>NW_015150463.1:991014-1028143 GCF_000732505.1 Cyprinodon variegatus
CAAAAATATTCCCACGGAGTGAAAAAATGCGTTCTCTGCGTCTCCTTGCTTCATTTCGATGTCTCCTTCTTGCGACAATAACCATGTGTGCGCAATTACGCATACAGACCATTTGCACCAGTACCTTTAATTTGGTTCTAAAAACAGCAGATTGTTTATTTTTTTGTCTACTAGTAATAACTTTAGTTTTTTTTTTTATTATGCTGATCATAAAGCAATTTTTACACTGTGTTATGTCATTGGCTGATCTTTAATAAATATTTTAACCAGTGTATCAGACTCATTTTAAATTTATATTAGGTTGGTACAACGTTAAGTAGCTTCTGATGTAGTTAAGCTACTGTTAACACATTAGTGTAACTTAGCTTGCTATAATTCTTTAGGTGGTAGCTTTTGTGTAGTGAAGCTTAATTTATTGTTGAGTAACTGATAGCTTAGCTCACTACACTGGACAAGTAGCTTGCCCAACACTGGTCATTAAAGCTGCAGTCTGTAACATTGAGAAGAGAGCAGACTTCGACAGAAAATTTGAAGAAAAACAGGTTTCACGTCACTCCCTCACCCTCTCTGCTTCACTCATGCCCCACCTCCAAGCTCCACCCCTCTCACAGCATCTGCGCGGCTACCGCATGCGACCAGAAGGGGGGGGGGGGCGGGATTCAGCGTGTGTGAGCTGTAATTGACACTCCATCAGACGCTCCTCTGGCTGTGATTGGTTGTTTTGGCTCGTCCCGAATTATTCTTTCAAGATTGAAATACAGGCAGTAGGCGGTACCAATTGAAGCAGTTTTTTTCACAGGTTACATATCACATGTACTGCTCTCTGGGCATAGGGACAGTTTTAGCCAATATGACAAAAAAGTGATTTTTAAAAACTTACAGACTTCAGCTTTAACGTGTTCTTCATTATTGGTCCTTAAAATGAGTTGCTATTCATTCCTTAATGTGTATAATCAGGAACTACAGTTTCTAAATGAATTTGATAGGAATGTGCATATATAAACACACTTGGCACACGTAACAGCAATGTTCAACTTCAGCATGCCTTGAACACAGATAGGGGACAATGGTGCATGGCCACTGATTCAATGACAGCATTCCTACAGAAAAAACTCTCACTGAAGGCTAAATGTTTCTGTGATTTGCCCATTATATGTGGGGACAAAGCATTTCTAAATGTCTGTTTGAAGTTGCTGTATAAAGAAGCTCTGCACATCATCTTTACACTGACTGACAGCTGTTGCTTTTAATCAACACTTTCTTTACTTTCTCAGGGCTAAAATTAGTTTACTTGCACAGTTTACATGTTTTCACGAAAAAATACTAGGATCATACAGTCCGGCCAGGGTTTGTTTTTGTTTTGTTTTTTTTAAATAGTGTGTAACCCCTTTTAACTTTTATTGCCAAGTAGGCCTAAATATTTCAAAACGGCCAACCTATTCTCATTATGAGTGCGTATGAAATCGTACGAAAAGTTATGCACCGCAATTTCGTACGTTTTGGACATTTTTTTTCATTGTATGCGCATGCGCATCTGATGCACCATTCACGAATATAGAATATAAATTACAATTAGCCCTAATCCTGACCCTAACCCTAAGATATAAAACAGCAAGCAACATAGTTAGAGACATGAATAAGTGATGATCGCACTGTTTTTCCCAGTTTTACGTCTGTCCGCGGATCAGCTTTTTTTTTCTGTCTGCCAGCGCATGCGCACTGATGTGGTTTTTTGAGGAAAAACGTCCAAAACGTACAAAATAGTGTGCATAACTTTTCGTTCGATTTCATACGCACTGATAATGAGAATATGTTGAAATGGCATATAAAGCAATTAACCAATATTTTACCAATTTGAATATTTTCTTTCAATGGCTTTAAGATACCATGTGTTTTGAACTGGATCTATATAAATTAAGTGAACTGAAATGAAAAAATATTAGCCTACTACTTTCTCTTCCATGTAATTATACGCCAACATTTATAAAGAGGTCTGATCTGTTATGTTGAGTAGTAAAAAGGGGAATGTATTATTTGAGTTTGACAAAGATTCCTCACTGCTCTATCTGATATCAAAGTCTTCCTCATCTAAAGGACAAGCCTGTCTTGGTATCCCAGATAATCCAACAACATGGAGAGGACTAAAACGACAATACCACTGATTCTTATTTTTGAAATGTAGTGGTAAAATAGGCTTTAAAAATCTCAGCTTTTAAAGCTGAAAGCGCCTAAATGGTGTGATGGGCTTGATTGATGTTCTGCTCTGGTCTGGAACTCTGATCAAGGCATCAACAATAAGGCATCAACAAATAAGAGCTGGATGTGGTTAGAGGCTGGAGGAGCTCTTCATTAGCTGTCGCAGCAGCAGTTTCCACTTCCCCCTTTTATCTTAGATGAGTCACTGTCTATCTCTGGGTATTTCTATCTAAAGGGTCGGCCCATGTTCTCCCCTGCCCACGCCTTTTCCTCCTCGTCCTCCCTTTCATGTTTTAAATCCACACTCTTGTTCTCCATGTGTCACCTTCAGACATTCTATCACTTTTTTCAGCCAGCTCTACCTCTCTATTACACCCCCCCCCCCCCCCCCCCCCCCCCCCCCCACACACACACACACACACACACACGCACACTTCATCTCCTATCTCCTCCCTAAGCCCAGTAAAAAATAAAAAAGGGTGGGGAAATTAAATCCAAATAGGATTCACATATTAGACACACAGTAGCTGAGTGGAGTGACCTGTTGGAGCCAATTAAAAGGCAGAGAGTGGATTTCCTTGATGTGCACCATCACTGATGTGCCATCTTACCTCAAGGCTGTGTGATATTGGCCGTTTGATGAGACAAGTGAGTGGGTCCATCTCAACTTTGTCTTGTAGAAGGTAAAATGCAACCAGTGAATGTAGTCAAATTTGGCTTAGTTTGATTGATTTATTTTTTTTTTTTTATCACAAGAAGTATTGATGTTCAATAAGCAATACACCTAAGCTTTACAATCCGGTACATGTTTAGCATGGATATCATCTATCATAAGTAAATATTAAGGTGCAAGAGCTGCAATATATGATCTACAAACATTGATTTATTGTATGCAGTGGTTAGTCTCTTCTGAAATAAAAATATAGCAGATCTTTCATATTTTGGCTAATAACCTTGCTCTAAAAGCATGTTATAAATTGTACTACTCAGGTTGCATTTTTGTATATGCTGCATTCATAGTTACGGCAATATATAAAGTATCACATTTAAAGATCAAATCTGCTCCCCTATGTTTAATATGCCTTCACAGAACAGCTGAGATTTAATGTCACACAGGTAGACTTTCTTTCACTACTTTTTCCCTCCTCCATTTGGGTCATTGTATACAAGCATTATTTTCTCTGTGTTTTTTAATGACTGCCTTTAGCTTTTTAAGAATGTTTCCAGCTGATGCCAATATTTGCTAAATTGGCTACATTGGGGGGGGCTTGCAATTGCCTGTGGGGACCACTTAACTGGTCTCCATGAGGAAAAGTTATCATCTTGGGTTTGGGCTAGTTTAAGTCTAACGTGTGAATTCAGTTAAGGTTCGGTTTATGACGAGGATTAAGTTGCTAATGGTTAGATTTAGGGTAATGATTAGATTTAGATCTAGGCCCTACAAATGAATGGAATTCAATGAAAAGTCTGCATAAACCATGTAAACACATTGTGTGTGTGGAGGTGTGTATATGTCTGTGTGTAGTGTGGGCATGCCTTTGTTAACCTGTGGGGATAATTTGAAAAACTAAACTATGCTACATTTTGGGTACACATATACTTCTTTTTCATTGGCTAAAAGCCAGGAACAAACTGCTCTTAGTGGCACTCTAACTGGATCAAATGACCTGGCAAGTGACGTTTGTTAAAATCGCCTCGGATCTGATCAGCATGCAGTTGGATGACCAGACATGAGTTGACCCGCTACCGTACGATACCAGTGAGCGCAAAATACGGATGTACACACACTGCACTAAATGGTGTCTGATCTAAAAAGCCGAAACAACCCAACTTCTGTCTTCCATTCATTGACTTACAAATGGAAGTCAATAAAAAAGTTCCAACAAGGACATTGTGAAACAATGTGTTGAAAATGACTTCTTTTGGAAATGTCTGACCCTAAAATTTATTTCGAATTCTCAAAATAATGAGTGCAGTTGGAGCATAAAACCCTAAGAAAAATACAATATTTTTCTGTGTCCAGTTCCATTACTCATGAGTAGATCACTCAAATGAAGATCTTAAAAAGCCAAATAGTATTTGACCTTCATTGGCCACAGTAACAGAGGGATGACTGACTCCTAAGAGTTGAGGACCTCAATCGAAGACTACAACACTGATTCAAGTAGAGTGATAATTTGTTGATATAATTTACCCTGAAATAAATTTAGCAGGTCAGCTCTTAAGGTTCTTCCATAAGATTGTTTAATATTTGATGCAGACCACCTCTAGATTCTGACTTTTTGAGGAGTAAGGAGAAAACATATTGGGATTCAGCTCATATCAGACACGGGCAATGTGGAGTGAACCAGTCATCTCCATGTCATGTATTTGTTCTACCCAGCCACTGAAGCAGGTGAGTCCAATCTTCACCGTGAATTAACCTGTGCAGATTGGACTCACCTGGTTAATTGGCTGGGTAGATTAAATACATGACATGGAGATGACTTGTTGACTCCACATTGCCCATGTCTGGCTCATATCTTAAAATATGGCCATCTAATGCTACAATTAAGGCATAAAAACGTAAAATATATATGTGTTTTTATCTACTACTTTAATTATGAAATATTGCTGTCCCAGTGGGAAAACATAACAAAAGGGTACAGGGTCCTGGATAATGGGAGCTGAAATTAGCTTGCTTGGCCTCTGCATAGAGCTCAATTTTGTATCCTTCTGAAGCTTAAAGCACCTCTGCCACTCAGGGATGTCAGCTGAAATGGTTTATCCTATAGTCTTATGTTCTTTTTTTGTAATTTTTCCATTGTATTTTATGTTTTTATAGAATACAGTACAATTCATCTTGTAATGGAATGTAAAAGTAAATATTGGAAAACAGAAACAAAAACATATAACTTTTATAATTGAAAGTTTTACCTGTAAGGATGGTTACTGAGGCAGAGACCCCATTTTACTTGAAAGTAGATGTGACAAGATTGTGAATGATCTTATTTCATTAAAAAAACAATATAGATCTGAATAAAAAAAAAAAGATAGATAAAAATGATCCTCTCATAGCTATTTATCTATCAAAACATGAATATTTGATGTAATCGTACAGACCATTATCCCATACAAATGGCCTTTCAGCAGATTACCCTAGTAATACAAAATAATTAGTCAAAATGTTTTTGATTCATACTTTTCTCTAAAAATAAATAAAAAAAAGAAGCCAAAAATACTGAAAGAAGAAAAACAGAGACTCAGCCCACAGGAGGGGAAAATGCTCAAATGTTCAAAATGAAATCCTCCCCTAACTGGAGAAGCAATCAGACTTTCAGCAGCACTTATGATTAAATAATGGAAGCATGTAGTTGTAGGTGGGCATGTTCAAAGCTATTTCATCACTTTACTTTTTAAAAAACTAACTCCTGGGGTATTCACATCAAATATATAAAAAGAAACATGAATAAAAAAAATAGATCAAAGCGGTTTTGCGGTCCTTCTCCCAAATGTATAATTAATAAACTTTGGGTATTTTTAATCATTGTCCTAATCTGTTATTAAAACCATAGCCATAAAAATGTTTGTCATTATTATTACAGTCTTTCTATCTGAAATAGCCTTAACATTTCCAGCTGGCTGAACACTGCCACGGCTGTTGCCAATAAAGCAACAACACATCAGGATGCTATCTGTGAAGACACGGACATCTGGCTTGGTTTCAGAGCCGGTCCTCCGCAGCAGAGTTGGGAATGGGAAATGTCCCGTGACAATACATTAGTGGAATATACTCCGCAGCCATATGCTGACATTAAAAGATGCCGTTTTTCTCCACTTTGCATCACCATGGGGATGACTAAAGAGAGCTGGCAGAGTACTTAAAGCGTTTATTATCAAAGGTGCATTCAGCATGTTAAGGAAGAACCTGCATGTCCAAACTGAGACTTTAAATTACAACACCACACTGATCATTTTGCTCCTCCTTATCTTTTCCTAGTTCATCCATCCATTATCTGACACGCTTGTCCCAATTGGGGGTCGCGAGGGGTGCTGGTGCCTATCTCCAGCTGTCAATGGGCGAGAGGCGGGGTACACCCTGGACAGGTCGCCAGTCCATCGCAGTCTTTTCCTAGTTCTTTTTCCAAATTACTCTCTGCAAGCTCCCTTGTTTTTCTACTTTATGACAATTTGAAGACATGTGTTGCAGCTGTTAACTTCCTGCTACTTTATGAGATTTGGGGAAAAAAGCTCCAATCCCCTCTGAGAAAAAAAAAAAAATCCGACATAAGAGCCTGTTCTCATTAGTGTCTGGATGAATGCCATCAATAAATGAAAGGAAGACAAGGATAATAGCAGTCAGGGTAAGGCAGTAAGATGGCACTGTCCTCCTCGTAGTGATGGATGGGGAGAGAAAAGTGGCGCTCCAGTAACGTTTGTTCCTTCAGGGGTTTCCCAGTACGCCTGGTGATGTAAAAGTTTGATTGCACTTTAGAGATGTTATAGAATGACTTTGGGGATGATCCGTTTGGCGCTGACAGATTTTGTCAGGTTGAGTGATGCCCCTTCAGTATGACAGTTCTATGCAGTGCGTGACTCAGCTGAGCTGCTTGCAGCAAGGCCCAAAGTGAGAAGCGTAAGATGGCTTATCCAGAGCAAAGTGACTGTCCACACTGTCATGAGGCACAGTGATTTTGGACCAATTCTGAGATCATATTTTACCATTTTAGATCCAGTATATATGACAAAATGGCTCTTAAAAGAATGCTTAAATGTCTACCAAAGGCCTCGAATAACCACTGCAATAACATTAAAACCAAATTGTTGCTTTAAAAAATATTTGGCATAAAATAGTATATTTTTACTGATTAATAAAAGACAAATTTAAACTACTACAAATAATGATGATGAAAACAGTAGAAAAAGGCAAGCAGCAATTCAGGGAATTCATGTTTTCGAACAAGTATAATAACGTTCACAGAAGGTTCACAAACAATAAAAATAAAAAAACTACTGGCATTAAATCTTAAACTGTACAGACTTCAGTTAGTTTTTTAAATTATTAAAATCCATGACAGAAACAATGCAAAAACACAAAACTTGTGTTTGAAAAGTGTCAGCTCAATAGATGCACTGAAAGAACAAATCATAATATTTACTTACTAAAATATATTGTAAGTATTTGCACGAAAATGATTTAAGTAAATGTTAATGCTGCACAATCAAGTAACATTCACTTTCCAGTATCAAGTGAATTTTACTTTCCATAAGACCTAACAGCTGTGGAGATATTAAGAAACATTTACTTAAATATCTGAAGTTGTAAGTTAGATTTATTTAAATAAATTAAGTCAAGTGTACTTATTTTTCAAAGGCACAAACAATATTTTACTCAAAGTTTTAAGGCAACACAGAGACAAAAAAAAAAAAAACATTCACTGACTAACACCGAAGGAGAATTTAGATGAAAGAATTTAGAGAGGCAAATTAACCCAACTGTCATGTTTTTGGACTGTGGGAGGATATCGGGGTACCCTGAAAAAACCCATATATGCATAGCGAGAACATGGAAACTCCATACAGAAAGGGCTGGAATTCGAATCCAAAACCTTCTTGCTGCAAGGCGGCAGTGCTACCCCCTGAAAGAGTTTTAACATTCTTTATAGAACAGTACTCATATATAAGATCAAGAATAGTAAACTTACACAAACATGCTCAAAACAACTTCTGGGTGAGAGTCAGTACAGAAACAGCCACTTAAACTTTGAGCAGTGGCGTAACGATTATTTATGCTTCTATTTCAAGGGGTCATAGAATGCAAAACAAAGTTAACATAGATGAATAACGATAGTTCAGTGGGTGAAATGGACATACAGAGAAGTTCAAACCCCATTGAAACCTCCTTTCTCTGCAAATCTAAACTTCCACCATAAAACGGGCAAATCCAAACGAAGCGAACAACATCTCCGAATTGACGTCAATTCGGGGATGTTGCCTAAAGGGCTGGTAATACTCCTGCAGCAGTGTGTCGCAGTGGGCTTGACGCAGAATTTTTTGATTTATGCTCAATATTGAAGATTGGTCTGTGCTATACGCTGTGGGTCCAGATAAGGCCGAGGCGATGAGGAAGTTGGGTCGAGTTTAATCTGACAACGAAAGGACATGAAGGCAAAAAATAGCAGGGATCCAAGTGGAAAAAGGGTCCCAGCGTTCTCGTGCACCTCGCTCTTCTAGCTTGTCCAACTTCACGAGTTGGTTTCCACAATTTCGGTCATAAAAACAAATCAAGTCGGTGTCCTCCTTGCGGCATTGTCTGTGGTCAGTTACAAGTTGGGAGAGGTGCAGCGAGGTGTCTGCGGAGGGGCCAGGGACGTCTTTTTGTTCACTGCGTATCTATGGTGACCGGATTTCTTTTTGGGGGGGTGTACACATATACCTTTTTCTCACTGGCTAAAGCCGGGCACAAACTGCCTTTAGTGGCAGGCTAATTGGGTCAAATGAAACTGACTGGACCGGACCGGGCGTTCGAACCGAGCCATCAGCTCCGAAGCTGGTCCGGGTCCACAGCCAGCCAGGGATGGAGTGACCAAACCCGACACGGTGACGGTATGTCTTCCCCCGCCTGCCCAGTAAGGCAGCATAGGGCCGCGGCTACCATCACCGGTTCGGGTTTGGTTGCTCCATCCCTAGCTGGCTCCCTCCCTCCATTGTTTTTGGAAGACTTCAAAAGTGTATTGCAAAGTGGGAGGGTATGCCAAGTTCTGGGCAAATATCAGTCCCATCAGCAGCGAGCAGGCTTTTACAACACTGTTGCACCCTGCCAAAATGACTGTCTTCGGAACTACCTCTTAATATGTGTTTGATCCTGTAACGTCTGGATTCGGAGCAGAATCAGTATATCACCTGCTGTGGGCTACAGTACGCATGCGCTGTGCATGTGATTCAAAACGCTACTTTTTTAGAGTAAAGTTTATGTAGTACTTTTAGATTTATGTACATACTGCCATTAAACATTTAAATAGTATAAGGAAATCTAAGTAAAAGTCTTTCCCTAAAATCCATGTATTACATTAAAAAAAGGTTTCATCTTACTTCAGAAACTAGTTTTAACTGAAGCTTAAAAATACAAGTAACGTAGTAAAAATTAGGAGTATAAATTTTAAAGGTTTAAAGGAGTATACTGCACCAAAAAGTATCTTTTTTCAGTGTGGATAACTTTTCTTTGAACATATAGTATTAGTAAGATATTTAGCCATAATGCATAGCAGTAAGGTAACATATCTCCATATCATATATGATTTTCATTGCTGTAAAACAGCACTGATTACTTATCCTGCATTCTGCTCATGTCCAGCTAGTATGAAGGAAGAATAATAAGAACTATCTTTGCTTCATTTTGTTTTGAGGAGACGCCATCTAGTGCTTCTAAAATGCACTCCGTAACTTGACAAATGCATGCATAAAGGAGCGCATTAGTCTAAGCTCCTTTCAGTCAAAAATTCACTGGAGGTTGCCCCCTGCCTCAATATAGTAGCTCCTGATATTGGGACCTGGACAGAAGGTGTGCCACCTGAGGTGATCCTCCAGCCATAATTCTTGTAGCAGGTGGGAGTACTGGAGTGGATCTGGTGTAACCAGGTGTCCCGGGTCTGAGACTGCTGTTTAGCTCACTATATTTTACTGCTATATAGCTCTATAGCTCTATACAGCTCTGTGACTCACTCAATAAATCAAGGTCCTCCAAAGATGGATGGACAGCAACAGAAAGCAGCAAGCGGCCAGACACTCCTCTCATTTGATGACACAGTGGAAAGAGCTTGGCAGAGATTCAACATGGTGTCAGGGTACATTGGAAGTCACACAGAGGTGGAATGTCAAGTGACCAAGGGAAGGCGAACCATGCAGAAAACTCATATTGTTGCTGTGAATTTACCATTGCACCATTTACCAGTACACTATCAACATGATGCATTTCCAAAGTCAATTACTTTTAGAACACATGTAATCCCTCTAAATCTCTGATGGAGCACGAGATGTTAGGATAAGAAAGCCATACAGCAAATGTGGCCCTTATTTTTTATTTTTTTTATATATCCTTTATTTAACCAGGTAATACCCATTGAGATTAAAAATCTCTTTTGCAAGGGAGACCTGGCCAAGATAGGCATCAAAATTACATCACATCATTACATACGTACAAAGACACACACATAAAAGCCAAATATGCACTTACAATAAAATTTCTATTAAAACATTGACATGTGAGGGAGTCTAACTCAAAACATGTAATGGGATGTTTTACTTATGGGAACTTCCCTGTCCATTCTCAAACCTGCTGAATGTGAATTAATTTAAAACAAAACAATAGAAAGAATGCTGAAAATTTGAAGGCAGTTCTTAGAGGGATAGTTCAGGTTTTTGAACATGAAGTTCTATGAGTTGTTCACAATCTGTAGCTGAGAGGGGACAATGTAAATACCGTCACGAGCTGCCTGCTATGAATAACAGTAGGTAACGTACCGGCTGTTACTACGGTATGTTCCAGTACAGTTAATCAAAGGTTTTTAAGCTAAAAACTATTTGGTTGGTCTATTTCAGTACATTCAAAAAATCCCGGCATTATGTCAGACTTTGATATCAAATCGACCTTTTTTTGGTTGCTATAGGTATGACAGAGACCGTTTCTGCTAACAGAAATAAATCATACGGCTCGTCAATAGCCGAAGGAAGGAAAACATGCTCAGGTGTGTTGACACAGCCCATCATCTCAGCTGTTGTAAACAAGCAGACAAGCTTTTTGTGATCAAAATGAAGATAGAGAAAGTAATGTTGACAATTAAGGGGAGAATGCTCTTAAAAGGTTTGCGGATGACTTTTAAAAAAGTTGTTTTACTTTTATGTAAAACTTTTATGTATATTTGCCCTTGAGTGACTGTTTTGTGGTTGTTCCTCCAGCAGAGTCACCGTTGAACTGCAGCCCCTCTCCTGAGCTCTGATTTCGCTGTCTCCCCAGGGGGCTCCACCAATCTACTGCTGTCTCCGTCCTGATAACTAGCACCGGGAACACCGCATCTGCTTTGAAATTTGCCAGCCCAACAAAAGCAGGCAAAAGGATCCACTATGGACAACACCGTCTCAATTTCCTTCTGTTGTCTGTATGGGATCCTTCTCCCAGCTGTTAAGTGTTTAATTTATTTCTTTTCAGAAGAACTGTCTTTTGCACCTTTATGGCAGAGTGATATAGGCCAAAAAAATAGTCCTAAGTGATATCAAGGTGTGGCTTTGCATTGGGAGTTTAAAAATTGTTGAAATATTCTAAGAAAACATGAATAGTTTTTCCATCTTAAAAAGCTTGGATTATGTGTGCCCCCATACCATACCGGAAGTACTTTTTCTCCAGTATGTTACCTGCTGTTATTCATAGCAGGACGTTTATGACGGTATTAGCAGTGTTGCATTTCAGCTTCAAACGGTGAAAATTTCACAAAAGTTAATGTCCAAAAACCTGAACCATCCCTTTTTACATACTGTGAGGCTTCTTTGGGTATTGTTTTTAGTTTTTAATAACATTGTGGACAAATAATGTTATTTTTTATTTTCTCAATTTTCTATTTTCTTAATATTACAAGTCTACAGATTTAGAGACATTTAGGTGAGCAGAAAAAAGCATAAACATGAAACCTTGCAGGTTAGTAGTTGCAATGTTAAATTTGCTTTAGTTTTACAGAAAGAATATGAAGCTCTACTCAACCTGAGGCTTACATGGATCTTCACCCAAGTAGAGGCAGCTGGAATGATGGTACACTTTCAGAGTGTTAAGTGCTGATCTTTTGACCTTGACTCGATGTTATCAGACTGTGAACACTGACTGTTTTATGCCTTTATTCATACAAAAAAAGAGCCATGAAAATCACAGTATAATTAACTCAAAAAAGTGTTGGCAGGGTTTTTAATGGAAACCAAACAGAACTTACCTTATCGTTTTAATGGTGTGCTCTGCTGCCCTTTGTTTAAAAAAAAAGAAGAGATTTAAGTGCTTTGGTTCAATGCACTGTTGCAAAACTGTGCAATTTCTCATGAAAAATGAATTCCCAACCCTCCACTGAAGTCCTTTCAGTTTCCATTCAACTTTCGCCATTTCTTTGTGCAGTAAACAGTTCACCCTGATGGTTTCTGAACAAAAACACTTTGCTCGCCCATCAACTCAGCCTCTTCTCTTTTCTCCTCCAATTCCGTAATCTCCACTCACACTCCACCCTCTCCATAAATTGGAAATCTCTCAGCATCGCACCTTAGACACCCAATCCCAGGCAGACAACTCCACTGAGTATTAAACAAACATAAGCAGAGAATGAAGTGGCTGCTGTGGAGGGCGATGGTCACAATGATAGGTTTGCTGGACAGAGAGAGCAAAGAATCCCTAGTGCTTTGAATTGTAGGTCTGAACCTTCCACATGAGTAAAAAAAAGCTTCAGATGATGACACTGAGGTGTTAAGATACATCTTGACTGTGAAAAAGGTAATCACAGTTAAAATTGAAAAACAAAACTAATAGGATGGAAAAGGACATACAGGACAGCTTTTCTTATTAGTTTAAAAGAAACTGCTATTACTAAATAATGAAAGGACCTAATTGAAACATTCTCCCACTGTTGCTGGATGATGAAAATGTTTCACCAACTTGACATCATTGCGGTTAAGCTTGTGTTGTTACCCTGTGGTTCAATGCATTTACCTTCAGACGGACTTGCTGGAAGAGGCAGGAATTAAGTGGAAATCCAAGATATCAAGGACGGCCGGGTGTAAATAATGAAACTTTAAACTAGAAAATGTTCCTTACAAGAACCTACTGCCCTCCTTGTTACAGGAGCTGAATTTTTTTTTTTTTTCCGAAAGATCTTTTAGGGTAACTGTTGATGAAATTGTTCTCACAAGGGTCCAGACTGAGGCAGATATAAAGCTTTTAACTACATACTGCTAACCTCCTTCCCAGGGAGTTTCTTTTAGGCTGCACATCCAAATTCCTTTTTCTTTGAATTTTAATGAAAAGCTTTAAGCTTCAGCTCAAATTAGTTTATGTCTCATGATCTGCTGTTGCCTTGTCTTTGCAGCATACTGTTACAGCATGTAAAGGAGCTTGGTGCACCTTTGCTTTTTTAAATCAAATGGGACAGCTGGCATTATTCTAGTCAATAAGCTTTGAAAACTTTAGAATGACAATAGAAGCAGCTAACTCCAAAAGTGCACTTTATATCCAAACATTAGGGCCATCTGCATATCTGAAATGAAGTTGTGGATGTAGTGGTTCTAAAAAGATTTAATAGTTTATTGATTTCCTGATTTATTCACTTGTTTGCTTGTTTGTTCTTTCATTCATTTGTTTTCTATTTTTGCTAAAAAGTGTGAAGTTCTGTTAACCGAAACAAGTAGTGGAAGATGGTTTGTAGCCAAAGTAGGTGAAGGGTGTCTGTTCAAACTTTTGGAAGAAAAGGTTCAAATTCTTCACCTAGCCTACATCTGTACAACCCTGAAACAGTTTTTTTCAGGCCCTTTTTAACCATTAGTGGTGAAGTTCCTATGCAGCTGACCACCCCCATTTTTTTTATAATAAGTGTTTTTTTTTTTTATTCCTAATCTTAGCAGGTGTGTTGAATGATGAATCAAACCTGTACTAGTGCCAGGAATCATGAAATTTATGAAACGGTATACTCAGAGATTCCAGCCTTAGCCTCGATCAATTCAGAGTTGAGGATTTCAATCTGAGTTTGTTAAACCTGCTTCGGCCTCTGGAGTTGAACATTGTTGTTATTATTAATCTCTGTGGTAAACAGTAATTTACCACAGATAATGTTTTCACAACCATAGGTGGATATTCCAGGTCCAGAAAGTAAAAAGCCTGTGCAGAGATCAGTTCTGACCATTAGCATTTCCAGCTCCGCAACACAGACTAATCACCTAAGGAGCTAATCACCTGGCTAAGTGAACAGGATGAAGGAAAACGAGGCAGGGTTTTGACTTTCTGGACCTGGATTATCCACCTCTGTCTAGTATGGAGTCAAGAAGTTACAAAAAAACACACAATTAACTATCTGTAGAAAACTGTAAGCCATTTGACAATATATGATTTTGAGAATGACACAAATATACATTTTGAAAAAGTCTGCTACTTCAGTTTTTAAAATGGCAATTTGCATATACTCCAGAATGTTATGAGGAGCTTTCAGCTCAACTGCAGTACAATTGCAAAGTCCCTCTTTGCCATGAAAAGGAACTTTATCCCCTTCAAAACATTTTCACTGCATTCAAGCCCTGCCACATAAGAACCAGCTATCATAATTTCAGTCATTCCTCCCTTTATTCCTCCAACATTATACTCAAAAAGATACAGTGATTGGACTGCTAAGGACTGGGGTAAAGTCACTTTATCTGATGAATCCACTTTTCAATTGTTTGGGACATCTGTATGAAAGCTTGTAACATGAGGTGAGTGCTACCATCAGTTATTTCTCATGCCAACATTAAAGTATCGTGAGACCAATCATGTTTGGGGCCTGCTTCTCAGTAAAGGGAGTAGGCTCTTTCACAATCTTGCTGGCAAATACAGCCATAAATAAAGAACTGTACCAAGAGGATCTCTGGAAGCAATTTTTCCCAACCATCTGAGATGAACAATGCGTTTTCCAGTATAGTAGGGCACCTTGCCTTCAAGCAAAAGCCATAACTAAATGGCTCTGAGAACAAAACAATGATTTTGTATCCATGACCAGCAAGCTCTTCAAACCTTAACTATATTTACCTGGAACTTGTAGTCAAAGAACTGCAAAGGTCTTGAAAAAGAAGGTTCAACACTCCAAACATTGACTTATTACATGAGCTCAGTGCAGTTGTCAAAAAACTTAACATACTTGTGAAATGTTTGTAATTATATTTGAGTAAACTGTAGAAACATCAGACAAAAATACCTTAAGACCCAGAAGCAGCTGACTTTGTGAAAATGCTTTATTTCTGTCATTCTCAAAACTTTTGGTTTCAACTGTGAACTCAAATTATGCATTAAATAAATGTATTGTTGGTATGTTTAAGCAGATAAGACCAGCTAAAATTTGCAAGAATCTGTTG
Source organism: Cyprinodon variegatus (assembly GCF_000732505.1). Classification (NCBI taxonomy): domain Eukaryota; kingdom Metazoa; phylum Chordata; class Actinopteri; order Cyprinodontiformes; family Cyprinodontidae; genus Cyprinodon; species Cyprinodon variegatus. The sequence goes on from NW_015150463.1 coordinate 1,006,309, forward strand.
TTCTTTCTATACTACTGTGCTTCACAGAGGTTTGCTGGGAAAAATGACAGTGAGAGCCTGCTGAGAGATTTTCCGGGCGTATGGGTCCATTTTCTGGTTCAGATCAGGTTAGTGCTGTTGTAAAATTGAGTTTATTTGGGCGTAAAAAGCTCCAAACATGAGCCTGAAAAGGCAGTACATCCCTCTGCTGTTATTCTGAGCAGCTCTCGCCATCTCATTTTCTGTTCAACCTTCAATGATTTCTTTAGATATTGCTCATGTTTAGAATTATCAAGTAAAGCAGCTCCTGAATGGTGGACATTGTATACATTTTCTTAGATAGATCATCATAAATGTGTCTAATAACACAAGGGGTAGCACTTTCATTCTTTTTATATTTTCCTTTGCATATCACACTAAACAGTTTCTAAGTGCAATCTGGTTGGGACCTCTAAATGTTTTATGAGTTAAACCTCTATGTAGTTCCCATCCCCGCTCTGGCTAATATGAATTTGCACAGCTGTCAGAGTGCGGGCACTTAACTCCAAGTCAGCCTCTTGCTAACATAGCTATATCTCTCAGAGATGGTGCAAATAATAAAAGGGAAGACTTGGCCTTCTTTGAAAGAGCACTTCAGAACTTCATAATTTTTTTTTTTCTTTCAAAAAGGTTCTTTCTAAGTCTGGCTGAATATAATTGCTTCTGGGGGTACAAAGAAAATGTTCTTTCCCCAGCAGCAGGGACCTTGTTCGCATTGCATTTATGTACCAGCCTTAAAACTCATTGCTGAAAATCAGAAAGAGGAAAGCAGAAACTTTTTTCTCAGAAGCTTTATTCCCACTGTAAGAAATGTGCTTGAAATACATTGATAAATAAAAAAACATTACCAAATTGTCCTTGCTTTCATTCCACCCAGACACAAATTCAGTCACAGGAAGACTGCTTGGTTTTTTTTTTAATGTGGAAAATGTTTTGAACTCTTTGGTTGTCTCTTACCAAACATTAAAGACAGTAAAGTCTGCATGTTAGAAACGACAGTCAATCAAATCCAGCTAGTCCTCAAGGAAAGATTTATACTGTTTGCAGTATTTTACAAATTATCTACTTTGCCCCTGTTTTGCTCTGCTAGTCTTATCTGTTCTAGACTGCTTCCTGGATTCTGCCCACTTACCGAGCTTGGACCTGTCTTCTGACCCCGGCTTGGATCCTCCTCTGGTACCTCCTCTGCTTTTTGATCTTTTGGTCTGGAAACCTGGTCCCCCCCCTCCACCACAACCACATGGATACTTCTGCACCATGGTGTCGGCTGGCACTTGCTCATTAGTCTGCTTAGCTCATCACTTGGAACTCTGCAGGCGGCTCCCTTTGCAAGCAGTGGAGTAACCTCCCGTCCGGATTCTAATCCTTCAGGCGGGCTCGGACTGAACTCTAAACCAGGTTAGTGACTAATGCTCATAGTGGTGGCCCATTTGAGTTTCAAGGTCACTAACCTGAGATTCTATTTCTACACAAGATCCAGTTTTCCCTCCTTCTACTGTAGAGCACTCAAAAAGACTATTTAATAAACTCTTCGTCTAATATTCTCTTTGCTGTTTGCTTGTATTTTGGGTCCAACATTCTGAGTGCCTGACAAATGTAGGTGATAGAAGGCCAACTGTGATGTCTTTATATTTCTTTCGAGGTTCAGGTCTTACTGTGACACTAAACCCAGATGGTGATGATTTTTAGCTGATTTAACTGAAACTGTGTTTAATTTTAAATGCCCTTACTTTAGTTTTGTTTTGACTAGCTGAAGAACATTTTGGCAGATGTTGGTTTCTTCTATTTATTTACCCAGTCATTAAATATGGTAACAGTGTCATGTACAATTGGGACATCTGTACAGTTATAATAACTTACTTATGTTTTTATCATAGTTAGTTATGGGGAGCATGTAGATAATGAATAGGAAGGGCCCTAAGATAGACCCTTGGGGAACATCACGTTTTTTGTGGCCACTAAAGTTATTGTGGTCTCTAAATCCTTTGTGTCAACTCTAAAGTTGGTACAAAAGCTTGAAATCAATCCACACAGTTTGAGAGCTGAACCAGATAGGCTGACAGTGCTATAATACTACTAGTAAGGTGGTTCTCCCACAGTCTACATTTATACAAATTCCATGAACCTCTTGGTAACATCCACGGGTTTGCCAGCAACCCATTGTGTGTTTTTACATTAAACATAATGGTCTCTGAAAAAGAACCTACTTTATCTGGCAAAAACACTAGCATATGTTGGATAAGTTATGGGTCAGTGTTGTACAAGTTATGAGCACGGTGAAGCACACTGAAGCACAGAGGCACATTTCTACATACCCAGTCATATGCCATACATGGGGCATAAGTTACAGCAAGTTATTTGATCGTTGAGATACTCTAAGACTGAGTTACACATAAGTCGTGGTGTCTAGCTTATGAAAAACCTATGAGTAACTTGTGTATAACTTATGAAGAACTTATCTACAACGCATATCAATGTATTTGATGTTCCAGACAGCTGCTGAGTGTGTTTCTAACTTACACCTACTGTTTAATAGCGTGTTGGCAACGTTTTGGTATTAAATGGGGTTCAAAGGAGGAAACCGTCAGTACTTCTCCAGACTTCATCCCCATCATAGGGTGAGCGAGAAGGCGAGGGCGCTCACGCCCACGACATAATGCTGTGAATGCATACCTTCTTTTTTTCTTTTTATTTATTTATTTATTATTTAGTTTTTTTGGTTTTGGTGTTCAATAAACAGCAGCTAGGTGAATACTGTGATCAAAGAAATCTTTTTATGCATGCTGGGCGCCTCCAGGTACATTTCTGCCCCCCTCAGGACACTGGCTTGTCACATTTCATGGATATTGCACTGCTGAACGTTATGCATAAGTTAGGCTTTCGTTGGACATACGCCCTGGACTCATTATGAATACTCTATACATAGGCCCAAAATTGAACAAATACATATAAAGTTCAGCATATGCCAGCGTTTTAGAAGATTCTTGGATGTCAGCATACGTTGGCTAAATCGTCAAGGTGCAACAGGGGCTTTCGTTCCACCCAAAACTTTTTTTTAAATTTAAAATTTATTTTCAAAAAAATCACTGGAAATTTAGTGTTATTCTGATTCAGATTAGCGTCATTTACAATAGGAAGCAAAAAGTAGGGGCAAGGGGTTTAACTTTTCAGAAAGTTTTTACATGCTACATTAAAATACAGATGCTGTTTTCCAAATATTATGTTCAGTTGTAAAGAAATTGCTTAATTTGCCTTGGTGTTTTTTTTTTTTTTTTTTTTACATTTACAAGGAACATGTTAAAGTTCTGTAGGCAGCTGGCTCCTTGAATATCCTATCATCCGAGTGATCATCAGGGTAAGCTGAGGGAAGATTATTGAATTTTTGCAGAAAAAAAGCTAAATCTATTTATTTTCTCACTTATTTTGAATAGATAAGATATATTTAGTATTTCAGAAATGATTAAATGTCTCGTAAAGATGGTAATTTTCTCTGGACTGCTCTCAGGCAGCTCGTCTTTTCTGCCTCCCTTTTTCCATCTCTTTTACCCAATAATCCTCCATTTGCCCATCAGCCTTTGCACAAATCAAAAAAAGGAGACCCACTGCTGTTTAATTTCAACCCACGATCAATCTCCAATCAACAGGACTATATAGGTAATCACCAGAATCTTCTGAAGGAGAAGAAAGCCAATTTTCACAGCCTATATATCTGTGTGTGGGATCCCCTCATTGATTGCTGTGTGAATATGGGCCTGAAGCAGGAGCTGAGGCAGCAGCCCTGTGAGGCAAAGGTAGAGTGAGTTTGTTTATGAGAATCAGGAATTTTCTGCAGCAGATGGCAAACAGAGGGGCTATATTTCACATTAGTCTTCGTGTTCAGAGCCATCCTGCACAGGCGAAGGTGTCTTACTGCATCATCATCATCATCAGTATCGATACATCAGAGCTGCTTACTGCACCACAAGCAGACAGCAAATGCCTAATTAAAGGGGCTGGTTGACATTTTGGAAAATGCTGCTTGTTGTCCAGCTTAGATTTGCAGAAGGTCGATTTTAGGTTCATCTGTGCCCAGTGCAGAAATGATCTTAAAGCTTTTTAATTACTGTAAATCTTTAAACATACACATCTCTTGTAATTTGTTAAAGAGTCCATTAAAGGTGTAGTATTTTTGTCCTTTGCATTTTTACTCAATAAGAGTGAAAAACAGATACAAACAATATATCACAAAAATATTACACATTCAGTCTTGAAGATAACATTTCTACAATAATTTACAGAGAGATCGACAAATTGTCTCATTTCCAACATATGTACATACACAAATCAATCTTAGGAAGTTCATATTAAACAGTAGTTTGCCGCTGTAGAAACAGTAGTTTGTCAAACTAATGACTGACAATTAGGAGGACGATTTATTTAGATGATCCACCCAGAAATAAAAGATCGTCCTCTATACCTTTAATTCTTTACACAAATGTAAAAAATTCATCACAACACCCTTCCCAATATAACCAAGTCAAACATATTTCAGTTAAAAAAGCTCTTGAGAATAAGCCAGAGTACGCAGAGAAAACCGTTGCATGCACGGGAAGAACCTGCAAACTCCATGTAGAAAGACCCTGGGCCAGGAATCAAAGCCAGAACCTTCTTGCTGCAAGGCAACAGTGCTACCCACTGCATGCGGTCATCATTAGTTTTTTGTTAGCTTGCCTTAAAGAGCTGCTAACAAATGAAATGATCAATAGTTGTTGAAAACCAAAATTGTTTAGCTTTTAATACTTTCCCTAACTTTGCCAGAACTGTATCTTCAGCTGATCTCCATTTTGGAAAACTGAAGCTTCTTTGGGATGTACTGGGTGAGATAAACCTAAATTGAGATTTATTCATGATGGAAATAGGGTCTGTATCCTGTTGCATTTTCAATAAATTACATGAGATTTTTTGTGAGCACAAACAAAACAATAACACACCTATAGAGTTGTTACCTTTACAGTTATTCATTGAGAAAGCAAACCCAGAAAGATATTTCATTAAAAGTACTTTGAATGAAAACCATATGCACAGTCCAACATGAGATACCTAGCTGGTTCTTTTAAAAACTGGCAACTAATCAACAATTAACTAAATATCCCTGCTCCTCAAAGAATAACTGTAGTAATAACAAGAGAAACAGAATTATACAAAAAAAAAAAAATACAATTGGAGAATGAAAATGATAATTGGCATTTGTGACACGTAAATAAATGAGTTTCTTTCTTCTACTGTAAAAGCTACCTGTTTGAGTTAAACAGGAACTGTGGCACTCCCCCTTTGTCCTACTCATTAACCCATCTCAAACAGATAGCATAAAACTAAGCAGCATGCATTCTTTAAAATTTTTCCCAAACAAAAAATGAACACCCACCTCCCAACACACACACCCACACACAAATCTTCCTCCATGAATAAGAGATGGGCTTATGAACTTATAATCTGAACAGTGACAGCCAAGCCCCACGGATGGTGTTTCTGTTCTTAATGAGGGGGTTGAATCACGACTGGGCCGTGTACTACAGCATCAACATGATGCTCGTGTTGCTCTGTGCAACACAAAGAGTTTGGGGCGAGTTATGTTGGAAAGGGGGAGAAATACCCCAATAAAAGCTCTTATTATCAGCTTTGGCTGTGATGTGAAACAATTGGACAAGATGAAGCCTTGTTAGCAGCTTAAAAAAGTCCCAGATTTTGCATAGTTTGCAATGCAGAGACAAAGCAGAAGAGTGTGAACATCTCGACTGCACACTTTGCATTCTGTCTCCATGTAGTGACAACAGTCTGCACTTTTTAGCCAAATTAGCTCATAGAATTTTGATAGTCTGTCAAAAAACCTGTACAATTCCCAAGTGGGAGTTAAACTCAAAGACTTTCTGTCATACTCGATTCTACAGATACATAGGTGAAAAAAAAATCCTGACACTTTGTGATCTATTGATGTATCCCAGATAAGACCAACATAGTATATTTCTGCTTAAATTAGAAAGCCACCACGTCAAGGTATTTATTGTTCATCATATTGTCAATCAAAGAATAGAGGACATACATAATTATGATGGGTTTAATATCAATGAACTAATCTATGTCAAGGCTTAGATCTTCTCTTTTAAATATGTATTTTACATGTGTGGACGCAAAAAGACCTGGATAGCATTTCTTGAAATACCTTCTTATTTGCATTTCTGGTGAAATATTTAACAGAAAATACTTGGAGAAGGATGGAAAAATGTAAGTACTTGTTTATGATAATCAATGATCAAATTTACTACTACAGAATATTTCCTCTGTACTTGAACCATCCTTTAGGGAACGGCGATCATCTTGCAGCACACCTGGAGCATTGCAGGGTTAAAGGCCCAAATCAGGGCCACTACGTTGACAGAGTTATGTGATCATGCAGCTTCTCCACAGTGCAAAGGCTTTATTTAACTAGGTTTTTACCTTGTTAGTCCCACTAACAGGGTCAGCTATTAAAGCTTCAAGCTTTAATAGCTGTTTACAGACTAATGTGCCATTTATACTTCATATCAGTCTGGCTGGCCAGGCCAGCTGCACCATAAACTAAATATTTGCCCACCTTTTTTCTCATCATATGAATTGAACCAATCCAGATTATTTTGTATCCATGCTTAATGCTTAACTGTTAAAATCAAACAAAGCAGTTGTTCATTTTGATTAGTGATACCTGAATGATCAAAGAATCCATTGAGATAAAACCTGAGGATTTAAAAAAAAAAAAATCAGCTCATAAAAACACTATGTGCATGCACTTTTAATGTGACATTCATCTAGAGGGAAGCCTGAGTAGCTGAGGTAATGTAGCGTGCTGAATCTTCCCTGTCTCAAACAGGGCCATGCAAGCCCTCCTGGGATGCGGGTTTGGTCCCTGGTAATAAAAGGGTAATTAGCCAACCCCCTTCCCTCCACCCTCTCATCACGGAACCTCACCCCTTGAGTCTGCCTCCCGTCTAATACCATCATTTCCCCCGATGGATGTCGCAGCCCGATGAGTGCCTGTCAGGGGATGCTGCAGTATTCATGATGGAAATTACAGATGCACACGGTAATGATGTGAAAAAGATATACCAAAGACCTCTCAAAAGAGTATTCTTTCATTTGGATGTGTCAATCAAGTAATGCATCACTACCAACTGGCTACTATTGACAGAAGAGCTTCTAAAAGGATTGCTCAAGAAAGTACGAATTTCTCATCATTTAAGATATTTAGTTTAATGACAGGTTTTATCACAAAGAATTGAGTTGCACCTGAAGACTCCCAGAACTGACTGATAGATGCATTCAGAGACTGAAAAGCCCATAAGTCTTATTAAAGCTATCATTTTTTTACACTTTTGAAAACAACTTAAATACAACTGAAACCTAATATTTTTATAAACACTGTACTGGGAGATATTTAAAAAAAATTCCCCCCCCTCTCTATTTCATAATAAATTATACTTAACGTTGTTTTTATCAGTAGAAATAGCATAACTTATTTCTATGTGTTAAATAGAAGAATGATAAAATATATATTTCACAAATTTTTACAAAGATTCAGCCTTTATGTACCCATACCAGCATTAAAATACATATATTATAAAAGTGTGTTTCTGACTTGTTTGAGGACAAATAAAAGGCAAATGTTTATAGGATTTTACACTTAAATAGCTTTAATAATTTTGCTATTTCCTTTCTCGTGTTCTTGAACACTCTTTTGGAGAAAGAGAGTTCAAGAACTCAGAAGAAATCAGCTCTTCCTGAGTCGTCAAATTCCTCATTATCCTTAGGTTATTTTAATCATCCTCTGTTTTACAATCATATCTACTATACACGGACATCTGAAAGATTTAGAGTATCATAAGATAGTGATTTATTTTTTTGTTATTCATTTCAAAAAGTGAACTTCGAAATACATACAGACATATCCACGCATTTGTCACCTTTTTATATTTTTGATTGTGGCAAGGTAGGCAATGGAGTGAAGGATTTAATCCCACCGACTCCCAGGTAAAAGCCAAACCAAGGGATATCCATCTGACCAAATAGCAGGGGCACATGATCATTTGGAGAAATACTGGTGGGACACTACACTGTTACATGATCATTACCACTTAAAAATAAGTGTCTCTGAAAATTCAGCAATACATAAAACAAAAAGGTAAAAAAATAACAACAATAATGATTACGGAAATGTATGTTTGTTTCTGCATACATACTTTTTCTTGCATCCTTTGCTTGCATTACTGCATCAAGTCAGTTTGGCATGAAGACGATAGGTCCTTGAACGTGCTGAGGTGAAATGGGAGCCTGGGTTGCTTCGATAACATTCTTCAGATCATCTGCATTGTTGGGTCTGGTCTCTCTCGTCTTGTTGTGGACAATACCCCTTAGAGTTTCTTTGGGGTTCAGGTCAGGCAACATTGTTGTCTAATCAACCATTTCATTGTCCTTGAACCAACATTTGGTACTTTTGTCAGTGTCAGAAGGTGCCAAGTCTTGATGGAAAATAAAATTAGCATCCCCATGGAAATGTCATCAGTGGGAAGCATAAGGTGCTTTAACTTTGGAGACACAGATAACATGGGGCTCAAATCATCACTGACTGTGGAAACTTCATGGAGGATTTCAATTAACATACATAGATGGTGCCTCTTTACTCTTCCTACAGAACCAGCAATCATAAAGTAACAAGTAATGTGCCAATATGTCTTTCTTCTGAAAAGTTGTTTTGGGACCTTTCACATTTCATTTTTGTTTTTCCTAAGCTCAGGTAAAACATACTTGACATTTTTTTGTGTTTTAACAGTGGCTTGAAAAAAAAAAGGGATATTTCAAGCCCACATGTAAATTTTGTCTGTGCATAGGGGCTCCTGATGGGCTCACCCAGTCCACTCCTTGTCAGTCTCCGTGGAATGAATTTCCTTTAACTATCATCTCAAGGCTGCAATCATCCCTGTTGATGTGGCACCTTTTCCACTTTACTATTTCCTTTCACTCAACTTCTATTAATATTTTTCTATAAGGCACGCTAGAACTACTAAGGTAGTGAGTTTGACGGCTTTCAGATTTTGATACATTAATGCTATGGTGTCCTGTGTTCTATTCTTTTTTTCACAGTAGATTCTTTTTTCTGCAGTCCGGTACTAGTAAGGGCTTTGGCGGCCCTGTATAGGGTTGGCCCCCTGCTGTACCGTTTTGTTCTTTTGATCGGCTCACCAGGTCCAACTTTCTCTTAATATGTAACGCTAATTGAGGCTAGGCGCCTGACTACGGCCAATTTTGTTGGTATGGCAATCAGAAAGATTCGGCTGAGGAGCCTGTGTGTGAATAAACACCATCCGACAGAAGGTAAGTTATTGTATTTTAATGCATACTTTTTCATATATTTAGGTAGGTATTGAATGATAATAATATTTTATTATAAATATAGACAATGAACACAACAAGAAAACAACAATAACAAACAAATAAATAAACCCTGATGAGACACAAGAGTTTTTCTTTGTCTTATTCAAGTCCATGGGTTTTTTGGTAAGGTGATAAATGATTCACCAAACAATAGTCCAACTGGTTTTAGTCCATCATCCAAGGGAAAGGAAAAAATATATATATATACTTGCATCCTACCGCAAAGCTGCGGTTATCTGGTGGTAGCTCGCCATCCTGACGTAAAGACAATGGAGGGAAAAAAACTTGACCTAAACGAGGTCATACCTAAAACAAAAATTAGCATTTAACCAGAATTAAAACTGCTATCCAACAACTAAACAATCAGAAACATACATAACTATATTCCAAATAATATTTGTCAGGAATCATTCAAATAATTTCAAGTTAATCACATTAATGTTACAGCTCAAGTAAAAATATCAAAGTAAAGTCAGACAAGATATCAAAATACAGTCAGACAAGACATCAAAGTAAAGTGCACTTTTAAATTCTATCCAATTTTAATTGACACTGATGTCAAATAAAATTAATTTACTTAAATTCTATTTCAACTAACATTTAATTGGTTTCTGGTTTTGTTGCGCAACAACGGAGAAACCAACCAAGTTCAGAGTTCTATTGGACGTTCACAAAATCAAAATAATAAAAAATAAATAAAAAACTGAAAGTATCCCTAAAGGACAAAATCAAAGGGCTTATATAACACTTTAACAGCATATCTTTCATTCGGCCATATAATTAACAAAAGAAAATGTTTTTTTAGACCACAAAACCATTTTAAAACACCGATGCATAAGTTATAAGTGGGCTTGTCGCCACCGAGTTTCTACTTAAAAAAACAAAAAAATGACAGAGAATCAACAACTCACCGTCGAGTGGTTGTCACAGCGCACTCAATGTAATGCTTTGGCTGTTTTAATTTGAGTCGATTTCACAGTCTTCTTCAGCGATTCAGGAAAACGCCAACATGAGCAGCTAGCCACAGCAACAGCAGCAACAGAAATGGAGGAGATCACCTTCAACCCAGAACTTAAAGTGTGCTCTTCTGTTTGACCCACCAAGATAAAATGCGGGTGATTATTTTATGCAGGTTACAAATAATTTTGATGTCTTCTTTTGAACCCTCTGTTTTGCCTATGTGTCCTCAAATATATTTTGCTCTTGTGGCAATAGCAACAACGTTCTAGCAATGCAGAGACAGCGTTTCTGTATCAGACAAGGTAAGGGAAAGCAAGGCAAGGCAGTTTCATTTATAAAGTACATTTCAGTACATAGTCAATACAAAGTGCTTTATTTGAATTAGTTAATAATGCAGAAGAAAAATTAAAGAAGAAGAAAAAAAAATGTAAAAACAAAACACAAACACCCCCTGTGTGACCTTAACCAATCCAGTGGGAGGGAAAGGAGCCACCTTTTGTCCCACATAATTCTCTACAGTATATTAATCTCAGTGCTCACTACCAATAGTTAGAACTGAAGTATCCTCTTGGATGAGAGGCAAAACATATTCTAGAAAACTTAACATCCAGTTTCCTAAACCTTTTCAAGCTTGACCATGACCTGGATGACTGAGAGCCTCCACAGATATTATTTCTTACAATTATTTCTTGGGAGCTCATTCTTAGTTTTAACATGTTCAAAGTGTTTTTCATTCCTTATGTTGTGCCAATGAGGACAGCCTTCTCTCCTATGTTTTAGATCAAGGCATTGTCAAATATGCAAATTAGGTCATGATAAGCTCATCTACCTCTTGTGATTTTTAGCACAGACAATAGCTTTCTTTCCTTGCTAATTGTGCCTCACCTCAGTATGAGCGAATCTTTTCAGAAATCTTAAAACTTTATCTACTGAAAAATATTTTGTATATATTTCTTGTTAAAATGTAGAATTTTTATATTAAAGTTGTATTAAAGGGAATCTGGATATTTAAATAGAATTGTTGACATAAAATATTCTGTACTGATGTTAGAAAACCATGATCCAATGTAATGCTATGGAGGAGTTTTTATTCTACTGTTTGTAAGTTCATAGTCACTATTACAAAGACAATTTCAATATAGCTATTTTTATTATAAAATTTGTTTCTAGTTTTAACTGTTACCACAAGATGTAAATCAATATCATAAATCCATTGAATTAGATTTGAACATGCAAAATATTAATTTCAGTTTTTCTGGTCATCGAGAGTGACGATATAGTGGTTAGAAAACATACATGTGGTCTGGTACAATTGCTTATTAAAATTAAATTGTCAAAAAGGTAAGAGTTTCTTTCTTTTGCCTTTAGCAGACATGTTGATAGCAGACCCCATGGCTTCTGTAGCCCTTTGCAATAGTTGTGTCATCTGTGGTCGCCTCTGTGCTGACAAACAAAATTATCACATTGAAAGCATTGTCTGTGGTATAAATGGTGTTATAACAAATCTTGGAGATAACAGATGCATCATTATTTTTTGTTTTGTTGCCGAGCTTTGAGGCCTGAAACAGAGACAACAGCATGCAGTAGGAAGGGTGATGCAATTTTGTGGATTTTATCTGGGCATGAGCAGACAAGATGGAGGAAAATAAGATAAATCTGAGGAAGTAAAATGAATTAAAGATGGTGTAAGAGGGTGGGGTAGATATGTGTGTGTTGTGTGCTCTAAGTGGGTGTATGTATTTCAATGTATTTTAGAGGCAGCAAATCCTCACTTTTCAAACTCCATTTCAGACTCCGTCTTTACCAGGCACCCTACATCTGCCATGAAATTTAAAATACACCTCAGAAAAAAATTTCAACCATAGCTCACCCTGAGAGTTTTCATTCATTGTATTTGATGTGTTTTCCATTTCCAATCAAAATTCTACTAAGATGAGTTGCTGAATAGCATTTTTATCAGGTGTCTCGGAACATTGGACCCAATATTCAAGCAGACAGATCTGGATGAGTTCAAACAAGCTTTTACTGAAACAACAAGCATGTGGCTGCTTGTCAGCTGGGGCGGATAAACAGGATCCTTTGTAGGAATAGAAACTCAAGTCAGTGACTCAGAATAAAGGGCTAGTAACAACTAAAAGCAAAAGTCACTCACCTGGTTCAGAGATCAGTCTGGTCCCAGAGGAAGGAGAATAACCCGAAGGGGGAATTATCCACAGCTTGCGGCAGGTGCCGCCCTCAGAGCTCCGAGTGATGAGCAGAGCTGACGCCAAGAAACAACAGTGTCCAGAAGGAAATATCCAGAGCCACAGTCGAAGCAGAACCAAGTTTACAGACCAGAAGATCAGAGAGCCGAGGAGGTATAAAAGGGGGATCAAAGCCCTGGTCAGAAGAACAGTCCAAGTTCGGCAAGCGGGTAGAATCCAGGAATCACTTCAGAACAGATCACACTAACAAAGCAGACAGGAACGAAGCAAAACTCGGGATCCACAAGACAGAAACAGGTCACAATCAGATAATCAGAACAATAATCAGAACATCGAAGTTACAGAACAGCTTGAATAATCTGGCACTAGTGGCTGGAAAACAAGCAGCATAAATAGAAGCTGGAAACAGGTGGATCAGATAAGACGTAATAAGACTGGACAGAGTTAAACAGATGAATTGAATGAGCAATCAAGCGAGCAACCAGCGCCAAGATCAAGACAGAACCCCCTCAAGGGCAGATTCCCTGCTGGTCAGGATGCCGCTTATGGAAATTCCTGATCAAATCCTTATCCAGGATGAGTCTGGCAGGAACTCAGGACCACAACCCTCTCTTTTCATCAAGTACTGGATACCCCTGCCCCTCCTCCTGGACTTCAGAAGACGGTTGACTCTGGAGGCAGACGGCCACCAGATTCACCAATTTGGTGATGGGAAAAGGCCCGATAAAGCAAGGAGCCAGCTTCTGGCTACCCACCTTGAGGGGCAGATATTTCGTGGACAACCAAGCCTTCTGACCCTCCTGCTAAAAGGGTGTCGGAACCCCCGACTGAAAGCAGCTTTTATTTGACTAACCAACGCCTTGTAAATGGCCTTTTTAACCCTTCTCCAGGCACGCTAGCACCTGAGAGCAGATATACGGGCTGATGGAAATTTGGAGTCTCTCTCCTAAATAGTGAACACCGCTGGTTGAAAAACGTACACCACAAAAACTGAGAGAGCCCAGTTTGGGGCAGAGTTTTAAGCATGTTTTACCTATGGAAGAAAACTGGCCCACTTAGTGAGATCAGCCTCACACAAAACCTGAATCTTAGTCTCGACCTCCTGGTTCACCATCTCTGTCTGACCGTCAGTTTAAGGATTAAAGCCTGAGGACAGGCTGACAGAGATCCCCAGCAGAGAACAGAATTCTCTCCAAAACTAAGAAATGAACTGAGGACCCCTGTCAGAAACTATCTGTGGGGAGACCATGCTGAGGATCTCCCCTATCTCCTTAGCAGAAGGAAGTTTGGGCAGCGGAACCAAATAGACCAATTTGGAGAACCTGTCAGTGATGGGGAGAATGACGGTATTACCTTCAGAGTAAGGTAACCTGGAAACGACCAGACGGTATGGGTAGCGGATTGAGAAAACCAGATGGTGGTCTCTTAGATGGCTTTGGACTGATTACAGAGGGGACAAGCTTCCACAAACTCCAGTACATCTGCAGACAGAGAAGGCCACCGAAACTGAGTCTGAACAATGTTAATGGTTTTAGTAACAAAACAGACAAGAACATGTCAGAACTCTAAGCCTTTTCCTCTCAGAACATCAGGAACAGACAAACAATCATTGGGACAGTCACTAGGAGAAGAGTGGTTGGGAAGGGCCTGTCTGACTTCCTTCTCAATATCAGCCTTAGTGATAGCAAACCATACAGATTCAGGTAAGACTAAGTCCTCTGCACCATCGGAACTCTCCTTGTCCACCTCAAACACCCTGGACAGAGCATCAAGCTTTACATTCTTGGCACAGGGTCTGTAGGACAGAGAAAAGTTAAAACATCCAAAGAACAGTGCTTAAAGTCGTAGGGAAATTATATATAAATGTAGAATCATTCTGGCTTAAACATTTATATAAATGTATTCTTTATCAGACTGTATTGTCCCAAAAGTTAGAAAATTTCTATAAAAAAAAAAAGAAAATCCTGTCTTAAAATCTGGGTTGTTTTTTTTCGTTATTTTTTGCTGGTCAGTTAGTTATACGTCAGCTTGTACACCTAAATTCATATATCAGCAGTCATCTGTCAATCAAATTTTTTCACACATATCATCTTGATTCACGTGTCGCAACTAATATATGCAATGGTTGAAATAAGAAGTACGAATCATTTACTTTATGAGAGAAACGATTGAGTTAGGTCCAATTGTTCACGGGGATGGATGTCTGTGTCTCCGGCAGGCGTAATGCTAACAGAACTGGCAGCATTGCAAGGAAAGGGCTCAAACATGTATGACTGTAAGCCTTCTACACCAAATAAAGCTTCTGCCGTGCTGGCGTCCTCTTCACAACATCTTTGTCCCCACATTCCTTCTCTAAATAAAAAATGTATGATGAAGAAGACTCATCCAGGAACTCCGACACAAAACTCTCCTTCTCTTACATTTTTCCCCTGTCCCAATTGGGACCAACTAGCACTAAGGACCCTACTAGCACTAAGTTGCTAACTGGTTAGTAGGATGCTTCTGAGACACTGGCCACAATCAAACTTGCTTGTGAACCTTCCGCAACAACACCCCCGCCCTCTTGATAAATGACTAATCACATTCACTTTATTTAATCGTGTAAAGTCGTGGACCACTCGGGAGAAATCAGAAATGTAACGGTTGGATCCGCCATTTCCCTACAACTTTAACTCTGGCTGTAGTGAGGGCATAAAGGGGCACAGCCAACTGACTGTAGTTCCCGATGAACCTTCTGTAGAAGTTGGCAAACTCCATGAACCTCTGAAGTTGCTTTCTTTGCTTAGGAACGGTCAGTAACTGTGTGCACCTTCAAGGGATCCACAGAGATCTGCTTGGGAGAAACTATAAAACCAAAAAAAAGGCATGGTGTGCACATGGAATTCACATTTCTCTTCCTTGACAAACAGCTGGTTTTGTAAAAGATGTAACAGGACAGATCTGGCATGTTTCTAATGGGACTCCAAATCCCGAGAGTAAATGATAACATCATCCAGGTTAACAAAAACGAAATGACCCACCGTGTCTTTCAGCACCTCATTGACAAGATTCAAGAAGACAGCTGGGGCATTGGTGAGCCCAAAAGGCATCACAAGGTACTTGTAGTACCCAGTGGGGGTGTTGAAAGCCACCTACCTACCACACATCACCCTCTCAGATGCGTACCATATGATAAGCATTGCGGTGGTCTAGCTTAGAGAAAAGTCTGGCATCCTGAATCTGATTGAAAACTGTATTTATCAGAGGGATGGGGTAATAATTTTTAACTGCAATCTCAGTAAGACCCCTGCAGTATATGCATGGTCTAAGGGATCTGTCGTTTTTGCCAACTAAAAAGAAGCCAGCACCGGCAGGAAAGGATGACCGATGAATAATTGTTGCTTTCAGTCAATCGGAAGTGTATTTATCAATAGCCAGAGACTCAGGTGTGGATAAAGAATAAAACCTTCCCCTAGGGTGAGTTGTCCCATGCAGTAAGTCGATGCCACAATTATAAGGTCTGTGTGGGGGAAGAGCGGGGCCTTAGAAAAATCTCAGGAACCTTAGACAAATCAGGGTAATAGTCATTCTCAGCACTAGAGACCGGGGTTTCTGGTTTAGTAGAACGTAATCAGGATCCTAAATAGGAAGTGGACCAACCCAAAACCTGCACTTTCTGCCAGTCAATATGTGGATTGTGCTTCTTTAACCAAGTTAAACCTAATATCACAAGAACCTAAGGTGAATCTATGATAAGAAAAGATATTAGTTCGACGTGGTTTTAATTTGTATTTACGACTAAGTAAATTGTTGAGAAAGCTCTTACTTGTTTCCTTCTCTCTTAAATAAGCTTTCTTTGAAATTTCAAGGTAGTAGTGTGCTAACCTAAGAAATTAGGTTAATCCACAATTCAAAACTTATTGTAATTTACATTTTTAAGTAACAACTGTTGTGCAACTTTAATATATGTATTGCCTACCCCGGCAGAGGTGGTAAATAATCAATTTAATCAGATATTATTCTGACTGTCATATATACATGCCCTACTGGCTGTGTATTAGAACAACAAATAAAAGTGTAGATAAAGCTCAAATCATGCTCAAACTGATAATTATGCACAGACATGGAATAAATTCACCACAACATCCATTCAAAATATGAGAGTTTATTAACAAAAATCATTCAGCTCCAAGTCAAACATATTGCAGTTTAAAACTTTTGACAAAAACTAGTCAAACTCAACTAAACTAGGCTACCATGTACAAAGAGGGAGGAAAAACATGGTTGAAAACCATATAACAGGTTAGCATGGATTTTGTGCTTGAGAACTGAAGTTTATTTTGCAGAATTTGGAATGTGTTTAAATTACCCTTTCACTAGTTTAGAGTGATTAGAAGGTTTACAATCCAATTTACAATGCAACAATAACCTTTAGTTAAAAGATTTGTTTGTCATCTTTAAAATAGCTAGCATTGAAAGGACATGAGGATTCCATAAAATAATTTTTGGTCATAATTTTATCATCGAAATGTAATGAGCATATGAGAAAATACATAAACACACTGTATCAGTCTTTAAACCCTTAGTGAAATAACACTTGTTCTAGTTTATAAAGAAAAAAAACACAGAACAAATTAATGTAGCATAGCCTACCAATGCGAACCATCCTGCTAGCATGAACTTGGTTTACTGAAGAGTACCTTGTGATGCCTTTTGGGCTCAACAATGCCCCAGCTGTCTTCCAGAATCTTGTCAATAAGGTGCTTAGAGACTAGCCTGACGTAGTCCTACTCAATTCTAGTCAGAATATGAGTCTGATACTGCTCCATAGAGCTGTGATTATGGGGCGTGTTTCGAACCAACCAGGAAAAAAAATGCCTCTGCACTCAATTGGATAGACCTACAACCAATAAGAGCAATGGAGTGCATGATGTATGTTAAGCGACGCATAGTTGTTGTCAACAAAAATCAAAGCGTGCAGTTGCACGCCTAGAATAAGAAGATGTGCCTTGATCGCGTTTCTCTCTTCCTCTTTTAAAATTAATTTGCTGTCGATATCTTCTAGAACAGACCTAATAGCAGAATCTACACACCTCAACTCTCCAGCGGCAGCCATTGTTGTTGTCACCCAAGCGCGCTTTGGTGACGTGGTGATTACGATACTGTTGATCATCTGTCCATCATCGTATAAAGCCCGCCCTGACAATTTGATTGGCCCGCCAGATATTGTGCGAGCATACTCGCGCTACTATTGAGCAATGCCAGACCGAACTTCCCGACCTCAAACGTTGTGGGCGGGACTAAGTTCGGAATGGCACCCAGGCTACTTAGAGACATGGTGGGTCATTTCATTTTTGTTTACCTGGATGATATTATAATTTACGCTTGGGATTTGGAGTCCCATCAAAAGGCTAGAATCTGCCCCTAACTCTGCCAGACCTCTATCCTTTTTGGAAAGTTTTTGTTTCCTCCTGTTTAGCAGCTTAAAATGGCAGGCTTAAACCAAGGGGGTGCCTTTGTCTCACCTGCCACACACCGAGGGAAAGGCTGCCTAAGGAGTCTTTTACTTCCAGTCCGGGTCTTTTACTATTCAGAGAAAAGTGTTACAAATGGTCTGTTTTGCAGCAAGTTGGTCCCCAAATGTCAATCAACACGACTTAGCCTTGGTGATTCTAGAAATCGGGGCCTGGCTCAATGATGTTGTCTCCACCAATGTAAATCCCCGGCCAGCTTCACGGGAACTGAAAGAGGTCCTGTGTGTTGTGGTATTTACTGATCTCAGCTCCAAAGGGGGTGGGTGGTGTGTGGGGAGGGGGGCAAGGCGCACCTCTGTGGGAGATGTGATGTTGAGTTAGCTGGGCTAATGCAACGTTCACACCAAAAGCAGCAAGAGCAGCAAAAATGCGCGTGCCACTTCATTTTTTATGCTTGTAAAAGTTTATCTCTGATACGTGGTGGAAAAGTGGGTCTGATGCGTGTTGGGTGGAACTACCCTATTGATAAGTGGGTATAAAATAGTTTAAAATTTTTTTTGAGTGAGAAAGTGCACCTGAATACTTCATCTGTGCAGTCAGTTATTTAAGATTACGATCCTGGATTTAAAAAATATTTCTCTGTCGGAGCCGTTCAGACCCCCGTACACTGGCGGCCACTAGGAATCCCATTCAACAGCAGCCCAGTCGCCTCTCTGTGGTTTGCCGTGGCATCTGGAAAGCGGTTTTCATGAACGTAATCCAATCTTCATGCACCAGGATAATAAAAGTGAACATGTTTTGCTGGCAGATTTCAGCATTTTAAGTTAATTTAGGCATTCATAAACTGTTTCAGAGGAGTGATCATAGTGATCTGTATCATCAGCGATGTGTCTGTCTCCCTGCCAGTTTTCAGCATGTTGCACGTGTCAGATGCTCAAATGCTCACGACGCGCTGCTTCAACTGCTAAGACGTGCTGCGCCTGCTGCTCAAAGCACGCTGCAGGACATTTTGCTGCCCCTTGACGCACGTCAACCATTGACTTTGCATGAAAACTAGCTGCTCCTGCTGCCTTTGCTGCTTTTGGTGTGAACGTAGCATTAGAGGGGGTGGCACAGCAGAGAAGAGATGTCTCACAGCAATTTTATGAGCAAAACTGCATTCTCTTCTCCAGTGAACATGTTAAGATGACGCCTGGACATTGGTGGATATCAGAACAGTAGAAGGTAATAACAAGAAGTGAGATTGGCAGTGGTATTCAGAATGTGTAAACCATCAACATTTGAACATCCCACCTTGGGATTGCTGATCTCCAGACTGATTCTATTAAGTGAAGAGATAGACTGTATATAAAGAGGATGTTCTCAATGATGCTTCAACACTACTCTATAGACAGAGCTCTGTGAACCACATAGGGGGATATCATCAGCATCATAGACTGCATTACATGTTATTTAGATTTCTGCTTTGAGAACACTCTTACATCTAGGTAGGTGCAATGTTTCTTATATAAAAAGTCAACAATAACCCTGATATTAAAGCTCCCCTGCAGAAGAGAAGAGAGTTCAGATATAGGAAATAGTGAGTACAAAATACAGAGCACAGTCCCCCTCCCCACCACTGTCCATCACAGTAGCACAGATGCAAAAAAAGCTGAGGAAGATTAAGGAGAAGAAAGCAATTGGACTAGACAGCATCAGCTCCAAACTCTTAAAGTCCTAAGTATATTAATTGTGTTGACCAATAAGGCATGTCTTGAGCCTGAGCCAAAAACTTAGGGAGATACTACAGTCTTTGAAGACCTATATTGCACCAATGCGTAAAATACCGCACAAATTAAACAATTCCAGTTCCAACTTCCGTTAATCGTTGAATGGTAAAAAATTCTCTCATGTTCTCAATAATTTTTAAGTCTACAAAGGTTTTACTTTTTAAAAATGTTACTCTAAGTTTCTTCATTGTTAATCTAAACGAGTGTATCAAGTCCAAACGAATTGCAGTGCCAGATCATTGTAAACAAACTGTAACTACATTCCAAGGGATGCCTTACAGCTCTGACACCACCAGAAGAATTCTAGGGACAGCTGCCACCACCTAAACAGTGTTAAATGATGGTTTAGAAAAACCTAGATCTAAATCCCTTCTACACGAGCAAGGTTACAAAAGTGAATGATCAAAGAGCAATATGATGTATTGATGAGGTTTCAAGGTTAGTCTATTTGAGACAGACATAGATCACCTGACCCAGGCACAGTTTAATATTGCTTGTGTCTACTATGATCAGTGGGCTTGGTTATAGCTTTAACGACTTTGAACAGTGTACAACTCTTTGAAACTCAAAGTGGGATATGTAGTGCCTGATTAGCAAAAGCAAATTGGAACCGAAGATCCCAGTATACCTTATGGCTCTGATCTAAAACTGGAGGTTGTTTAAAGACATCAACAGCCACCATTCTATTTCTTTTGCAGTCTGCCTACATTGGGAGACTGACTTTGAACTAGGGCTGCACCTTGTATTAAACCAAGAAGAGATGCGATTTCTCCTGGATTTTCACACATGTGCAATACACATACCTATCAAACTCATATCAACACTAAATCTAACATAAATTAATAAAATAAAATGGAGAAACTTCTAATGCCAGCTAAACCTTTCTGGGGACAAGGAATGTCAGGTTCTCAGTGAGTGTTTAAGGTGACACACCTTGGACTATTCATGCGGGATAGAAATACGACAGATCCATAGGAACGCAGAGTCCCAATCACCAGTCCTTCATACCGAGACAATCTCCTATTTGCTGTGCCTACAAATAGAACTTTTTCAGCACTTTTTTCATCATACCTATTTTTAGATTATGGAGGCCAGAGTTACAATTATAAGAAATACAGTACAAAAATAATCTGATTGGTTTTACATAATAGTGTATAATGGCTCTTAATGCATCTTTTAAAGGGAACTGTAATATCTTTTCAGTTTCTATTCAGAAGTGTGGGGTTTTGGCCAATTTTTGTATCATACAATTACTGTCATACCTATTGTTAAAAGACAGCAAGAAATTCGTGGCATGGAATAGTTATATAAATAAGATAATAAATTAGTTCATAGTTTAAAGTTAGTCTAAGAAAATCCATGTTAAAAAGCAGCTAAGAAGAGTTTAGTTTTATAATAAATCAGAGTGAGACATCACGTGTTTTGTCAGAGCTGTAAGTTAAATATGTGAGGTAGTGAGTGCTCTCAATTTTAAAATATCTTTGACATATGTTTTCTCTGGAAAATCCAGTTTCTGCAAGTAAGCTAACGTTAAGAAATGTCTCAGATATAAGAAATATCTCAGATACATTACTACTCCTTGTTGGTAGGGTATGAGGTGCCCCCAGGGACATAAATCAGAATTAACTTGCATATACACATATTAAATTACACTCTTCCATATAATATACTGAAAACCTCACACAAACACTAGTAAAAAGCTCTCACATAAACTAGTGAAAACATTGACCTCTTATATAATCTACTCAAAAGCTCTCATACTGTACAAAGTAGTGAGAACTGTTCATATAAACTGGTGAAAAGCTTTACCTTTCATACACACTACTAGAAAGCTTTCATATACACTATTAAAAAGCTCTCATATACACTACTAGAATGCTCTCATATACACTATTAGAAAGCTCTCATATACACTACTAGAATGCTCTCATATACACTATTAGAACGCTCTCATATACACTATTAGAAAGCTCTCATATACACTATTAGA
>NW_015150463.1:1030330-1056320 GCF_000732505.1 Cyprinodon variegatus
TCTAGTAGTGTATATGAGAGCCTTCTAATAGTCTATATGAGAGCGTTCTAATAGTGTATATGAGAGCATTCTAGTAGTGTATATGAGAGCGTTCTAATAGTGTATATGAGAGCATTCTAGTAGTGTATATGAGAGCTTTTTAATAGTGTATATGAAAGCTTTCTAGTAGTGTGTATGAAAGGTAAAGCTTTTCACCAGTTTATATGAACAGTTCTCACTACTTTGTACTGTATGAGAGCTTTTGAGTAGATTATATAAGAGGTCAATGTTTTCACTAGTTTATGTGAGAGCTTTTTACTAGTGTTTGTGTGAGGTTTTCAGTATATTATATGGAAGAGTGTAATTTAATATGTGTATATGCAAGTTAATTCTGATTTATGTCCCTGGGGGCACCTCATAGTAGGGGGCCCCATGTAGTTGCCTACTTGATAAGTCCATCCCTACTCCTTGTCTAAGTTAGTGCAAGGTTTGTGATCAAAATCTTTGATTCGGGCCCCCTAGACAGCTGTTGCTAAACTTCTTTGGTTAATATTTGGTTGAGGGGGCTCCATAATGCATATACTTATTACTCTATCATATTTGTTTTTGGTGAAGTTTAGTAATTTTGTCATGAGATTAAGTACTTTTATCTAAACTTTCTGCTTGGCACTATCACACATCCAGCTCCTCCACTACTGCTCAGTTTTTTCCTGTTTCCATTGGAAACATTGCTTTTCACCAGCCTATTTGTGATAAGTCTGAGCCTAACTTGTGGCTTCACTTAGCCTGTCAAACTGCTTTGGATTCTGCGGGTCCCATGTAAACTGAATTGAAGCCCGTGCTGAATGACATAACTCAAGCTGTCAAGATGCCAGGGCTGTCGAGCTTAGTAAAAGTGGAAAGAGTATAAAAAACAGGTGTCATTTCAGATGCTGAAGGACTGTTGGTGTCATTCTTGGACAAAATTGAAAAACAGCAAAGAAAGTATTACTACTAATATCATGGTCTAACTGTCAATGCACATATTTTGTTTCAGACAATTTAGTCTGTTCCTAAATACTCTCAGATGAAATATATAGCACCCTCTCCTGCTACATGGGAAACCTCTTGAAATATTTATGGATAAGGTTGCACTATGACTCGTATTTATGACCCTTCAGTCTACTATTCTCTGAAATGCTGTCTTTAGGCAGTTTGAGCATGTAACTCTTTCCTGTTAACTGGAGATTGTTTGTCTATATACTCTGTGGGTTATCCAAAATATACTATGCCTCCATAATTTTTGAAAATCCATTTTATTTATTTTTCTGAACATTGTTAACTATGTTCATGTATTGTTCCTGAAAAAATACACAGGCAGTATTTCAATCTTAAAGAAAAATAAATAAATACCAACCTTTCCCCACAAACCCCATCACAAACAGCCATTCCTTTCTAATGTTGTTGCGGAAAGTAATAGCCTTACTGAAGGGGCAGAATATTTTTTTGTGTTTCAGGCTGGGTTTAAAGCTTTACACAGCATTACCACTCTTTTAAAGTGACCCTGTCATGCACTCCATTAAAAAACTTCCTAAAACCATATCTGCCAAGGCAAAACTGCAAAAAAGTCTCTTTTTCAGCTATTTTCAGATCCTGAAAAAAGTGGAGAGCTTTCCAATGAAATCAGACTTGTTGCATGTGTTAGTAAATTTATGCTAGCTACATTAGACTACAGTTTAATGGATAACTAAGGGAGTCACAGCTTGGTGTTTTCTGGAGAACAATGGGAGGTTGGAGAGTTTCCAAAGTCTGAAAAAAATACTAATTTGGCAGTCATGATTTTTTTCATTATCTTCAAATGAGACACTATTATAGAGGAGAACTACAGGTGGGTCCCTCCGTGGAAGAGAGCAGTGTTGTTCAAATAATGCTAAAAGCTTAAAAAGACAACAGAATTGGGATAATTTCTGCATTATATAAGGCCTTGATTAGCATTGATAAGCACACAACCAAAAAGGGGATATTAAAATGGGAAAAGGAATTTAACGTCAAAATCGATTATATAGATTGGCTGGACATGTGGAAATTCCATCATACGACTACCAGCTCTCGAACATGGAGAGAGTTTGCCTGGAAAAATCTTGAAAGATTCTTTATTACAGAACCAAAAGTGCTGAGAATGTGGAGAGACAGATGTTGATCATTCACACCGTTTTTGAAAATGCTGGAAACTTCTAGAGTTTTGGAAAGACATTTCTATTGTCATGTGCCAAGTGTTTGGATTGCAATTCCTTTAAAAGCCTGAAGGTCTGTATTTGTGTAATTTTTGTGATGGCATTATTCATAAATCTGATGAATATTTGGTAAAAATAGCAGCAAGAAGATCTATCGCAAAGAAAGGGGAAAAGGTTACTGTACCATCAAAAGAGCAATCGATAACTACAATAGAAGACATACTTATAATGGAAAAATGAATATACAGACTGATGATACAAGAACCACAATTAGAAAAGAAATGAAAAAAATGGACACTGTACAAGGAAAGTAACGAAAAATTATGTATACCCAGTTAAGTCAATGTTGTATTTTTTTTATTTTTTTATTAGTTCAATAAAATATGAGTAAAATAAAAAAATATACAAACTTGTTGAAAATGAAAAAGTATATGAAAATTGAATGTTGTCTCTCTCCATGTTAATAAGATCAAAAAACAACCTTTTAAGTTTTGTCAAATTCAACCTTGAAGCAAGGTAGCTTTGTATTGCTTGGTGGAACACCTTCCCTAAACAGTGTTTGTTAAGGAACATATCAAGCATTTTACTGTACTCTGTCTGTTTTTTATGTAAAAGATCAGAGCGACACTTTATTATAAGACAAATTGATAACAGAAAATTGTCTTATTTACGATGTATCACAGAAATCTTAAGGATTGCATTGTATAGATTTTTCAAAGATTTATATACAAACATATTATAACTATTACTTATTAATAATATTATTCTAATCGTTTATTTCCTTGATTAGATATATTCTCACACCAATAATGTCATAGTAAATATTTATTAGTATACAAAATTTTCATAAAAAAAATGTTCATGTAGGCTTACACTCCATATAGAGCAAGTGGAAAATAAAAAGCCTTTTGAAACACATATCAATAGCAGCAAGAGTTGTCTGAGCTTCAATAACCTTGCCTGAAATCACAAAGAAGGCTTGAGAGCAAAGGAATCTATTTACAAGCAGCAGCACAAATGGACCAGGTATCTAGAGGACTCTGCTTTCTCCAAGCACTCCACCATATCAGTTCTGACCTATGACAAGAAAAAAAAAACAGTTATGTAAAAAGACCAACTGAGCACCAGGTCCTGTGAAACAGAACTTTGGCAATGTGTTGTCTTGGCAACAATAGACCACTCAACAGTTTCTTGTGGAAAAAAAAAGATTCTGACACTTTTTACTTTTAACAGTTAAAGAAAAAAAAATGTATTAGTAATTCATTTATTATTGACTTATTTAATAAGTAACGCTAAAAAAAACAAAAAAACATTTCAACCAGCCAAAGCATAAGCTGAAACTAGCTTAAAAAAATTGCCTTACAAAATGACTTCTTAACGACTATGTCATAGGGACAGATAAACCCAGTATTTAAGCCAGTAGGGAAGTTCAAAATGTTTATTAAAACAAAAACAAACAGAACAGAAGTGGGTTGCTGGAGAACTGTGACCGCAGCGACTGCACGGTTGGGGCGCAACCCATCACTGATTCTGTAGAGAGAAACACAGGTAAGTGACCACAATCATCTGACAGGAGATGATACAGAGTGAGTCACTTACCCGGTTTAACAGTTCAGTCCATTCTCTGCATGACAGGCAGGTCAAATCCAATGGCGTGCCGAACGGGATTCAGTGCAGAGCCGTACGTACAGGGTGTCCCCGATCAGAGCAGCAACCACTGAGATCTGACATGAGACCGGTCCAGGTCAGAACCGGACAGTTCTGAGATCCATGTCTCCTCAGCTCGATCAACGGTACAGATCCACACAGGAACAGAACAGAAATGAGGTTCCAAGAATCCCAAAAGCTTTCAGGTAGGTTGAGAGTCCAGAGTCAGACAGGTGCAGAAGCATGCCCACACAAACATGCACAGAAGCAGACAGGCAGACTTAGACGCAGACTGGCAGGCTCAGTGGTTGAGGGAAGCAGAGACGAGATGTTCCAGGATTTATGCAGTACTTTATATATAAGGAAAACTGGCAGGTGGATGTGATCAGTGACAATTAGGAATTGGTGAAAGGCATGAGTAATTAAGGTGAGCTTTCAGGGCAGATCATGACAGACTACAGGAAGCTTCATATAATAATAAACATTTAACAGTATGGTAAGAAAAAAAGCTTAGTATGTCAAAAACCCTGTTTAATGTTTAATTCAGTCAGGTAGGTCTGGTCTCATCAGATGTTGTTGAGGTCCAGTTAGTGGCTTGTGCTGTGTTGCAAATGGTCAAACATCAACCCAAGGCATTAGGTTGTCCAAAATAAACCAACACAGCATTATAGAAATTACAGTCTAACATCTTATAACTCCATACCCAACAGAAAGCACCATTCTCAGAATAACCAATTCCATAAAAATAACCCAATTAAATTGGGCAACAAGTATGTACAATACAAATTTAACTCTCATTCGACATCAGGACAATGGAGCAGAGTGATATAAAAGAAAGAAAAAGGTGAGACTGTTTCTTCAACATTTGTTACCATGCAGTCATACTGATATTGTAACATGTATTCTCAGACAGAGCCGGAAAGGAGGAATTATTAACAGTTCTATATCAACAATTACTAAACTTTAAACGTTGACTCTTCCTCGTCTCTCAACATCTCCTTTTCTTACAATTAATTCCATCTTAGCA
This sequence comes from Cyprinodon variegatus, assembly GCF_000732505.1. Lineage (NCBI taxonomy): Eukaryota > Metazoa > Chordata > Actinopteri > Cyprinodontiformes > Cyprinodontidae > Cyprinodon > Cyprinodon variegatus. The sequence goes on from NW_015150463.1 coordinate 1,035,197, forward strand.
TCACATTTTACCTCTTTATTTTTCTGTATAACATTTCAGCTGTGATAATGATTACCTCTGAGGCCTCCGAACTGTTGCTCTATTGTTGTTTTCAAGGAGGTCAGCAAATGTGGTGCTCGATATCAGAGGGAGCTGATGAACTCTCATTAGGACTTCAGTAGATTTCCACATTTTCCAGATTTTATCAGATACAGTTTATTGGTGCAGATGTAATTACTAGACAGACTAAATGGTAGTAAAAGTTGAGCTCTATAAAAGCTTGCTTTATTTCTTACACAATGCAGCACTTCTCAGACTCAATTGGGAGGCCCAGTCAAGTACGTTTAGAAAAACAGCTAACAGCTGATACTTATTGTGAACCACAGAAAGAGCTGTGGATCTGCAGACCGCAGCGGCTGCAGAGGGGGCAAGGTTCCACCCATCACTGGCACACTGGATGAGGCAGAAACACAAGTAAGTGACCACGATCATCTGATGGAAGATGATTATTCATGTGAGTCACATACCTGGTTTAACAGTTCAGTCCGTATTCTCAATCAAAGGCAGAAGCAGCCGATGCACTGCCAATGAAATGAGGCACTGAGCCGTCAGAATTCCATTTGTTGAGCAACGTGCTCAGACAGAAACGCATAGATGCTCACAGGCAAAATTTAGCAGGAGTGCAAATATAGTTAAGGCAAAGAGATTAGATGGGAAGCAACAGGCTCAGTGGTTGAGAGGGAGGAGAATCAGGAAATGCTGAAATGCTCTCACCACTGGCCAGTGAATAAACTCACCTGAAGACACTGGTTCGTGAATAATCTCCTCACTGGAACGGGGACATGAAACCTTGGACTAAACAAACATAACTAACATCAAACATGAAACAAACAATGATCTGGCCCTAATAGCTGGGCTGAGCCAAATATAAAGTAAAACATGCAGGTGGGTGAATAATTAAACACCGGGCAGAGCTAGGCAGATAAGCATCATGAACAATCAAGGTCAGCTATCAGGGCGGATCATGGCCATTTTTACATATTTATTAATATAAAAAAAATAAAGTGTAAAAAATTTAAAATCCAGGAATGTGCCTATCCATACTATTAGAATCTCCTAAGATTAATATAATAAATCAATCAATAGTGTTTATTTGTGCCATCTAGTCATTCAGTCTTTTCTGTCAACTTCCCTCTCCATCTTTTCTTTCTAGCTCTCTTCTGAATTCTGCCTTCTCTCTATTTTAATCTTTTCAGTAGATTTTCTTTTTTTTTTCTCTTAAACTGATCTTTCCATCAGTGTTTTTATTTACCTCCGCTGTCAGTCAATCATTCTTTCTATAAGTTTTCTAATCTTTTTCCTCTCCTCTTCTATCAATCTTACACTAATCTAAAACAGAGACATAATACTATCACAATCCCTTCCAAACACATTTCTATGTACATGAAACATGTATTCAGGTGTAGCAACAAATTCTGTAACCCTTCATGCATGCTTGAGATACATGTTGCACCCAAGGAGGTGCAACATGTATCTCACCATAGACTTCTATAGGTTTAGGTATAAATCCAGTGAAGTTAGTAATAGCAAGCTTGTGCGGAGACTCCGTTACAGCAGACGCTTTGATCACACTATATGACGGGTCACAGATTTTGTTGTAACACGGTATAATCTCATCATACTGTACAGATTATGATTATTATGATGATGATTATTATAATTATTGTTGTGGTTATTATTTCATCTTATAAAATACTAAAAAGGCTAATCACTACAATATTTGGAGGTACATATAAAAACAACAACAAAAATTAACATTAAACAGGTGTTTTTCTCCTCTTCCATCATTCTCAGATCATGCAGATCTTATCTCATTCAGTTTTCCTTTTACTGCCTCTTATTTTTTATAAAGAGGGACTTTCATATATCTAAATTTAGTGGTAGAAACTTAGACCTAAGCCTAGAAGTCCATGCTCATAAAACAGCAAAACAACTTCTAACTCTAACCCTATAACTAACTATCTAACGATATAAACTCAGACATCCCAAGTCTCCCAGAAGTTCCGGGAGTCTCCCTGATATCGATAGTTGTTCACGGATACCCGCGAGTCGGATAAATTATTCCAGATTTTAGACTCTGCGAGGTGGAGTTTTTTTAAAGCTAGTGAGAGCATACAGGAAAAAAAAATAATTTGTGCATCATGTGTGGATTATAACTACTTCGACTGAACAGACAACAAGAGAAAGGGGGTGTGAGGAGGAGGTTAGTGTGAAACCTGTGCAGCGTGTCTATCCAAAGTGATGCTCTGTTTAACCAGCGTTCCAGGCGACTGGTTGTCAGAGAGCTCTGATTGGATTAGTCAGATTATTTTTGGTTTACTGTCTGGCAGTCACCTAGTTACCACTCAATGCATCCTGTGAAACGGCAGAGGTTGCATCCTCGAGTAAAAAACGAAAATATAGGACTAATTTTACAGCAGAATATACTAAAGTACATCCACGTCTAGTGAATGTGAGGAACAGTGGCGGATATAGACCAAATGTACCAGGGGGAAAGGAGGGGGCCACCATATTTTCATGGGGGCACAGAAAAGCATGAAATAAAAAATAGGGCAAGGGACTCAAATATATTAACAGAGCAGCATGAAGTGAAATTTCTTTTCAATTAGGTTCAATAAAAATCGTATTTCTTATAATTATATTTCTAATTTTACATATTTTTGACTTAATTTAAGTTAAAACTATCGTTTTCTATAAAATTTGAATTAGAACTCAAGAAAAACTGATAAATTCCATCTGTAAAAATTGAGCATTGGGGGTAGGGTGGGGGCATCTCCCTGAAATGAGTTTTTGGAACTTGGGATGTCTGTAAACTAAGGGTCAGTTTAAAAAAAAATCTTTAGACAGAAAAAAATGTAGGAAAGTGTAGAGGGAGGTGAATAGTGGAGCAACAATGACATTTTAGAATTTTTAAACATTAAGGTAGATGCAAAGATTCCAAAATGAACTTGCTATTATACCATAGCAGGTCAGTTGACTATGATGCTGCATCCACACATCTCTCTTCGTCGATGTTGCTAATTCATCAATTAACTTTAGCAACTGTGTTAATCCTCTATTAAATGTATTAAAAATCAGCCTGTAGTTTCTGGTCAGTGGGGAGAGTTCCTTAGTCTAGGTCCTTCAGAAGATAAACTGGACTGTGATGTCCTACGCATTGGGACTGTGTAGTTTCCACCTTCTGAGGTTCAAGGTTGAGGCACGAGTGATAAGAGCAGAAAACAGTGGTGATACAAGATTACTGACACGTATAAAAACTACTTTCAATGTACTAAACTTTATAAAGTTGTAGAATATAAAAATATAACATTTAATATAAGACACATGCTTTTCTTATAAACCATATAGTTTTATTTGTGAGCTGCAATCCATAATCATCAAAAGAACAGATATGACTTCAAATGTAACAATATGCAAAAGAATCTCTTTTCCAAATAAACTACTGAAATCGAAAAACTTTTTAACAAGATAGTTTTCAGAAATTCACCTACATATTTTTCTCTAAAAAGATAGTATATCTATTTTTTATGTATAGTAAGATATATCATCTGAAGTTATAAAGTCTTTGAAGTTCTATCTTTAGTGATACTTACCTCTACTTCATTATCCACCAATATGCTTTTGGCTGTGACTACAAAATTGGGAAAACAAACTTTCATCAAGATCAAAACACAGACTAAAATCAATTTCTTCTTTTAGGCATAGATTATCTGCCCCAGATTTGTTTATAAAAACATTGTTTAATTGATTACTGCTCTGAGTGCTATTTTTCTGTTTTTTTGTTTCTCATTTTTATTCCTTCCACCATAAAGATGCATTGATTGTTTTGAGCAGGAACATCTTTTGTTGCAGGGTCTACCAAGAGCTTTCTTTTGCTTTGTGAACCTCTTGATTCTTCCTTCCGTCTGTAACATTATTATCAGAAATTGGGAACTGCTTCTCTTAAAAGCTGTATTAACTTTAAAACATCTCGAGTCAATGTGTTCTTGTTTCAAACGACAAGAGAGATTACATTACAAAATGCTTGTAGTTAGTCATAATTTATAATTGTAGGAGAGATACATAAAAACACATTTATTGACAGGGTGCAAGATGTAATAGAGATTCTTCCTGAGATGATGGAGAGTATGGAGACTGTTTGACTTACAGGGCTGACATGCCTCAAAAATGTCACAGTCATAAAGAAACGAGGCAACACCTGCCAAATAGCAGTAGGGATTGTCTCAATTAAAAATAAAGTGTCAGATGGAGAATGAGTTTCATCCAATTGTCAGTCAGTGTCACAAGGAGGGTTTACTGTGGGATGTCAGACATGATACTCCAACCCATCATTTAATCTTATGTTGAGTGTGGCTCAGCCTAGATCATAGAGCAGTGGATAAGATCATGACAGGTTTGTGGGAGTTTAATTATTAAGTCTAACATAAGTCTAAAATCCTTTTTTTTGCTTTTATTTTAATTTAGCTGGTTGGAAAACTGAACTCCGTGTATACATAGTCAACTAAAACACATCCAATGAGGTTTTAACTTGACAAAAGGGTAAAAAAAAAGAAAAAAAAAAAGTTACAAAACTTCTGTTTAATGTACATGTTAAATACAGCTTTAAGCATTCCAAGACTCAGGGGATTGGAATATAGATGTGGTTTAATCTGGTGCAAATGTCTTTAAACTGAACTGAATCAGGCCCCACACCCCGGAAACACTATAATTTTCAAAAATGTAAATTTTTAAATTTTGTAAACAGCCTAAGCTTCATACATTATGCAATTTTATGTAGGCTGTGTTAATTTATACACATTACAAACAGCCACACTGCCACTCATTGAGCATATACAAGCAGATGCAAGGTGGAGTATTAGCATGCAGTTCGGGGAGGTGCGCCTCCGGAGCCACTCAGAGGTGTCAATCTCCTGGTGAAGCTTTTCAGTTTTGTCTAATCTCAAAGATTTATGAATGTGGAAGTCAGGAGATAACGCATCCCCTCATATCACCGCTAAGCCTGTCACAGGATGCCATTGGAAGGGTGATGGAATAAGAAATGCCAATAAGAAAGTAACATAACCAGTAAGTGGCCTAAGATGTTTTTCATTTCTTATTTTCTTTTTTTGGCTTTTCAAAGAGTTTACCTGACATTAAAAGAATGCAAAAAATAAAGTGGTTAGGGGTTCCTGTTTGATTTTGAGCCCAGTCAAGGTTCGGGTTCTTTATAAATTGGAGGATATGACATCTTGAACTGTTTAAACTTCTGGATAATAAATAAATCCAAATATTATTTCATTTATAAACCACTTCAAAAAAATATAAAATAAGTCTCCAAATGAATGTTGAGTTCACCTGCAGCTGGATAATGCTAGTTCCACAGTATTGTCAAATCTTGGATTGTTTTTGAAAAGACTTGAGCTCTGGGCAGTTTTAATCCTGAGCCATTTCAAATGACAGATTAAAGCCTCAAGCCTCAATAAAGAAAGACAAAGAGACAAGAAAGAAATAAACAAGGAAGTTTTTTTTTTTTCTGTAAAACCTGTTCCTTGGCCTCTTTGCAGCTGAACTATTTCTTAAAAAAGAAAACAGCTAAAATGTAAAAAAAAAAGAAAAAAATGTAAAAAAAATTTGAAAAATGAATAAAATGCTTTTCTCCAAATGATTTTTTTTATGTATGGTGATTTTTTTTTTTGTACAAGAAAAATAAACAGCACATGTACTGTAGCCAGGGTAGGCAAAGATTAATCCATACCTCCGCATCAAAATTTTTTATTTTTTTTTTTTATTAAGTAGTTAGTTCACAAAATTCTAAAAAGTACAACAGGAAATAAACATCAATTAATTTAAAGTTACATTACTTTTCCCATTAAACAACTAAATGTGTTTGTTTAATAAAATATATCAAAATATCCATCAGTTCATCTTCAGGGCCTGACTTACACTTGCTAACGCTCACTCTTGAACTTGCAATGGTGCATTTACATCGAACGTGAGTAATGCAACAGGTGCGGGGATTTACATGTTATTCAAATAAAAGGTGCAGTCATTAATCAAGTGAGGCAAAAAATGTGTTGCTTGCAATGTGAGTAGAACAAAGGTAAACCCACAATGGACTCAAAGCAAGTTTCACTAAAGTTTACTTTTTTTTTTTTTTTTACAAGTCACGTCGAGTCGAGAAGACCTGTACATTGTATTAGGTGAAGCAGCACAGTAAAGGCAATGCTGTTTTCAATAAATTGGAAGATATCAACAATGCTGTCACAGGATATGTCACAGGATACAGAAAGGAATGCTTGTAAAGTCGTATGGGAGTCATATTTAAATTTAAAATCATTCTGGCTTAGGAGACTCATCTACAACCTACAACCGTTGTTTTCCTCGTTTAATTTAGGTGTTAGAAAGATACTTCTGAGACTCTGGCCACAATGAAACTTGCTCCTGCTTGCTGTTTGAACGTGACTTTCCATCACACATATTTTGTACCACTGGCACACTTTTTTTGACATAAAAAATACCTATTGGGTACATTTTCTTGAAGATTACCCAAAGTCAATAACTCTCTTAAACCAGTTGATCTTTTCCCTGACACTACCTTGTCTTACTAGTTTAAATAACATACTGTACATGACATGAATCTGTTTACAACCGTGTGTGATTAGGATCAATTTACAATGTATGTGCTCGGATCATACACATTAAACCTGTGAGATCAGATGTTTTTTATAAGATATGTAGGGAAATTATACAGTAGCAGCCATTCAAAATTGGCCCTTTCCAGTAAAATGCCATCCGAATGGCAGGCCTCTTCTCTTCATCTCCCAGCAAAATCCCCTTCAACTTCACGCCACTGGCCTTCTCCTGTGGGTGCATATTTTTTTTACTCTAACTTCACGCTTTCACTGAATTACAGGGTCTGACCCGTAGATGATGTGTCTCTTTAGATCTTAATGTCCAAAAATCATGACACAAAGAATATTTTAGTAAAAAAGACTAATTTTTTTAAAATTGTAGTTGACCAGCCAAGGGCCCATCAAGGAAAGCGGGGGAAATTTTCAATGGCTACTACCGGTACTGTAAGCGGTGACCACGAGTGGACTTTCTGCAGGTGACAGCGATCCAAAGTTAAGCTGTTCCTGCGGTTTTAGGTACTTTCCGCAGGTGAGAGCTGCCGCACCAATTCTACATTTTATTTATGGAAAGTTCCCCAAAGAACTTTAGGGTAAGATTAATATAAATTAAAAAAATGTGTAGGCATCTCAATTTGTAAATGTAAGTCAATAAATGGGAATATATGTAAAATCTGCATTTATTCCTTGTTGTCAACTCACACATTACACGTGAACTCAAATGCTTCATCTGTGACAATACAGTCAGCTGGATCTACAAATTACAAATTTTCACCAATGAAAATCACAAATTTACGAGTATTCTGGAACTACTGATAAAGCTTTTATCGCCAATGGCAGTAAGTTATTTGCCATCTGTCATTAAACAGGAAGAAGACCATTTGCCTAGCAGCTGTGCCTAGATGTGACACACTCTATGCGATCTACAGCTATTCTCCTGCAACCTCCTACTGTTAGCCCTCTTAGATCCAGACGGCGCTGTGGTGCAGCAACTCTCTAATGGTGGTTTGAAGGAGGTTGTGGGTAGATTACCGCCAGAAATCTACCAGTAGCCAGAAGATAGTGAAGCAGAGCAAGATAGAGAGGACTGTACCCAAAACTAGATGAAAAAGTGCTAACAAGGAGCTCTGGAGGCTAATCTGCTGGGCAGACTGCAGTTACTGGAAGAAGCTGGGAGGTACATAAGGAGTATGAATGATTTAACTTTCATTTTGAGGGCTACATTTAAAAGACGTCTTTACCTCTTTCTGTATGTCTGCTTCTGTCTCCTTGAACCCCAGTCGACCTCAGCAGATGGCCGCTCACACTGAGCCTGATTCTGCTGGTGGTTTCTTACGGTTAAAAGGGAGTTTTCCTCTTACCTGTCGCTGTTTGCATGCTTGATATGAGGGATTGCTCTTGAGTCAGAGTCAATGCAATCAGCTGGTTTTCCTAAGATAGAAACTTTGAACCAATCTGACTGTATGATCTGATTGAATTGGTTCTGTAAAGTGCCTTGAGATGACTTGTGTTGTGAATTCACACAATAAAAATAGACTGATTTGAATTCTATTTCAATGTGACGGAGTGGTCTTGTCACTATGTTTCCACATAATAATGTGCCCTGGCTTCTTTGATAAAGAAATATCCCTTTGGCTGAGTGGTCAGTGTGCATGACATTTAGCTTGCAGTCTGTGGAATCAAATCATGCTCGGACTCACCATTTTATATTTTTCATAACAGTTTGTAAACAGTATAATCTTTAGAAAATGTGAAATGTCATAGATATGTTTATTATTAAGTTTTAGCAACAGTAAGTAACAGTATTTGCATGTATGTTGGTGCAAAGTTGTAACTTTAATCCTTTTTTTTTAATTAATATTCTGAAAATACCACTGTTCCCTAAATATAAAACACTAAAAGTTTTGCTTCTGGTGGACCAGTTGCCAATAGACAATATTTGTTTTGCTGCTTCATGACAGACAGCCAACCTCTGTTATCCCTCAGAGATAGGGACCAATTCTCAGGCCCTGTTCCAATACCGGCACGTCTGCCCTTACCTACTTCAGTTGCATGTTCCTGCTGATAGGTATGAGTGTATCGTGTGTCCCAGTTCTTGAGAGCAGTCTTTCTCTCCATCCCTCTATGCACCCTTGATCCACACTTTAGCTAATTATTATGAAATTTTTTTTTTGGTTTTCGTAGCTGTTTTATTCAGCTCTGCTTATTCCCCTCAAATATAAACACTGACAAAATTTTTGGTGCCCCTCATTTAATGAACGAAAACTCCACAATGGTGACAGAAATAACCTGAATCTGAAAAAAAAAATTAATACTATAAAAATTAAGAAATGAAGGTCAGGCATTTCTTTCAATCATGCCTTTTAAAGGTTATTTAAAAAAATAACTTGCAAAACATTCCTGGAAAAATTATGGTACCCTTAAATTGACCCTTAAATCAAATTTGTTGCAGTAACTTTTTTGGCAATCAATTGGGTCCTGTAAATGTCAATGAGATCTCGCCCCTCTCAGCAGATGTTTTTCCCACTTCTCGTTAGCAAACAGCTCCAGTTGTCTCAGGTTTGAAGGCTGCCTTTTACAGAAGGTGTGTGTCGGCTCCTTCCAAAGATGCTCAATAGGATTTATGTCAGAACTCATAGAATGCCTATTCAGAATAGTCCAACATTTCTTTTGGCTCTTTTAAGCTGTGTGTGTTTTAGTTATTATAAGGTTGCAAGAGCTATGACCTGTCACAAAGACCAAGCTTTTCGACACTGGGCAGCACATTTCTCTCTATAATATGTTGATAGTCTTCATATTTCAAGACCCTGCAAAGATTCAAGACTCCCTGCACCAGATGAAGCAAAGCAGTCGAGAACATAACAGAGCCTCTTCTGTGTTTTATGGTAGGGAAAGTTTTGTTCTCTTGATATGTTTTATTATGTTTTATTTCAGGAACAGTTATTGAAATAATTCTGTTTTTACTATACTATAATCATGTAAATTCAAATGCAGTGTCAGACAAGAGAGAAGTGAAGTGGACCCGGTAAATTTCAAAATGAGAGGCGATGCACAGATAGATCCTGTGCTTTGAGGGTGTACTGTTGCAAGGCCCTTTTTGCAGGAGATGTCAGGAAAGACATCAAAATTATTATGAGTGATATGTTTCAATATTGTAGACTCAACTCTGATCAACAGAAACAGCTACTTTAAACCATTAAAATAAAGTTTGAAGAGCAGGCACATTTAGATTATCTTTCAAATTGTGGTGTTAATGTTTTTTTTGTGGAGCTGTTTGTTTTGCACCATGTGTATTGGAGTGGTAAGTATGAGTGGCCATATAATGCTTGCGATTTGATATGTTGGTGTTTTGGAGAGGTCTACCTACTTTTGGTAGAATGACTTTTGGTCTTGTTTGTTGATGTGAATAATTTTGTGCGTATGTTGGTGTGCTGTTTTTTTGTGGGACATTGGACCGCTTTTATGGCATGTTTTCATTTGGCTCAGATTAATATTTGCTATTTGTGGTACCTTGAACCTTGTCCACTTTTTAAAAGCTTTATGTTTTTGTTGTCAATTCATGCTCCAGGTGGATGACAACAAAGTAGGCTGGGACCAGTGTGGATACTGAGGAATGTTAGTCATGTTTTTTCAGAGGTTCCACCTGAGACTTAATTAGTTGATTATTGATTTATCTTGATATCAGCCACATGACAGGAGGTAACAAACTTACTAAAGACTCTTTGTTACATGGTCCTCTATTGTGCATCTATTTTTCCAGTTATAACCATGTGCTGTTTTTGAACATCTGTTGCTATGTTTCCTTGGTTTATTCTCATGTACTGGGTCACAGTTAATGTCTTTCAAATAGATATACATATAAAGCATTGTCTTGGGTACTTTGTTTTTGTTGTCAATTAGTTGATAACAGAATCTTACTCCAGTTTGCATTAGTTAATCAAACTGTTTTCGGTATGCCAGTTTGCATCATGTTAGAGATCAACCTCATCACATTGATAAATATTTCAGCAGGTAGATTCTTCATTCTTATAAAGCAGTTGACAAAGCCAATTATTTTATGCGTCTGTTTTGACAGATATCAGTAAATTCAAAGATTTTCTTTCTCTTTTCTTATATGTAATATGGTAGTTCTGTTTCTGCTTTGTCCTTCACCTTGTGTTCTCTGTACTTTTAAGTTTGATTTGGCTCTCTTTTCTGCAAGTGTTGTGATTATGTCTTCTGGTCACGTCTACTGCCTTAGGAGAATGTCCTGCTGCCTATAGTATCTAAAATACTTTATGGCATGCAGCTCCAGTAGGAAAGTCTCATTAAAGATTGATCATATGAGAAGGAAAGTTCAGGTCATTACAAACCTGTTGGAACTAGTGATGGAAATTTTAGCTCTTTTTCGAGAGCGAGATCTTTTTGCTCAGCTGCAACAGACTAGCAGGATCTTTCAAACCTACATGACTCTCTATTTATTATCTCCTATTATTATTATTTATATGAATGTTTCATGTTTCAAAAAAATCATTTTGCATTTAGTGTTTTGATTAGAAGCCTTATCCTTGTCTAAATTGAGCTATATGTTCTATGATGAAAGTGGTAGTCTTACTTATCCGAACACAAACAACTTTACACCCGTTACCCCCTGTATACTACACGACGCACAATAAAGACGCTGAAAGTCCGCCTGATCGAAAAATTCTCGCACGACTGGAAAATTGGCCTGAAAAGAGCAAAAAATCGTACAGTGTAGGCCCGGCTTAACTTTTCTAACTGCTCTTCTAAACAGTTAAAATGTTGGAAATGTTTTTTTTGCTAGATCTTATGACATTGCATAAAAAGAAAAAAAAAATACATGGTATAGACAGCCTTGAATTTTATCTTCAGAAATAAAGTTCTGGACTCAAATCTAGTTTCCACTTTCTACCACTCATCCATTGAGAGCCTATTCATCTATCAATAAAAATTTACTTTCCTAAAGCAGGGAACTGCAGTAAGGTAGAAAAGGGAAGATTTCACACAAGGGTTCTTCAGTTCCAGCCCTTGAGGTCCCATGTCCTGCACCTTTTAGGTGTGTCTCTCTTTTCACCCACCTGAATCAAATGGCTTAATTACCTCCTTGCTAGGCAGTCAAGTCCTGCTAATGATCTAAATATTAGAGCCAGGAGTGTTGAAGCAGAACCACATCTGAAAGGAACACCAGACCTTGAGGGCTAGAATTGAGGAACCCTGCTTTAAAGAGAGTCAAAACAGCACTTAGGATTGCTGGCTGCCCTTTTCCCTCCCTATTGAACTAATGCACCACCCACTGCCTCAGCAGCGCACCTAGTACAGCTTACATCTTGGCTTTAGACTGTTTGACTCGTTGCCCTCCAGGAGGCACTACAGGTGCATCGAATCAAATACCAGCAGAACATTTTTTCTTTCCAAAGGCCTTAACCACTCTACAAACTCCACAGTGGCTCTCTCCTTTGAAAATGTCTCTTTATGGACCTACATTCTGCCATCCACTGTGTAGCATATTCATTTGTGTAATGTATCCCCTGTGCAAAAATAACCATCTGTGCAATAGATTTATGGACTTATCCTAATGTTTGGATATTTGACTTCCCATGTTTACTTCCTCGCATTTCCACACTGTAAAGATCAAGCATTTAAATCTCATGGTACAGATTTATAATTATATAAATGCTGGCTATTCTTTTTTATTCCTTTTATTTTGGGCCACTGCCAGCAACCCTAACAACATTTAGGTGTAGGACATCTCTCAAGTCATTCTGTGGCACTAATGATGTTTTTCCATCAAGGCAAGCACAAGCAAAAAAAAAAAAAAAAAAAAAACCAGAGCACTTGATAGTAAAATTCTGTAATGTGTTTTATAAGCTTTTTAATGTTATAATAATGGGCATCATAGGTCTTGATGATTTAAAAAATGTTGCTAAAACATCAAAGTGAAATTATTCTAGTTGCTCCGAAAAAGCTGGGGCCACCACTCATGGTATTTATACTCAGATTTAATGGTGTATATCTGTCAATATATTCTTAATAATGTTATCTAAGATTGACCGTTATTATTTTGTAAGATGTGGTTAGTTGTACAAAATATGGAAGCTTATTATTTTCTATGCATCAGCTAAAACATCTGCTTTTACTAACTGCAACATAAATTGATGGTTTGAATTTGCACAGGTGGTAATTTTTATTTTTAATTTCAACCTGAGGAATTTATACAAAGCAAGAGAATAACATCTTTGCCTAAGACTTTACAATGCCAGTATCCTAGACTTTTAATATTTGAATCATCTTGGTGCTGGCTCCAGCAAAACTGAGATGATCATGGCACCTTAGAGTCTTAAGGCATTGGGTTGCTTTGCTGGTCTGTGCACACTATGCACAAGCTCATAGAATCTTTATAGTTGATACAGATCTAGGTGCAATACTCGAAAAAAAAAAACACAGAGGGAGCGATCAACATAACAAGCAAAAATACAGAGAAAAGGAGAAGAAGGGGTAGACGCCCCGCTACTAAAATGGCTGAGCACAGTATTGTTTATTCAGATATTTATGGTTATTGAAGAGTAGTACGTGTTTATATGGCAGCTACGCATGAATAGATGGTGGAAAACACACAAGATTTACCATCTGCACACAGAGAGATGTGATTATGCGAAAGCAGCATGCATGTTAACCTCATACAGATATTTTCTTCTAAATAAGAGATCTTAAAAAACACTGAATGCATTTTTTAATCTTGGTAGTTGTTTCAGATTATATTCATGCTGTTGGTGATGAAAAAAAAAAAATCCTTGTTTGTATCCATAAGCTTGGCCAATAAACTCACCCCTGTATGCTGTTTTCAATCACTGAATAAACAGTAACAACACAGTATTAAACAAAACTGTGCCACTTAAACCTTCTGGACCATTTGATATTATTACAGGCAAAGTTGTTGTTGAGGAAAACTTTAGATTGTCTTATTTGGAAGGAGGCTTGCATGCGCGGACAGGTAAAAAAAAATTAAAGGTGAGTGACCGGTGAGTCACGCCTCCAAGTCGCCACACGCTCATGCCCTATTCACTGCGGCAAGTAAAAAGCAGACTATCGACTGGGATCAGGACTGAATTGAATGCATGCAATTGCTAACTTTGCTGATTGGTTTGGAGTTCCTTAATACTGATGCAATAAGTAGAAAAAGATAACGTTTCACCTACACAAATATTACACAAATTATCAAAGGCTGAATTAATACTGTTAGTTTAAAGACAAATTCTAATCTTTTATCATAAATTGTAGCATAAGTAGTTTATATTTCACAAATCAATGGCAGTAATTTGCCTGTTTCATCTGACACCCTTCAGTGCACATCATAGAGCTTCCTTTACAATAAACTGTGTATTGATGAATATTATGGCAGACAATCAGACACAGGAAGTTTAAAAGTGTTTGTTGTTTGTTGCCTCAGCTAATGGCTTCACTGCTGAATAATTACAGTCCGACCCTACACTACTAATGGAAGCTTGCATACGACAAAAGTACGCACTTGAGCAAACAAAAGCATGCCCTCAAACACACAAGCTCGAACGCACACGGGAGCATGCAATTACAAGAAAACAAGACACAAATGTGATGTCTTCTGCACAAACACAAATAAATAACCACACACAATTACAAAGAGACAGGATTTAAATGAGTTTTCATGCACATACACGTGTAGACTCACATGCTTGTGCTTGTGTTTAGGCGCAGGCAGACATCTCAATAAAAGGGATGTTTAAATGAGCTTCACCTCACTCATACACACAAAAATATACACACACTCTTCCTGCTGGTGAGTGAAGTGTCAGGTTAAGCAGAATGAATGGCCTTGCACTGAAAACACAAATTGCAAAGTAAACAGATTAGAGTGAAAACAGACTCCTCCACTCATCCACCCCCTCAAGCCAAACTATCACTCCATCATCCATCCTCTGTGACTTCATCTTTCTCCAACTCTCTTTGCCTTTGTTGTCTTTTTTTTGCTCATTTTCTCTTTCCCTGCCATTGGCAGAACCATTGGTGGCATCACCTTTGGGCTGTCATTATAGGATTTGTTTGAACAGGGGTTTGACCTGCATGAGTAAATATTATTTTGAAGAGATAAAATGTAGTGACTATTGTCAAGAAACACAAATACATTTGCTGAATAAAATGTTTCTATGGTTAAAGTAAATATGACTTATTTGAATCCCAGGTATTTTTTCGGTGACAGTAAAAGTTTTTATTTTTATTTAATTTTATTATAATTTTGTTGTGTTCCTAACAAGATCTGTGAGAAAATACACCTGAAAACGTAATCAGTACAGTCAGTTCATTCAGATTATCATCCTGCCTTACAATATTTTTTCTGTCAGAGCCGCTCAGACCCCCACATACCAGCGGTGCGCCGACAGTAGGAATCCCTTCATCAGCAGCCTCTGGCCGGGTCGCCTCCTCGCGGTTCACCGCGGCAGCTGGTAGGTGTTTTTCATCTAAATAATCCAAACTGCAGGCAGCAGGATAATAAAAGCGAACGTAGCATTAAACGCGCCCGACGCGCTGCGCCTGCTGCTCAAAACGCGCCGCGGGACCTTTTGCTGCGCCTTGACGCGCTGCTTCAGCTGCTCAGACGCGCTGCGCCTGCTGCTCAAAACGCACCGCGGGACCTTTTGCTGCGCCTTGACGTGCGTCAACCATTGACTTTGCATGTAAACTCGCTGCTTCTGTCGCGCCAGCTGCGTCCAGTGTGTGCATTCGTTGCGTTCGCCTGTCTGCTAAGCTCAAAACACTGGCTTGACGGAGAAACCAGGAGAACAGCTGTGCATATTTACGACAGTGCACTTTTACTTTCGCCCTCTGGGGGGAGCCTCGCTGGAAAATCAACACCGATTGCATAGTGTACCTTTAAATATGTATGGTGCAAATATGGCAAATTTTGGTTTTCTGTTATTGGTGTGATGCAGAGTCTGTGACTTTATTTAGTTTTCTCAACAGTTCAGCTGTCTTAACTGGTGGGGAAGAAGCTGTTTCGCAAACAGCCAGACCTGCATAGAATGCTACAGAGCCTCTTCCCAGAGGGCAGCAGGGAGAATAGTCCATGGTGGGGGTGTGAGGGATCATTTATAATGTTACGGGCTTACAAATGGAACAGAAATCAGAGTGCTTTAATAAATAGCAAAACTGCCACATATAAACATATGCATTAACAGTCCATTACCTGCTAATGTCATCTTCTCAAAGTAAAACCTTCACCATTGGCTGCAAAGTTCTAGCTTATATACTAGCTCCCTTTCTTTTTAATTTTATAAGATAAAAACTGTTACAGACTCAAGTGCCATATCTTAACTTAACTCTTGCATTTAAAAAGGCTGGATCGATCTTCAATCATTACAACGCAAATGTGACCTAAGTTGTAGTTTTTGCTATCCATGCTCCCAAGAATCAGCCACAACTTCTGTATACAGTACTGCAGTATTTTACATGCAAGCACTCAGCTATAATACAAAAAAGAAAAAAAAAATATATATATACACACACCTCATATATATATATATATGTATATATAGATATATATATATTGGTTATCTCTGTTTTAACACTTAATTTAAGAGATTGAAAGAATTGTTGAACCTATTAACCTTTAACATCAAATGGTTTGTGGTCTCATTTTTTCTGCTGCTTTATAACAATCAAGAGAGTTTCCATTCTCATCTCATGACAGCAATATTGCCCCCCAAAAAAACATCTCAGTCTTCCAAACAGTATGTATTTGTTTCATTTCAGGACAGGAAAGAAATGCTAAAAATCCTACTCACATCTGTATCTTCTGTGTTTGTGTACATCAGGATGCAAGATGAAAGCAGTATCCTGATGATGTTACCCAGAGGAAATCCCTTTTTTCTAGGCCATGATCCGACTGAAAACTGCGGTGAAGGACTGACTGGCTGCATCTCTGCATACAAAGCAGACTTTAGTCCAGTGAAGAACATTAATGTTCCAAACAGGTTAAGGAGGTTCCCCCATAACCACAAGTTAAGGTCAGCAGAGGCTACCGTGGAGCAGTTAATGTGGTTCAGACAAGAACAATCCAACATCACCTTCAAAAATATATATAAATAAACAGAATTGAAAATTTAATTGAATTGAAAAACCTGATAGATTTTCCCTGGAAAATAAAAAATGTTCAGGAGGCTGAAATAAAAGTTTTCATGGATTTTAGTTTGACGAGTCTTGAGGACTAACTGACCTTGGTGATAAATAATAATTCAGTAATGTTTTAGACTAATAATTGCCAGTGTTGTGTAATTCTGTTGCTGGAGTTATCAATCTGAGTATCCTATCGTTAATTTTTTTTTTTTTAGATTAAATCTCTACTATCATTTTTTTTGTTTGGGGTTAAATATAATTCAAAATCATATTTTGTTAAATGTATGACTGTTATGTTGGAAAAAAAGCAACAAGTGTATCCTCAGTCCACCACACCTGAATCCAGTAATTAGATGATTAACAGGACTATGGGGAAAATGTATACCAAGGAGGTAAACCAAACATTTGGTAATAATAATAATAATAATAATAATAATAATAATAATAATAATAATAACAATAATCATCATTTAATAATAATTGAGGGGGAGTGTTGGACTAGTGGTTACAGCAGTGTGCTTGTGCTATGAGAAAGTTGCAAGTACCCAGTTTGATCCCCACCCTTAACTCCACACTGCTTCCTGGGCGCCACAATGGCAGCTCACTGCTCCCCAATGGGTTAAATGCAGAAGTATATTTCTCCCATTTGAGAAAGTTCAATTAATATTATTATTTGATTCAGATGTGTTGAGCTAGGGACAAGGTCCAGGATAGTGACCCTGGAGGACTGGAAATACCAAGCTCTGGTCTAGATATTCAATGAACAGATACATGTCCTTTATTATAGCGAATAATTGCCCGCTGATTATAAGGAATGGGTTTCAATTATCAACAGAGTTTTAATTTAGTTTGTTTATATAGTTTTTGTTCATATCAGTAATTGCCAAAAAATTGAGGAGTCCAACACTGCTACTCCCTATCTCTTATTTTGTCCTCCTAGTTGGACAATCTTTTAAAAAAAATATATAAACAGCAAATTGTGTTTGAAATATGCTTAATCAGAGCTGAACTGAGCCTACGTCTTTGTTCCAAAGAGTGTCTCTCGCTCTCTTGTAACTGTCTCACTTCCTTTCCAGCTTGTCATCAAAACTGGAAACGCACAAACTTTAGAACTTGTGCTTGTCAACACACTCACAATCATGCCAAGACAGCAATCAATACGTAATTTCCACTTCTCCAGATAAAAGATGGGCCTACTTGGAGTCTGTCCTGCTGTTTTTGAGTAACGACTACTCTACATGAAGTGCTGCTATAATTCTCCTAACTGCACCTCTCGGCCCCTAAACTGTCACAGAAAGGATTTCATCATTTGGGCAGATGCACACATGCTGCTGAGGAAACGAGCTTTGATTTATCCCCAACTCTCTGCTTCATAGCTTTTCCTCACACAGCAAAAACATGAAAGGAGTGAGAGTTATTATTGCACTGAGCACTTTAGCAAAAACAGTCAATCATGGATTTTGACATTTTAAAGCTAATAAATCTTTTTTTTTTTCTGAGTCAAACTCCCCCGCTCCCTCCTGATATGGGTTTTTAAGGAAAGGCTTGAGGGTTTGATTTTGTAGATGAGGCTTTGTGTGACTCAATGTCTGTCTCATTTTTTTGGATTTATGATCTTCAATAGAATGGTTTTTAACATTACTGATTCTTTTTGATATAACAAATTGAAAATGTATGTGGATCAAATTTAGAATGCTTTCATGGATATGTATAGTTATGGTTAAAGGTGCATTTACACCAAACGTGCTTTCAGGAACGAACCTACGGTCAACGAATCAAATGGTGGAAGGATTGATTGATTGCAAATGGCCTTATAACCCTCCACAAATTTCCTGCTTTAAGACTGTATGGGATGTTTTTTTTTTGTTTTGTTTTGTTTTTTTTTGGGGGGGGGGGTATTTTTTTATGGTTTGTTACTTGTAACTCAAGTGGGAAAAGGCAACAATTTCACTGCTACATAAGAAACAATGATGCTTTGGATGTGAAGGTAACATAAAGTCATCTCTTTCTCTGCAGTAGAATCCAAAGCAGCTGAAGCATTTAAATGAGACAATTAAACAGTAAAGCTTACTCATTTGTGAGGCACCCGCAGGCGACAACAATTCAATTAAATTAAACAGCCTGATGCATGGCAGCCCTGTGTTTCTGGCACAGGGCTGGCTCTATGATTTAGAAACATCCTGCCTGACTGGACACGTCTCTGGGGCAAGGCTTTAAGAGCCCAAAGTCCACTACATTACATAATAGACCCTGCCATGGGGACGGCGCCATCCTCATCACCGAGGCAACAGGTGAATTTCAACAATGCTCATTTGAGAGGCTCACAGATTTTTCTGGAATACAATGCTTGCTCCCGCTGCCAAGCATTTATGTTAATGCTTCATTCAGAGAAAGAATGGCGGATTAGTGCAGCAACGCAGCTGGAGGAGCTCCATGTTCATCCTCCTGCTGGAGAAACTCAGACGGGCCGCTGCTAAATAATGGCCTGGGGCCAAACCGATGTATGAGGTGAGAAATTTGGCCTTAGGGTTTTGGGATACTTTTAGTTAACAATAACTTTTATTCACCAAGGACCTGCTTCAAATTCTCTTGCAAGTTTAAGTTTGGTATTTCTGAATAATTGTAATTAAGGAAAAATAGAGAATGCAAGTAACATTTCTTACAAAACAGGCTTTTATTCTAATTTGGCTATTTTGGCTAATTTGTTTTCTTCATTATGTTTCATAAAAATATGTAAAGGGATTTTTAAGCATGCAAACCGTTTAACGTGGAATACAAAGTCTCTAGAAATTTTCCTTGGGACTGATTCATCCATTTTCCCATAAAGTTTAACCATCTTCCCTGTCCATGGTGGAGAAAAACAGGCCCAAAGCATGATGCTGCCACCGTCGTGTTTGACAGTGTGTTTAGGGTGGTGAGCTGTGCTTGTTTTACACAACATAACATTTTGTATTATTGCCAAAAAGTTTGATTTTGGTTTTATCTGGCTAGAGCACCTTCTTCTTCATGTTTGCTGTGTCTCCAAGGTTGGTTGTGGCACACTTTAAACAAGAATTTTTTTTATGAATATCTTTAAGAATTGGCTCTCTTCCAAAAAGGCCAGATTTGTGCACTATATGACTGATTGTTGTCCTATGGACAGTGTCCCCCACCTCAGCTGTAGATCTCTGCAGTTCAACTAGGGCAGGGGTGTCAAATTAATCAGTGTTTTCATTATTTGATCTGAACATTTAGAGGGATGGTTGGGTCTTGAAGGTCAGTGGTCTGAAACTATCTATCTATCTATCTATCTATCTATCTATCTATCTATCTATCTATCTATCTATCTATCTATCTATCTTTACACTATATCTCAACATTTGGACATTTGCCGGACAACCTTGTTTAGTCCCTGATGTCTTTGTAATGGTGCAACTGAGTCGATACTGCCAAGTATTAGCTATGCTGTATTGGTGCGTGAGGATCACTTAATGAGGCTTGTAACTTGATTGATTAGTCATTATTTCCACAGATTGAACACTACAACCATTAGACGGGAGTATTTGCTGATTGGGTTAAAATGAGGCACCCAATCATTTGGTAGGCTTGTGAATTTATATTTAACAATACAAATATTGTTTCTGCTATTGTCCTCCTTCTTAATCCATTTGCAGAGCAGGTAAGCTTATCACAGCTGGAAGTTAAACTTCAAAAAAATAAAAACTGTAAGTCTGTATTTCACTCATGGGTGGCCAATGTTTGAACATTTCTTCAACAGAATTATATCAGGATGCACAGAGGCTTTGTATATTTTAGGCCTCCTTTTTCCTCCATATTGGATATTTATCTCGGCATGTGTTGTTTTTATCGATGCATCTGTGTGTATTGTAATGCTCCGCTATAACATCCAAGCACCAGGTAGGAGTTTTCCTATTAACAGAGTTTATTTGGGTCAGTATAACAGAACAGCTCTCACAGAGTACAGCAGCTCACACTTGCTCCTAACAGCAACAACCCTCTTTCTAAAAGCGACCCAACATCCCCCCTTTAAGTCCAACCCACAACAACAACTTAAAGAGACAGGAAGTGTGTCATGATTGGTTTAAGACTAAACCCACATGCAGAACACAAACGGAGGCTGAGTAAAAGTTTCAAAGAGTTTATTGAAATAGGTTTTCACACAAAGACATGAACTGGTTAAGGTACTGGTCCGGGTTGGGTTCACTGATGTCTGCAGAGATGGACAGTTTGATTAGCCAGGCAGTCAGATGATTAATTGAGTCTTTGGATAATTCAGAGTCTACCTTGAAGAAGTCCAGGCTTAACTTGTGAGAGAGGGAACCGTTGGGTCC
>NW_015150463.1:1057243-1068970 GCF_000732505.1 Cyprinodon variegatus
AATACTTACAGTATATACAATATTTTACACAATGTCATGCTACATGTAACAGCCACAGCTAAAACAGATCTAAAAATAATAGAACACAGATCATTATTTTGGGGAATTCATTTCCTGTTCTAATATCTTAAAAGCTACCATTTTGCTTGCCAGTTTAAAAATGTATCATTCTTGAACCCGTCATGCTCTTTATTACACCTGAATGCAACACCTAAATCCTGATGGAGAGACAGAACATTCACACGGTTTGAGCAGTCAAAAGTGCCATTAAGGAAAGCTGACTTCTACTTTGTTAAAACAAACAAACCAACAAAAAATGCTTATAAGCCAAGAAGTACAATGTATCCAAAAACCCTAAAATAAATCGCACAGAAAGATTTTTTTTTTTTAAATTGATGGCCTAGACTTGTCAGTGGTCAGGGTCCAGACAGCATGTTTACTCTGGCACATAAGGTTCTGACCAAGGGGGTAAATCAAAGCAGATCAAATTTAAAGAAGACCAACCCCCCCCCCCAGTAATATCTGAAGGAAGCTTCAGATATAACTGCTACACCTAGCTACAATGTCACTGTATCAGACACTTAAAGCCCTGTCTCTATAGCTACTGCGTCTGCTGTCCTAACATCCACTGATTATTCCTGAGACACTTTGGGAATATTGAGAGTAGGGATGAGTCTTAAACTATTCAAACTATTTCTCTTCAAATAGTAACCTTTGTGTTTGATGAAATGTAATGATTGCAAGTGTAAATAAATCTGCAGTGTGTGTTTGAATGTCAAAACAAAAGACAAATAAATACTTGGTAGCCGACTTTCAATAATAACATATTTACAGTCATATTAATAATGCAGAGGGACTACAGTATTTGAGGAGCCAATTCATTTTGGTGTATAAAATTGGTTCAGCTTGTATCATATGACACAAATCAATTGTGTGACAAGAGAATGCTGGTGTTTTATGATACGCTTGTGTGTTGGGTGGTGGCATTGCAAGTAGGGCCGTAACATTGAGGACACCAAGGTCATGTGCTCTGCATTTCATTAATTTACTTATGGCTTAAATTGTGATCAAATACATCTTGGTCTCCCACTAAAATGTGAGGTGTTTTATATTTGAAGAGCCACTGTCACTACGGTAACTGCCACACACAAGCTACCGCCTAGTGAGTCTGTCAGCCCCTGGAAAAAGAGCACATCGAGCTACTAATGGAATGTGAGACCAGCCTAAGTTGTTTATGATGTTGAGAAAAAAATTGCATTTTTGCAAGGATTTTGCAAGATTTCAGCCTAGCGAGCGACTCAGACACAAGGGAACATCGAACCAAAATTGACTTAACTTCGTTGGTACCAGTCAACAGTCAATTTTCACCAACTGAATCAACATCCATTTAGCGATTGGTATATTAGAGAAAAATAGAAAATAAAAATAAAACGTTAATTCAGCTTTGGTTTCTCAGTGTTAGATGTTGAAACTGTTTTATATTTCTGCCAGATGCTGGAGCTCAATGCAGCAAGACGGCATGGAGCAGACTGCGCAGGACAGGAAGTCGTGCACAAAAACAAAATAAAACTTACCTGGTTAATTTTCAAAATAATAATAATTTTCTGTGGTAACTTGCCTTTACTTCAAGAGTCACCATGGTTAATCACAAAGCTTTGAAATGTCCCATTTGTATCTACAACTGCTGTAATGTTGTAGACTCCAATATTTATTACAAACTTGATTAAATTTGCCAATTATTTAATATTCATACTTATCAATAACTAATTATACTACATTATAAACCTAATTAAATTTCATTTATTTTTAACGTGTTGAAAGTACAAAACTCTGTAAAACATTATGATGAAATATTGTTTTAATTTCTATCCTTTCTATCATTTAAGATGGAGAGCAGGTACTAGAAAAGTAAGATACTGCACCTAAACTGTTTCAAAAGTTGGATGTTTAATGCATGATAATTGAAATATCGTGTAAGATTATGATAGAGTTATATTATTGCCATCGTCAACATCATAATACAATAAGTTCTCAGTATCTACTTTAAATACTTACGTATATAGGGATGGGAATCGAAAACCGGTTCCTGTTCAGAACTGGTTCTGTGTGTTCCAATTCCATGGCACCGTTTGGCAGCTCGCTTGACGATACTCTTAACGATTCCAGGCAGCAACAGAGCCACGTTTTTTTTACGCAAGTTATGCACACGGCTTTCAGTAAGTAAGTACAACATGACCAGGCATAGGTCTAGAAAAGCAAAACAAAAGCACTCAAAGCAATCGAAAATTTGGCTTCATTTTAAGGAAGAGAAAGACGGCAACCAGGCGCTTTGGAATCATTGCAAAGTGGCAATTACGTCCACGGGAGGAAATACATCAAACATGCAGAAACACCTGCGCACACAACATGGCATATATTTTTGCCGTGTTTTGATGCTTCCGGACAGAAGCTAAAGTGACAACCAGCATGGAAGGCAACTCTGATGGTAAGTAGCTAGTTTTATATCACTGGCTGTGCTTAATGTGGTTCCTAGTAAAGCTTATGCCATTTCTGGAAATAAACCAATTTCCTACCTCTCTTTGTGGTTAATAAATATGTCACGAAGTTGCTCCACAGTTCAAGAAGCGAGAGAAAGGTGATGCTCGTTTATGCAAATCAGGGGGAGATGACTTTATTTCCCCGAAATTGTATAGTAATGCTGTTTCATTAAACGGATACCTTCTACATTAGATTTAGATGACTGTGACGAGAAGGGTAGCCTGGCTTGCTCAAAGGCTTGCAGCTCCCATTCACTGCCTTCTGTTTTCGCAGAGGCAGGCAGAAATAGAATGTTCCAGGTGAAGGTAGATGAATGTCAAGTGCACTTACCAAGTTCATTGTTTCACAGAATCGATAAGGGAATCGCAATCGTGAAAATCTTACCAATTCCCAACCCTACACAGGTAAATATGAAGCAACTTATTCCACTAAAGCTGAAATGAAAACTGGAATTGTTTAGAGAGAACTTGAATCCTAGAATTTAAGTTTCTTTTTCAGATTTTTTTTTTGCCTGAATGGAGGAATTTTCATTGATATTTTTGTTATTTTTGTATACTTGTTATGATGCGTAACCACAGCAACCATAGCAAGTTGATATTTTACACCCCGGAGCAGCTCTTTAACATCTCTAAAGCTTAAATAACACTTCAATTACGTCTGCAAGTACCAGCTGAGTTGAAAAGGAGGCACTGGGGATTCAGTGCAGGAGCAAGGAGCAGAGAGAGAAAAAATAAATTAAAACCATCTCTTTTATCAATCATCATGTGCAATCTGAGATCAGTGGGAAACTATTTAGAAGAACTCCTAGCCCTAGCAAGGACCCAGTCAGAATATTGGCCAGCCAGCATTATGTGTGTTACTGCAGAATCACATCTCGGACTCAAGTGTCTCTCTGCCAAGATTTCTGACCATACGAGCAGAGACAAATTTAAAGAAGAATGGGAAATTCAAAGTAGGTGGATTTGCAGTGTTTTTGAAAAACAGATTATCTCATCTAGGACATGTTATTGTGAAGAGTTGACACTGTAGCACAGATGGTAAATGGTAAATGGCATGTACTTATATAGCGCATTTATTCAAGTTAGGAGACTTGACCAAAGCGCTTTACACTACATTCATTCACCCATTCACACACACACTCACACACTGATGGTGGCAAGCTACATTGTAGCCACAGCTGCCCTGGGGCTCACTGACAGAAGCGAGGCTGCTGTACACTGGCGCCACCGGGCCCTCTGACCACCATCAGTAGACAATGCAGGTGAAGTGTCTTGCCCAAGGACACAACGACAATGAAAGTCGGAGTCGGGGCTTGAACCGTCAACCCTTCGATTACAGGGCAAACTCCTCCATCCAACGCCACTGTCGCCCTAATTAACAGATAATTAACTGTTGGCAATGTGTCAGACATTATTTGCCCAGAGAGTTCTTGAATAGGTCAGAACTCTCTGTCCATCTGACTCTCACAGTCAGATGGACGTCCTGCCCTCCTCTACCGTCGACTCTCCTGCCTCCATTAGTTTGTTATCAGCCAAATCAGTAGATGGTGCTGCTCCCTCCTCCTTTAATATGTCTATCTCTAGAAGTCAAGTGAAGATGCAACTGGAGAGACTGAATCATAATAAGTCATGATGGTGTCAGATCAAGAGTCCTGGAGGCAACCCTTTGGGATTCTACAGCACCTCTTCACCCTTGGTCTGGAACCTAGAGACAGTTCCAGTGACATGGAAGACCTACCGCCATGTTCCAGTGCCATAGAAGACTCAGCCAACAGTCATCAATGACTATAGACCTGCTGCCCTCACATCACACATAATGAAGGTCCTACAAAGACTTCTGTTGGTTCACCTCAGCAAGCAAATAAGCAGCTATCAGCACCCCCCGCAGTTTGCTTATTGCTGTGGAGTTGGAGTTAATGATGCCATCATCTGCTTCAACAAAACCACTGTCATTTAGAGGCAGACCGCACCGTGGGAATCATGGTCTTTGATTTCTCCAGAACATTAAACACAATTCAGCCTGACTCAGTTTGTGAGAAACCTCAGAAGACTCAGGTGGAGGCATCAACAATTGCCTGGATCAAAGACTACATAACGAACAGACTGCAGTTTGTTAGACTGAAGGGTCAACTGTCTAATCAAATAGTCCACAGTACAGGTGCACCACAGTGGACGGTACTCTCTCCATTCCTTTTTACTGTACACCTCTGACTTCCAGTACCAGACAGAGATCTGTCATGTGCAGAAATACTTTAGTGAACCACTTTGTGGCATGGTGTGGAAACAATCATCTGATCATGATTGTGAACAAAACAAGGAAGATGACTGAAGACAGAATAATGTAATCACTGTAAAAACATTTCTGGGGGAGCACTCCTCCGAACCCGCCTAGAAGTTCTGACCCTTGACATCAGTATTTTTGGGGCCCTGTGTATGACCCTGATTGCAAGTACTTCTTACTTGACCCAGCCAATTTGTACCTTTCTGAGATTCATGAAATCTTATCTGGGCACAAACTTCATTATTTTTGTTGTGAAACAAAAAATGACTATTTACAGGATAACCAGTGCCATTGATCTGGTTGTTTTTCAAAAAAGTCCAGGAAACCTTTGTTAAAATACATTTCATAATGTCATAATTTTTGAAAAAAACAGTGATTTAAGAAGCCATTTTACCTTTTATCTGAAATTATACTTCACTGGTTACCTAATATTACCCTGACACAATAAAGATTGTATGTGTTCTTCTTTATCTTGTGTTCGTCTTTGTTGCCCTCTGATAAACTGACACTTGTTCAGGATGTACCTTGCCTGACATCATTATGCTGCATAACAGATCCAATACTAGTTTCACCTTTTACACATCTTTGCAAGGGATACCATATCCCATCCTCCTGCTCGTCTCCTGTAAGTGAGTAAAGGAACTTGTCAATACAGAGACAGAATAATGGTTTCCTTCCTGTCCAAAAATATTAGTCAACTGTTTAAACCGGACTATATCATTGGCTCAGTTGGCCTGTGACCTGCAGGAGGAAACTCTCTCTGCAGTCACCTGCTGCCAGCCACGTCCTATTGGCCATCATGACACGATGTCTCAGCAGCAGCAGGGGCTGAGGAGCTTCTGGCCTTATCACAGCAGGAGGTGGCCAGAGGGGAGTTGACCACAGGAAGAAGTTTGGCCTCCTACTGGTCGGACGTAAAGGTTGGTTCTTGGATGACTGTGTAAACAGTATGCTTTTCTGTTTTGTGTTTAAGGGCTCAAGGCCTTTGCTATAATATTCAAGTATTCTTTCAAAGTCTTAAGTGTTAACTAAGATTTAACTGAAAAGCTTTTTGTTAACCATTTAAACCATTAACCATTAAAAATATTCCTTTATGTTTTGTTTTAATTGCAACTTCCCTTTTGAAAGTTATATTTACAGAAAAAAAATACGGTTTGAAATGATTTAATGGCAATGTCCTCAAACTATAAAATGTGATTTATAATATAAGTGTACAGCAGTTTTAGGTTACAGTAGGTTATAAAGATTTAACAGTAATGCTATGTAAATGGTTGTTGAAAATTAAATGCAAGAAGTAGTTATGGTTCTGCCCTTTATGGACTACTTTTTGAGTTTCCTTTTGAGTTTTCAGTTAAACTGTTAAACTCTTTTCTGTTTTGTGTCGTAATTGTTTTCTAGTTATATTTAAGCAGTTTGTGCCTTGTCTCCTTTCCCCTAGCTTCTAGTTGCTTCTATCCACACATGCTCCCTGTCATCTGATTAGCCCCGTATTTGTTCTGTCTCCCATATGTTCAATTCAATTCAGTTTATTTATATAGCGCCAATTCACAACACACGTCATCTCAAGGCACTTTACAGTTCACCAGATCATACAGTCAAATTGATTCAAATTTTTCTATCTAAGGAAAACCAGTTGATTGCATTGACACATTGACTCGAATGCAATCTCTCACACTAAGCATGCTTGTAGCGACAGTGGAGAGGAAACACTCCCTTTTAACAGGTAGAAACCTCCAGCAGAACCAGGCTCAGTGTGAGCGGCCATCTGCCGAGGCCAACTGGGGTTCAAGGAGACAGAAGTAGAGATACAAAAAGCAACTGTAAAAGGTGGCCCCGTCCAGGAAACACACAGCCAGGCAGATGAGCTCTGAGCCAACTCCCATGTCAGAGGATGAAAAGAGCACATCCCGACTGTCACAGTCGGAGAAACAGGACTAAACTGGAAAAACAGGCAGATCTCCTACATCTATAAACAAAGGTTTTTTACAATTTTGCATAGGCTTAACAACAAAATAGGACAACAACAAAACGGACTTTAAAGTTCAGCCTTTATTTTCAGTTCTTAGGGGCATAATTTAGAATTAAAAACACAAAACATAGGTTAATCCTAAATTTTTATTAACAGTGTAGACTGGCCCTGGTGTGCTATGCAGTACCGAGTATCACCTTATTATTGTTGCAAACCATGTATGTAATCACTGTATGATCATAGAATACTCTTGTTCAATGATCATACAGCTGTTTTTACCAGTATAATGTGCAAAAGCCCCTTTTTCATTGCCCCTCAAAAGTCTGGGGATTTCCAAAGCCTGAGTAGTGCTTACATACAAATTTACTCTGGAAATATCACTAGTCGTTTTGACTGGGGTTTTTGGCCCCCCCAAGCACCTTCTCCAGCCTCAAAACTTGATCTGTGGAGTAATTTCATTGAGATTATGATCTATACTGTGGCAAATTACATTACAACAAAGGGCTCAGGAAGAGTTAAATCTCCAGACTCCTGATTGAAAATGACGTGGGTTGACCAGTCCAAGTAATATCCCCCTGGAGAATTAGCCAAGGCACATGATCAGTCAGAGTGACAGGACCCTAAACTCTCACAATACTTCTAAATATTATTTTACAGCTTAACAAACCTTTCTAGATATTATACTAGTAGCCTATACAGTACCTGACTGTTCACCCCTGATTTAGTTTGTTCCTAAACATACAACAATTCTCGTAAAAATGTGTTATTTCAAAATCGCACAACTAAATGTGCACATTAGAAAGAAATGCAAAAACAGTCAACATTGAAAATGGAGTAAGTTGTGAATTAGAATGTCAAATCGTATTGTCAAGGAACTATGGACACTGTATTGGTTATGCCCTATAATATGAGAACCATGTTAAGTACACTGAAAAAAAAATATGCAACTGCTTTTTGCTTCTTTGCTTAATCATATTTAGTTACTTTAACACAATTGTTTTTGGTCCTACCCTGCTAACATGAAACACCTGTGTCAGTCATCCAGGTCATAGTCATTCCAAAATTAGAAAATTAAAAACAATCCACTGGACTTTGTTTCCAACTTTGAAACTTTTTCAAACTTGGAAACAAAGTCACAGGATATGTATTACCCGGGTAATAGGAATCCTGGGTAATACATACCCTGGGACTTTAAATACCAAGGCTTTGAATGGAAAAGGGGCTACTGTGACCAGTTTCCACGGCATAGATTAGTAGAATTGGGACTACCATTTAATTGGCCCAACCAGGTCCATAAACAAAAATCATATCGGCAATGATTTGTAACACTGCTAATAAGTGGCAGCGCAACTTTCACCAGTCAAAAATTACAAATTCTACCTTCCTTTATTTAAATTGTATTTAGTGAATAGCTCCTTAATTCTAATTAGTTAAAATAGGCTCATTGGCTGAACCAGGAATGATTAAAATATATATTTGCAGAATTCTTTTTTTTTTTTTCTCCTGCTTGTAAATCTCAACATCTCACATGGAACTAAAAAATAGAGAATGGAGATAAAATTGGTTGGAAAAAAAATCTAACCCTCAATTCTATCTCCAGAAGTTGACTTCTGAATGGCATGTGGTGCTAGTCAATCATTGTTTTTGCCGAAATTCTTACTTTATTTGAGTCACAAGTGACTGCTTCACTATTGTTTAAATACAAGAAAAATGCTGTGAGTGTCTCAGATAATTGAGTAAGGTATTTTTTTTTTTTTTTTACATCTTTTAAACAGCATTGTATGATCTTCAGATTTAGGTTGAAATACCATTTCTGATTGAAGAAGTGTCTGCACAGAAGAAGAAGCTGTATTGTCATTGTGTTTTACAGTAGCAGCAATTCAAAATGGCCCTTCCCAGTCAAACGGCAGTCGAATGACAGCCCACTTCCCTCCAACTCCCAGCAAAATGCCATCCAACTTCTAGCCACTGGAGTTACCACCTTTCACTGAATTACAGAGTCTGCCCAGGAAATGACGCTTCTCTTTACACCTTAATGTCACCATGCCAGGATATTTTAGTACAAATATTAATGTTTAAAAAGCAATTGTAGGGGACAAGCCAAGGACCCAACGAGGAGAGTGGTGAAATTTTGAATGGCTACTACTGTAAGTACATAACAGTTTTCAGATTATGAGACAAAGTTATTGTCCCATTCCTGTGCTTTGGAAAGTCCAATCAAACCCCTTGGAAATCCCTCCTGCATTGAACTCAGTTGTATTACACAAAAACATTGTCTCTTACCTGGGGTTGCTGCGCAACATTTGCGTCGGGAGGTGCAGTTGCTAAATCACAAGATGTCATAAATAAGCACTGTGGGCTCATTTGTTCCGAATGAAGCAGTGCAAATCGTTACAGTGTGTGACATGTCATGTTTATGACAGCATTACAGCAACTTTATGATGTCAGGTGTATGTGTAGTTTCTCTCTGCTTCGGTTTATTTACCAGGGATAACAGACACTTCTCATTCAGCACTCCTCTGGGACAACACATTCATGGATGAGACACTCGGCTCATTTCACGGGAGAGGTGGATAGATTGCTGCTCTCCCTTCCAACTATCCAATCACTCTTTGTTAAACAAGGCACAAACCCAATTACAAAGTGCCACACGCTGACAGTTTATTAACATCATCGCCGCAAGAGAGAAGCGAGGGCCACACAGTAGTGGGAGGGGGACAAGCTCAGCTCCTTCGGCTTAAAGCATAGGGATGAAAAATCGTCTTTTTGTTCTGTTTGTTTGGAAAGAAGCTGGACAGGTAATCAGTTATGTTATTCATACTCTTATTCACAGTTTTTTAAACATTGTGTGAAAACGAGTCCAATGCCTCGGGTCAGAGTTTCCTGTTTCTCAGAAAGGCTAATGGAGTAATATTTCTGGGCTGTGTCTGATCTCAGACTCTGATCACTTCATTAAACTGATGTTGATGAATGCACAAAGCAGCTGGAGTGCAGCAGATGCATCTTAATCACAGGGAACAGGAGAGGAAGGTGGGATGCATGCAATTGCTCACTCACTTCCTACCTACCCCTCTGCCTAATCCTTACTGTAATGATCTCATTCATGAATGAGCTTTGCTTCAACTTCTCCTGGAACGTTAAAGAAAGTTGACATATGCAAAAGACACCACTGAAAATGTAAGTAAGTTGTTTCTTTTACTTATAAAGTAAACTATCCCCCAATTGTCAATTTAAGAAATGTCCGGCAAATTACAGATAGCTTTTAGGGAATTCATCTCTAACCACCCAGAACAGGAAGTTAGGCTGGTATCCTGCAGGGTACCTTTTACAGTAGATATCTCCATGGTGCAACACAACTGAATGAAATGGTATACCATTCAATGTTGGTTTGCAAAGTCCTTCTTAATTTTGTACCAACCTTCCCACATTTCCTATCCAATATAGGCAATCCCCTCTTTTCAACAACAAACAATGGCCTCAAATTGGATCTGATAACATTTTCCTAGCCACTTTATTCAAAGCCATTATATTATTTATTTGCTTAGATAGTTGAATTTTCATAGCATTCAAAACATTACTTTCTGAATAATAAACTATTTAACCCTAAATGCATTTTCATTTATCCATTAATGTTTTACCCCTTGTCTTAGGCTACATTCACACTGTGCAAATGCAACAGACATCTATTGTTTTTGTCCACATGCATCTGATGTTATGAGTTGCCCTAATCCTACGCACAAGGTTGGTCCTCGAGGAACACTGTCCTGCAGGTTTTAGAGGTACCCCTGCTTCAGCACGACTGATTTCCTTTGATACTGTAGCTGATTAACAGGCTTTACTATGGCCAACTATAGGCTGAACTATAACAAACAGAATCTGGTTTGGTTGGCATTGCATTAAGTTGAACCTGTTTCAGGTACATACTACACTGTGGCAGGGCTGCTCTCTGTCATTGGTCCTGTTAATAACCTTTGTGAAAAAGGTTATTAACTTTTTTCCTGGATTCTTTCCTGAGAAGAGATCACTCGGGACAAACAATTTTAATAACGTAGCCATAATGTATATCTATTAAATAACCTTGAGACATGACAACAGATTTTGACAGAAATCTTAACCTTATTCAGTCCAGCAAATTTGCTTAGGGTTACAAATGGCATTGCTTACCAATCGGGTTTGCTTCTTCATGAAATGGGCCCTGAATCACAGTTAAAGAAGCATTTTATGGAACTCCAGTATCAGACCCTGCCACATCCCCACATGTAGAATTACATCATGCAAGTAGACAAACGTGGCGAGATCCATGGCTCCAGCCATTTAAAAAATAATACCATGTTCTTAGATCAATGCCATTCCAAATGTCCTGTGAGAGATAGCTCACTCTTAAGAGTCAACCACTCTGTCTGTATCCTATCATTTAATTTCCGAATCGCTGTTATGTACATAATGAACATGAGAAGTGTATATCCTGTAGGGCTGCAACAACGAATCAATAAAATTGATAAAAATCGACTTTTAAAAGCGTTGGCAACGAATTTCATCATCGATTAATTGTGTCGCGCGATTAATGTGTCATCCGCCGCCGTCATCACTGCCACTTGATTGAAACGCGGAAAGAAAAAAAAATACGGCAGAGCGAGCCAGCGCTGCAGATGAGCAAAGGCTGTTTTCAAAAGGCAGTAACGTCAACTCTTCTAATGACCGATACCGCAAACGCAAGCTGCGTCTCAATTCGCAGACAGCCTGCGCTTTGTAAAGCGAAAAAAGTCGTAACATTCAACTTTTGTAAAAACAAATTAACATGGCACGGAAGCACCACTGTTATGATGCAGCACCTGAAAAGAAGACACGTTGGAGCCTTCGATGGCAGTGAAGAGAGCTGATCAGCAGGGTGAGCGACCATGTTTGTTTCTCAGGTAGCTCATCTAATGCTTTCCTTACCG
>NW_015150463.1:1070261-1102206 GCF_000732505.1 Cyprinodon variegatus
GGAGTTCAAGTTTTAAGGCTTGATTGGTTAATGTATTTCAATTCAGTTTATTTATATAGCGCCAATTCACAACACATGTCATCTGAAGGCACTTTACAGTTCACCAGATCATACAGTCAATTGATTCAAAGTTTTCTATGTAAGGAAAACCAGTTGATTGCATCGACTTGTTGACTCCAATGCAATCCTTCACACTAAGCATGCTTGTAGTGACAGTGGAGAGGAAAACTCCCTTTTAACAGGAAGAAACCTCCAGCAGGACCAGGCTCAGTGTGAGCGGCCATCTGCCGAAACCGACTGGGGTTCAAGGAGACAGAAGCAGAAATACAAAAAGCCGCTGTTAAAGGCGGCCCCGTCCAGGAAACACACACCCAGGAAGACGAGTTCCGAGCCAACTCCCATGTCAGATAATGAAGAGAGCACATCCAGACAGTCACAGTCAGAGAAACAGGACTACACTGGAAAACAGGCCGATCTACAACTTCTATAAAAAAGGGTGTTGAGGGAAGCAACACAGCTGATATTTCTCTCCAGGATGGTGTCACAACCGAACAGGAACAGACGAGGCAAAGCTACTATGAGAAAAAGCAGAGAGAGCATAACGTTAGAGATTGAACTAACAGATTCTGTAGAGTTGGAGAATAGAGATAGAATGAAGCAGAATGATGAAATGGGTCCCTATGACCTCCAGAAGTCTAAGCCTATAGCAGCATAGCTATAGAGATAGCTTAGGATAACCTGAGCCACTCTAACTATAAGCTTTATCAAAAAGGAAAGTTTTATGCCTATGCTTAAAAGCAGACAGGGTGTCTGCCTCACGGAATTAAACTATTTAAAGTGTCCTTTAAAATAACAGCAGATCAGTGTTGGGAAAGTTGCTTCCAATAATAATATAACTAGTAATATATTGCACATTACAAGTTACCTTTGTTAGAAAGTAATATGTTTCTTTACAAAATACCATCTTTGCAAAGTAATAAGTTACTGATTACAGATGAGTTACTTTTGCCAAAATAAATATTAAGGACAAGGTATTGCAAAATGGTGATCAATATTTTTCCAAGAATAGCTGAATCACAAGAATATAACTATTAGTGGTGGGCCATTGTCGGCGTTAAGGTGCTATGTTAATGCCAGACTCTATTAGGCAATAAACACAATATCGCTGTTGAGAAAGGTGAGCTTCAATGACTGTCTGAAACCTTAGCAAACCACACGTGTGGCTTAAAGTGCGCATGCACAGAAAAAGATAACTAACCAGGCGATCATGTCTGACGGTCTTACGTTAATATATCACCAGAATGATTGAAATAAAATATTGTCCTCTATACCTTTAATAAGCAATTTTGTCTCTTTTTATCATATAATT
Organism: Cyprinodon variegatus; assembly: GCF_000732505.1. Lineage (NCBI taxonomy): Eukaryota > Metazoa > Chordata > Actinopteri > Cyprinodontiformes > Cyprinodontidae > Cyprinodon > Cyprinodon variegatus. The sequence goes on from NW_015150463.1 coordinate 1,071,631, forward strand.
CCTGTACAATTCCACAATTTAGACCTTATTGTTTAAGGTGTTTTATTTTCAGAAACTAGGTAATTTGTTTGATATTTATCTGATGCATTTAAAGGATATTTTTAGTGACCAGTTCGAATTGGTGTCCATTGCTAATTCTTTGATTAAATAAACATTGCTTAGTTATTTTAGAATAATGGAAAATGACCACAGAGATCATCTAAGCTAATCATATTCACAGCTTCCATGTTTTTTGCCGAGGTCTGAGCAAAAAAAGAACAGTCAGATTGATCAATAAATCTCTCTAATTGCCACTTTTTTTGCATGTGTGAGTCTAGGTCGAATTACCATTTAAAATCTAAAACCAGCTGCTTTTGGGGACAAAAAGATGCATAAAGGGTTTGAAATACAAATGAAGTATCAGTTTTAGTCGCCCCTGCATGAATATGAATGCAATACTCTCATGGCCAATGGATGTTTGTATGCATAAACTAATGCCCCTTGAGGTAGGGGGATCTGTTTTCACAATACTCCTTGTTTAGGAGGCTAACTGTACCACAGCCAGAGCTTCTGTCACTTTCTGCTGTGGTGGGCAGAAACAAATGTGCACCATAAATCTAGCATATGACTCGCCCAGGGCAGTCATCTACTTTACATTCACTGTGAGGGGCAGTTAGAGCACACAAGGATAGACGCTGCATTTTGTGAGTTGCTCCAGCCAATAAAAAGAGCCACATGGTATTAGAGTGGACAGGTTGCATAATGTTGAATAATTTTCCATGCTTTACATTACTTGATTATTCATTTCATGTTCTTCTTCCAGATTATAGAGACCAGATGGTTGGTGTGCATCTATGTTAAAGTGTGTAAACTCTAACAGTTATCTAAAGCCAACTCCTAGAAAACTGAAAGGGCTGAAAGTTGCTTTAAATTGAGAATGAAAAATATTTGTTTAGAGTAGCCATTGTGCTATGATGTCTGCTCTGCTCCCTCGTCACTTCCTACTCAGAGGGTTATGATGTAGAGGGATGGTCTGATGGTTAGGGAATTGCGCTTGGAATTCAAGGTTCTACAGTAGGTTAAAGCCCCACTCCTACAGGCTGCCCCTCTGGCTCCCTGAGCAAGACCCTTAATTCCACACTGCTCCCTGGACACTGCACAATAGCATCCCACTGCTCCCAAAGTGGCATGTGTCAAATCAGAGGTGAATTTCTCCAGTGTGATATTAATAAAGTTCAATTATTATTGTTATAAGTCAAGTTTGCAGACTGTTTTTTTCTTTCTATTTTTTAACCATTTTGTAATTGACTTTGATGTCATTCATTAACTTTTGTTATGTATTTGAGGTAATTATTTTTTTAATTACCTTTATGCCACTGCAATGTACTTTTCGTATTATGTTCTTTTTATTACACATATACAGCTCTTTGATACTAAAATGTAAAGGTATCTCAGTACATTTGCTTTCGACTTTGATTCGTCTAATATTCTTATTCATAAGAGGTACAAAAAATAAGAACTGAATGAAGTTTAACAAAAAGTTAATTTTTGATAAAGTTCCTAAAAGAATCCTTTTTGATCTGGATTTACACCATGGTCCTTTACTAGGTTGTGGTTTTAATACTGTCTTCTTCTTTTGCAGGAGTGAAAAAAAAAGAAAAAGATGATATAATAAGCACACTTATCTCTTCTTGGGAAATCTATAATATATTAAGACACTTTCTTTTTCAGCCTTTTTTGACCTGAGACCTTCACTGGGTAGTTGAGCAGCAAACTGCTTCCTTTTTATCCAAGGTTTCATTGAAGATGTAGTATTGGGATTGGCCTTTGTACTTCTTCCACAGCTTTCTGTGGAAAAAAACTGGTATCCAGGGCAATGGCCCCTGTTTTCAAACCCTGACTAACCATATTCATATATGGGCTAGAACATATGAGGTTGTATGTCGTTTAAAGATATTTCTGCCATTTGAGGAACATCATTTCCAGAATTGGTCTAATTGAAGCTCCAATACAGTTTATTAAAAATGAAGTTATTGATGTTTGTGTATATTGGAAAGTTGTATTTACTTCGTGGTGCAGTTTTTGCATCATTTATGGGCTTCTGTTTCAATTAACAATGGGCATGCCCATGGACTGCTATAACAAATGTTTTAGGGAGCTAGAAGGCAGCAAGTGACAATTATCAATTCACAAATGTATAATACTAAGACACTACAGGGGGTGCAGGAGTGTATTCTGGTCATGCAAAGAAATCTAAATGGGAAACTCTTAGAGCACAGCAGCATTATGATTACTTTCACAATGAAAATAATCATAATACTCTGCTATTCATTTACAGTGAGATAAGAATGAAGTGATTATTTCTAAATAGTTAAGGGAGCTCTTGTCATGTTCCGATTTAATCTTCTGACCCACGTGCAGAATCAACTCAGTTTAAATTCGGAAAAAGGATTCTTTAACACAAAAATGAGAAACAGTTCTTCCTCCTTCAGGACTGTGAAGAGGTTCCGTGAATTGTGGCGTCTGGAGTAGGAGAGGATTTAACTCTGGCCAGAAACCTTTCATAGGGAATTGAAAAAACAGAGTTTACTTCAGAAAACTCTGAGCGGGCCATGGAGGGAAGATGGCCTGAGTCCCATGTGGGGAGGTTGATGGTATACCTCTGTTTAATTTGACTATAGATTAAACTAATTCTTGTTAGTTATTACTCACTTGGGAAAACAATATAATAGTTTCAACAATAGAGTCATTAATAAGAGATTTTTCTTTTTTCTACAATCTTGAAATTTGGAAAGTGAGATACAGTGAGGAAAATAAATGTTTTATCACCCTGCTATTTTGCAAGTTCTCCCACTCAGATATCATGGAGGGGCCTGAAATTGTTGTCATTAAAATTGTCATTTATGTAACTAATGACCCCAAACAGGTGCATCGAATTTAGGATAATAAATGGACTGGAGGAGGACATTTTGAAGGAAGTCTATCTAGCTGACAGACATGTTTTAGAATACTTATTTGCAGCTGTATCATACAAATAAATTAAGAAAATTGCAGGGTGTTGAAATACTTATTTTTCTCACTGTATGTCACGTCAGAACATCTAGTTAGATGACCTAATGTGGAATTATTTTAAATCAGCATCTTAAATACATTGCTTTCAAATTTGCTGGGAGATTTTGAAAACCCAGGTAGCATTTCCATACACATATACTCTGATACTACAGACCTAGTACTTTCTAGCTTTGCCAATACTTTTGAGGGTTGGGTTTTGTACAGCCACAGTGCTTTGTTCCACCTGTGGTGGCACTGACTAGTGATGATGAGATGAAGTCTCATAAGGCATTGAACCGTTTGACCAAATTGCTTCAACGATCCCCACAGTTCATGAAGCCTCATGTGAACATTTCACCACCTACTGGTGGACTGCAGAACTACAGTTAGTAATAAAATCTGTAATTTTTTTGCAATTGTTTTTCTTTTCCCATTTAAGTTCCTTTGAAATTGTTAATGTTAGGTATGTGTAAGTTTTTATTTTTTATTTTAGTGTAAAATGTCTTAGAAGAGAACAATCATTTAAGGTACACAGTTTTACTGCATTTTTAGTGGAATAAGCTAAAGAGGACAGTGAAAGTGCCTGTGCAAATTAGGCAATCATAAGCAAAAAAGGTGTGAGTCATTTTTATTCAAACATAAAAGTTTTTCCACGGTTTTTGGTTTTAATCAGATTGGGAGTTACGTGTTCGACCAATCGTTTGGCTGAACCAACCAATCTAATTTGGCAGTGTTTTTACCCAATCTATATTTTTACTACGGCAAACCAATACAAATTAGACACATTAGCCAAAATACTTGTTAAGTATATATGCAATTTTCAAAAGTCTAAGGCAGATCTCAAACCATCAACCTCATGAGTGGAAGTCAATGCCTTACAGCTGACGCCACTAACATTGGTGACTGTTCCCTGGACAACAGACTTAAGACTTAAGCCACAACTGTATCCAGCAGCTTGCTTAGATTTTGATGATTATATTGTTTGATCCAACCAATCTATTTTTAGAATCTATCCAAACTATCCAACTGACCGCAACTCTCCTAAAAACTCTGACAACTTGACTGAATACTGAGGCTGCTAAATGCCTGCCGAAGTTCTTGTGCTTTCTGAACCACTTTCCGAAGTCACGTGATATAAGGCTCGCAAGGCTTTGGGATGTCATAAATTTTGGCCCCTCCCCTAAATGAATCAAACCTCAAAACACGCTTCATGGCAACGCCCCCTTCATTAATCGACACAGGCCTGTTTTAAAATCTTTATATTGCGACTCTGATGTCTAATAAATAGGTGCATAAATTGATATTCTAAAAATGTATGATTACAGTCAGGATACAAGTCAAGATATTAATTCATGCTTCATGTTGACTCACTTTAATAAACATTTTGACTAAAAACGTTTTCTGTTCGTGGTGTAGATATCTTAGATATAGTTGGTTATTATTAGCAATAAAGAAAATTAGAAAATCAGTTTTTATTGAATATTTTAAATGTATCATGCCATTATAAAGAAATTAAAAAAAATACTTTTTATGCTTAGGGATTTTCCTACAGCTGGTTGGCACAGTAAGAAGGAGAACCAGCTGTGTGTCTCACTAAACTCAAGGTGTAGAGCAGTTTTTCTCAAGCCTTCTCCTGAAATTCAAAATAAACAAAAATATTAAACCTGTTCATATTTTACCAGTGAGAAACTGCATCACAACTTGAATATCAACCAATGAGAAATATCTATTTATTTTTGCTATGCTTACAGTGTGTTGGCTTCCTCAGGCACTCATACATTTTGAAAGGTGAAAAAAATAGACCTTACTGTTATGACACTTGTTATCCAGTTTTAAAGTAACAAAACTTTACAGTTTTTATATTGATAAACCTGCAAACCTGATGTCTGTCTATGCAGGAAAAGTCCTACATATAACATGGATACAAGATAAAATAATGATATATGTAAATATAGATGTATTTGCTCACTGGAAGAACAGAAAGAATAATACTTTTTTGTCAGAAGGTTTAATTTCTGAGACTTTAGATTAGCCAACACAATCAAGAGCCAGGGTAAAATTAAAAAGCAATATAGAGAAGTAATTATGTTATGAACAAGTAGCCTTCTATAAAGAATATTATTTTTCTAAAGTGGTTACAGAGTTTACTTTCATAAAAAAAAAAAAAAATCTTCTAATTCAAGAAGTAAAAGGAAAGAAATAAACCCTAAGAGACCCATTTTTGTGCAGCTCCACTACTAGCCTTAAATAATAAGGCAAGCGATCTGCTGCCATTTTAAACCTCTGAGACGTACAGTGTCTGGCTTTTAATCCTCCTGAGAAGGCAAGCTGAAATGGGAGGAATGTGCCGGATCAAACAACGCAGGCCCCATTTCTAATCCCAAAGAAAGGCCAGAACAATCAGTTGCTCTGTTTTTAGGGGGATTCACAGGTAACTGGAGCTCCCTGCCCATCCTGCAACTACACAAACACTTTGCCCTGCAAAGCAGGATCACTTGTCCAACCTGAAGCCGTGCCTTGTCTCGCACTAAACGACGGCGATGTAATTAGCCTTGGGGACACAAAGACTTCAACAGGCCCTCCTGGGCTTACCCAATAGGGACAACCATCTCAATGACTCATTAGGAGACAAGAGATTAGATAAGGGAGGTTTAGAATGTTCTCTTCCCCGCTGTCCACCTGCCGACAGGTAGGCTTGAAAAAGACTCCACCTTCCGTCTTCACAGCTTTATATTACCTGTCAGGATCAGGGGTTAGCATCTCTCCCATGAGGCACTGCTAATGGATGTAAGGAGAGGAGCTGGCGGGTGGTAAGGTAGCGTTTTTGGTTTCTGGAGCTAAGGGGAGCTGTTCACTCCACTTGAAAGCTGCGCAAGATGTATAAAGTATACTAGAAAAAACAAGCATAATGATTAATTATTCAGCCTCATTCAGTCCAGATAAATGTGGTTTTTAAAGAAGATTTCAGCTATCCTCTAATGTTCTGAAGGAATAAAGTTCAAATTAGCCCTATCTTTCAAGCTCAGGTCATTGGCTAGGTATTAAGTCAAATAGTGTCTTAAAGTAAATGTTTCCAGAAAGAAGGCACCTGGAGACATTCAGATCCCTAAACCACCCACTGCTGTGAATTTTAAATTTTGGTTTAATTGTTGAAACTCTGCTTCAGAATGCCCCTTTTTTACTATTTCTAGGGATAAGCCTAGAAAAGAAATGTGGAAGTAGTACTTTCCCATCATTTATCCAGGATCTTATTCTTTCAGAAATTACTATTATCTGATGGCCATGGGAGAAAACCTGGAATATATATTAAACCAGTACCTCTGATTTTTGGCTAAGCTATCCTCGTCACCATTAAAAACTGGCTCAACAGTCATGTAATTGCAGATAGGGCTGAAATCCATCATTCATTCAGACTATCCTTGCATTTCACAACCAAAAACTGCTTGAACTCCTTTATTTGACACAGGGACTAATCAGTAATTTAAAAGATGGAGACCAGTTATTTCTCCCTTTCTCTCCTTTTTGGTGCAGGAAGAATTTACAATACAACAAATCCAGCCATCAAATTGACAGCTGTGGGTGACTGAGGTAAAATTAACCATATTTAGGTTAATGAAGGAAATATAGAAACAGGAAAAGTCACTTAACATGACCAACCTTATGATTAATGTAAAGGAAGTTCTTTCCCTTTAAAATCTCAGAATGACAGCCATGGTATTTCTAGCGTTAAAAAGCCCAGACTGTCATAAAGTTGCACTCTCAGTCACATGATTTATTACGCAACAGATTTAATCTTGACAAGTTACCTATGTACTTTTCTCAGAAGGGGAGCCCGCAAAGAGCATCGATATACTCTTAACGTCCCATTTATGCTACCCCTCGGAAACCGATCTGTGCCAAGTTCGGACCGAGCTTGGATCAGTTAACCGTGGCCGAGATAAGTTCCTTACGACCGTTTACACTTCATGCTAGCACGGTTCCTCGCCTCCTAGTGACGATCTACATTACTACTGATATCTAGGATTAAAGAAGGGAATCAAGCAAATCAACATAGTGGCGCCCATAACATTCAGGAAGTAATGTTTGTTTATAATTTTGATATTTCATTGTTTGAGGAGGGTCACGCGAAGAAGGCAGCCTTTGGTGAATATTTTTGACAGAGTTGGCTTTTAGGAAGTGGATACGACAAACAATAGTTAATCGAGGCTTACAGAAGCAGGAAAAAATGAACAGACGTTGAGGCTAATCACACTGCTAAACAAAATCATCACTGGGAACCATGTCATATGGTAGGAAAGCTAGTATTTTTATGAATTTCTGAAATTTCATGATTACAGAGTCTGGCTGAAAGGAGATGACGTGGTCTGCTCATGCGCTCTTTGTTGTCTATGAACTGTGTCACCGAGCCCTACTGGTGAACTAGTACTAGTTTAGCATGGTGCGGTGGTCTTTGGCAAAGTCCGGTTCAGTTTGCGTGCCATTTACACCAAACAGTTATCTCAGTTACCGTGCTGGGATCGCTCTTGGCACAGTTTTAAAAGGGTAATGTAAATGGAGCATAAGTGATGCATGTTGGGCGTAAAATATCTTTTAGTATATCATATTAAGCTAATATTTGGGTCAACTTTTACACAGTTTTAAATTATTAAATGTCATTGCGAGTTACATTTAAATGGTATTAAAGATTTTAAATGCTGTAAAGGTTAACAAGCCTCTAATCAAGCATGGCTGACACCCACTTGGTGTCAGACTTCAGACAAAAGAAAAGAAAAGCTCAAATTAAAGTCCCTCACTCTTTGGAATTGTCTGCATTTCAACATGACAGACTTTACTGAATAATAAAAAAAGAAGAGAATGTACTTAGCTGTTTGCTTTCTTATATGACCAAGTACCAAGACTTTCACTTTAGCCCACATAATTTATTCTAACTGATGCAAAACAAATCAATTTATTCCATCAGCATGGCAAAGAAATTGAAAAAAAAAAAAAAAAACGTTTTTTGGTATTTTCTACCCTTCAGTGCTGCCTTGACACGAGTCACTGCTGATGGTTCTGTGGTTAAAATATGAAGTCTAATCCGTTTCTGAAATGCTGTCCAGGTCACGAGCTCATTTAAAACTTTCTGACACTGACAGGACTGACGGCTGATCCTCCGAATAGATGAAGCGGCTCGAAGGAAGGAGACTCGTGGAGAGGGCAAAGACTGCAGCGGCCAAGTCTCTGGAAGCCCCTCTGTTTGGCTGCAGGCTCTGAAACTCTCAGGAAGCACCAATTCATGACAAAATGAGTTTTGGAATATGGAATGAGTCTTTTTTATACCTAATTCCTCTTGGTCTTGCCCCAGAAATACAGATCTGACATGTTGAAGAGGAAAAAAAAAATCAAGGGCAATCCAATCATCTACTGACAGGGAGGAGGAGTATGAGGCCTTGACATAGAGGGAGAACACGCATCTGAGCCTGATTAGGGTTCGTCATTGATCTGCAGTTTTCTGTTTCTTTTAATAATTGCCATTGACAAATATGTTAAGAACGTTTGTGTGATATTCTAGAGCATAAAGACAAAATAAAACAATCTTCGACTGCAGACGACTCATTAAGTGGGGACCACAGTCTGATAGAATTGAGAAAAAATGATATTATACTTTTAATCCTTGATTTCAGCACATGCATAGCAGCTGCCTAAAAACATCTATAGGGTTGAGAGTGGAACACACAATACCAGCCTTTGTTTTACTCTTATAAAAAATAAATACTCACAGCTGATTTTCAATGGGAATAAAATCCTGTTTCATATAATATATATTGATTTCTTTGTTTTTTTTCCTCTGTTTTTTTAAGGTTATTTCAGTAAGATAATTTGATTGTTTTAGCTTTTTTGTCTTGCTTAATTTTAACGGAGGACCTAGAGAGTCCCTAAAAAAACCCCCCAGCAATCTCACATTCAATATTTAAATTATGAAAATTTTAATCCAATTAAAAAAAAAAATCTAATTGCACTTAAATTGAATTATTGAAGTGGCGGAATTGTAATTTGTATTTATTATTCCATTTAAAAAAAATGCAATTTGATAATGTATTTTCTAATCCTATGTCTTAATGAAGATTTAAATATCAAATTCATAAATCTGATCCTAAATATCCTAATCACACATTAAATGTTTTATTTCTTATTCCATTTTCTTTTTCAACTTGCATTTTCAAATCCTTTTTGAAATTGCAAAATGTAATTATTTTTCCCCATCATGGGATAAATAAAGCATTAGTTAATGTTAGCCCACTTAGACAACCTGCTTTAATGGGATAAATGTACTGGGTTCTTTCAAAGTCTTAATTACACTTTCTGAGTGGGCTCCAGCAACATAAGACATAATATCTACTTTGAAAGTTAATATGAAGGTGATCACTCTTATCTACCTTGATATTCTTTGGAGGTCTGAAACCACTCTGGTAGATACGTCTATCTGAGGGTCGAGGGTCTGTTGGGGAAATGACTGAAGTTTTGTCTCCTCTCACCATTTCTGTAGCTTGACGTTTTCTTGCTCATGGTTTTTCATGTGCTTTTATAAACTTATTATATCAAACTGTGCTTTGTTTCCTCTTCATCTTTTCTGTTTCTGCATCTGAGGAGCAGCAGCGCAGTTGTTTGTGTGTCGAGTGAAGAGAGAGCTGAGTGGGCGGGCCAGGCAGAGCCTGAGTGCTGAGCCAGTGACGAGAAGGGAGGGGGGAGCGGCAAAGCGCTTGGACACAGACGGGGAGAATGGTAAATCTGCTGTAGTTAGTGCTTGCGGGAGAGAATAAAAAGTATCGATCTTGTTAAATGTTCAATATCAATACCAGCGTTGGTATTGATAGTATTGATCCTAGGATTGATCTGCCCACCTCTCACGCAAAGGATTAATGGATCTGTTACACCTTGACGATTTAGCCAACATATGCCAACGTATGAAAAAAACGCATGGTTAAGTTTTGTATATGTTATGTATAAGCATGCTGAAGCATGCTGGTACACATCGACAAACGGCAAGTACGTCAAGAAAATTTTAAGTATGTTTTTTTGACGTGTGCCAGCGTATGCTCATATGTGGGCCATAAGTTACAGGTGATTATTTAATTGTTGACAGTTAGTTGTAAGTTACTCATAGTTGTGGTGTCTAGCTTAGAGAAGGTGAATACGATGAACCTTCCTTCCTGCGTTCACGCCCACGGTCACGATCAACACATTTCCTGGCAGAAATTACGCTAAATCTGCTGTGACTGCAAACCCCTTTCTTTTTATTTTTATTTTTTTGGTGAGTGGTACACAGCAGCTTGATTATTACAGTAACTGCGAAGTTTAGAGAAATCTTCTTGTGCTTTTTATGCAGGTCTGTACCTCTCAGGACACCGGCTTTTGGCATATCATAGGCATTACGCTTCCGTGAGTTATGCATAAGTTAGGCTGTTGTTGGACATAAGTTCTGGACTCATTATGAACATAGAATGTTCAGCGTATGGCAGCATTTTAGAAGACTCTGGGATGTTGGCATACACTGGGTAAATCCTCAAGGTGTGACAGAACCATAACAACCATTTAGCTGCAGAAGATTCCCAAAGTATCTTAAATAAACTTTTGAAAGGAAGCATCCTGATTCCTCTTGCTACCTCCTTTTCTACTGCCAGCTTTTGGACAGCACTTTTCATGGTGACTGTTAACACTTTTTACTTTCATTTAAGTTCCTAGCGATTTGTTCTACTTAAAAGAAACTCTCATCCTCTAGTGCCACTGTCCCATCTGTTTTAGGTGTCCTCTTACTACCACACACTTGACTTGTATAAAGGAATGATCAACAGCTGCCTGCAGCACTCGATGGCGACTGAGGAGGCCATCAAATGATTAAGGTTTGCTGCAACAGGGAGGCATCTAAAACATGCAGGCAGTGGTTCTTGGGGACCAGATCTGAGAATCACTTGTTTAAGAATTGCAAACGGAATCTGAAAAATCTCAACAAAATCTTCGTAACAATTTGCCAGTACTTTATTATTTGTTTGTGAATTACTTGTTGTGTCAATTTATTATTGAATGTGGCTAAAGAGTGTTTAATATTTCAGGAGTTGTTTGTTTCTACCAGCTTAGATTAGGCAGATAATGAACATACAGCTTCAAATAGATTTAAGAGATATTTTTGGAAATGCCACTGTTAAGGTATTTTCCAACATCTCCTGTTGCTATTTAATGGAAAGGATAATTCAAATAGATTTTGTGAGGAATGTAGCATACAAACCTAATATCCAAAAACCTGTAACAGGTTTATTAGATGATAAAAACATGCTGTAATGTTATTTTACTTCGTTTTAATCATATGATATTTCTCCTTTGTCTTAGTGAATTGGACATATAGTGGTCTGTTCATGCTAAAGGGTTTGCTTCTCATCTTAATTTCTTGGCTCCTTCTGTGGAGCTGGCAGTGATATCATCAATGTTTTATCCCTTTATTTCACTACTGCCATAATGAGCTTATTGTGAAAACCTGCGGCTAAATAGACCTTACAGATTGTCATGATATTCCCACCTGAACATGATTGTAATGCATTTGTAATGGGTATTAATACATTTCCTGTTTTTTTGTTGCAAGTTTTCAATAAGACAGGCAAGGACAACTTTCTATCTCTAATCTCTAAAAGGATAAGTTCAAGAGTTCAAGATGTAAAACATCTTGAACTCTTTTGAATTTGGGTATTAGTCATATATACTACAAATAATGTGTTCGACTAGAACATTAAAACTGTTATTCTGATTCGTTTGACAAAGAAGCCTGCATATTAGACTTGCTGGGTATTTCAAGATCTTAAAGGGATTTATTTTGTTATCTTCATTGCTTACTGTTAGTAGATTATTTGCTTGGTGCCAAGGACACCTAGACACCAGCTTGATTTATCTATGATGTCAGTTGCATTCGTTGACAGCTGTTCAAAGAATGTGGTCCAGCTTACTATGAAAGAATATAATAGAAAAATCAGTTTATTTTTGTAATTAAATAATTTTATACATGAAAAGTATTTTCTTTTCAAAGATGGGTTTAAGCTATTATCATCTGCCTTGAGATAATAGAATGAATCAAAAATTATTTCATTCTATACACTTCACACTTATGATAGTAAAACTGCAACAAAAACAAATATGCTCTTGCTAGATGTTTAAAACATTTTGTAAAAGATGGGTAATACAGTATCTGTTAAGGTAGAAACAGAAAACATTTTTTTTTTCAGTTTCCCTAATAGGAAATGTTGTTCCATTCCTCATATGCCTTATCAATTACCTCTGGAACACTCTTTATTTTAAAAGGTAAACTAATACAAGACTGGTTACAACACTGTCTCATCTTGTTAGAGATGAGACAGTGTGCAATAAAGTGATGAAGGTTTGTAAAGAGATAAGGGAGAAGCCAGAAGTGTACTCTGATGCAGTCTGATGCAGAACTGATCACCTAAAAACACATCAAATAAAAATTGTGCCCAATCAACCTTACGAAACTTGGATAAACTTGGTCATCTTTTATTATCATGGAAATGATTTGCTGTTAAGAAAAGTCATTTTTAAAATTCACCTTGAAATTCTGAAGAGAGGAACTGCCAAACACCCAGCACCTGTGCTAAGATAAAAAAGAAAAGAAAATAAGTATAAAGATTCTAGCATAAGTTATTTAATCATTCTTTAAACTTGGAATTCTCTTTCTTTTATTTCTGTCAAGCAAATGAAATGGGGGTGTTTGAGGGTTTTAAAAAGCCTCTGAAAATGGTTATGCCTCCCCTTTCCTCACCCCAGCAATGCTGACAATTATTGGTTTATATTTTATATATATATATATGTATATATATATATATATATATGTGCATATGGCATATGTTCCTAGTACTAAATAGATATGAAATAGATGATGGATGATAGAGGTAGATATATTATAGCATATCTACCTCTTTCCTACATAAATTAGGGTTTAAGAAACAAGCTCAAAATGGGCATTTGACAACCTTTTCATTTGCAAAACAAGCTGGGTCTGACCCCCCGCTGGCAAGCTGTGTAGCCTCTGTCACCCCATTGGTATAGAAATAAGGAAAGTAAACAGTGGAGAGCAACATGGAAGGGAGCAAGTGCATAGTAAGTGTGCATGATTTTTTCGGTTTAAGGTCCGAATTCCTCTCATCAGTGCAGAACTTAGATGGAAACCTAGATGAAAACAGACAATTCCTCCCTGCAGAGACAGCTATTAGGGCAAGTTTAACAAACAAGACCTAAGGCTATAGAAGTAAAGTGTCTATTAATTTATCTCAGGCTACTTTTGGAAATAGACATTGCAGACAAGGAAGGCCTTCTAGTGATTTTTGCATTTCCAAAAATGCGTAAGTCAGGTATATAGAAATGCAAGGAGCACTACAGATATTATAAATATAGACGGATGAGTTGCATATAAGGTATATTTAGCAGACATCATATGAATAGTTGCTAAACTTACTCACTGTGGAATTTTCATGCAACTTTACAATTCCATAAAAATGACCCTTAAAAATGGGCATGATAGAATAACATGGCACACAAACATTTGTGTTACTTGCACTTTCTTGTGCATTTCTTATCTTATTGAGATGTAATTTGTTCCATATGCAAATGGTTGTAAATAAATTTATATGCGGAGGCTTTTCATACGATAAACAGGACCATTCTGGCGACAGATAGTAGGGTGAAAGCATTGTCTACGTTAAGAAATCTGCACATCTAAAACTGGACAAAAGTTTCACTAACATACAAGGAAGGCGTTTTCCTGTGGAGTCGAAATGGGACTCCTGTCATACTGATGTTTAAAGCCAATGCTGCAAATATACCCAAGAGGCTTTGTATACGTACTAAAAGACTGCTTTGGTAATTACCATGAGGCCACAGCTAATATAGCCCTATGCCCTTTAAGGATACAGCAGCTTTTAATGGAAAAACATTAGCATTTAAACACTCAGTCGCGCTGAAACACAATGCCTCACCAGATCTTAAAAATACATTACACATGCTTATAAACAACATGGCAAATGGGAAATTTAATATAATGGTCCTGGATTTTCTGTAGTCTGGTTTTCTTTAGAGAAAGTATTGTGCAATACATCTCACTTGAGGAAAAAATAAACAAATGAAGGATGTAGTATAACTGGCACGCTATGAGACAACTAAAAAGCAGCAACAAAAAATGTATGTTAAGTTCTTAAAATAGAGATAGGATTTGTAAAAAAAAACTAAAAACCCTGATCTCAGAAATAGGCAGATATACTGTAGAGATGAGAGGGATTTTGACAAGCTCAGAATCCTTCCCTGAAAGCTTTCTACAGGCAGAAAAACCCTTTTTTCCTCTTTCCCTACATTTACTAGACCCAAACTGGCAGACCTGAGGGGACTATTTGAAAAGTAAAGAATAAGGAGTCATTACATGCCACCTGCTTGACCAAGTTAAATCTAGTAATCACTACTGCCTTATAAAATATTCTGATTGGAGCTGGAAGTTAAGCACAAGTGGCAAGAATTATTTGGACTTTTCACTTTAATTTCTATGTGGCCATCACATTTTTCTTATTTTATTTATAGATAAACAAAGCTGATGTTGCTAGAGAGCATAGCTTAACTTTGTCACACAACGACCATAATCTTTCCTGATATTTATTGTATACAGATAACACTGTCTGTAAACAACCGCCACCATCTCCCAAAAAAGCCTAGAAAATAACTGCACTGCTCCTATGTTTTTGGTTGCTGAATACAACCTCTCCTCTACTTTATATCCTTCTGTCTCTAGCCACTTAGCATTAAAGTCGCCATTAGATTCGCTTGGTAACACCAGAGCTTGTAGGCAATAAAACACATTGTTAAGTGACATGTAATTACCCAGCCTGTCTTTTGACTAATTAAGTCACTGCTGCCTGTTATGTGGAAATGTATATGGAAGTCAGATGATCAATAATAGTGAAGGAGTAAGACAAGCTAATTTCTCAATGCCTGGATCGCTGAGTCCAGACATATTCCAGCCTCCGAAGAGTTTACTATGGACAGAGTTTGGTTTGTTCTGACATCATCAAGCTCCTCACTTGACAGCGGACAACTTGGAAATGAGTTTATTAGATGAGAAGGGATTTCAAGCAACAATAAAACAAGGTCCTTTTAATTTCATGCTGCCATAAACTGCGAGTGGAGTTGATGATGAGAGCAGAGCTGGCTCAATCTGCAGTAAACTGTTTTTCATGGTTTATGAACAAAGCATTTCAGTTTAGACGTTTACTTGGAGGCCTGAGGAAAAAGAAAAAAAGGACCATCCCACCTATTTGTCCAAATGGTTAAAACAAATAGTCAAATGGGACACAAAACCAAATATCTGACCCACTTGCTACTGCAGAGATTCAGAAAGAGGTCTTTGTAAAGTGAGATGGTTTTCACTGTCAGTGAGTCCCATGGGGAAAAATCCTAATTGACCACTGATCCCCCAGTAAAAAAAAAAAAAAAAAAAATCTTTCTAATTTTGGTCCTTAGAATAATACTTGTTTTCCCCTTTTAAATATGAAATCTGTATTAAAATTGCTGACAATGTGTTGATTGAGGATTTTCAAACCATCTCTGTAAAGTTCAAGATCTGGTGATGAAAAAATGCTTTCTTAAAGTCACAACACAAAATAAGTCACAACACAAAATAAGACCTACTTTTTGGGGGGTGCAAAAATTTTTGATTTGTAACAACTTAGAAGACTAAGTGCTAAATATAGGGGAACTTATTTAAATCATCTTAGAAAACCAAGGTAGGGAATAATAGGGACAGTTGCAACAAGTTTTTATTCTCCAATTGGAAACATGCTGTACTGATGAAATTAATACTACACAAACCATATAGTGGATTGTCCCCCTAGACAGCAGGAGACAATAAATACATAGAATGCCTTCCAAATACATAGTTTTTAAGGTGTCAAGTAATTTTTGTCAGATGGTTTGCTTTTGTCATACTGGCCTGACTGTTTGCTACTTCGAAGTTACATAGTTATAATGTGCTAATATGTGTGTGTCTAGCTAGTACATAGTATTTTCTCATAGCTGACAGCTGAAAAGCTTCTCAAAATCCAGGATGGTTTGGCTGCACCACTAGATGTGAAAGTTTTATGCACATAAGAATTGCATAGGATTACACATCAATGGGTACCCTTAGTAAATGTAGATGGATGTATACACATTTTTGTAATGGTTGTGGGCTTTGTGGGATGTGGGTAATAACTGTGAAAAAAGATGTATGTAGGTATAGTGAATGTGTATATGTGTGTTTATATGTACATAAACTTAATAATTTGCCTAATTTAATGGACTTTTGGAGTAATTTGGATTTATGAGCTCTGCTTACTCTCTTCCACAGGTGGTTGTTGCTTACAGGTGGGCGTGGCCTCGCACTTGCGGCACGTTGAGGCTGCTCTGCTGAGCTTATAAGATGAGAGTTCAGTCAGGTGAAGGTCACCAGAATGTTAAACCGTTGTGGTATGACAAGGCCTCTGTCCGACTGACAGATCTCTAGAAACTTGATGTTTTGGATTCCTGACTCTAACCTGTTTCCTGTCTCCCTTAGTTCGTTGAACTTTTGATCACTCATCCGCCCGTCTCCTGGCTCAGAGGACTGGTCACACTGAGCCTGGTTCTGCTGGAGGTTTCTTCCTGTTAAAAGGGAGTTTTTCCTCTCCACTGTCGCTACAAGCATGCTTAGTGTGAGGGATTGTATTTGAGTCAATGAGTCAATGCAATCAACTGGTTTTCCTTAGATAGAAAACTTTGTATCAATTTGACTCTATGATCTGGTTGAACTGTGAAGTGCCTTGAGATGACATGTGTTGTGAATTTGGCGCTATATAAATAAACTGAATTTCAAAGTTGAATTGGTCACTGAATATCTGCTGCTCAGATTCTACTGTGGCATTCCCCTCGATCTTACAAAGCCAGACAAGAGACCTCTCTCCTGGATTCAAACTGGTTCTTTCAGCTGCTCCTCAAGCCTGCCTCCTCTGTGGCGCTGCTCAGGCTCCCGCCCAGATCCCCCCTGTCGCTCTCCCATCAGAAAGCTGTGAGTTACCGAACCCATTCCTCCACTCACCCTCCCTAGATAGGGTATCCGTATCTGGCGGTAAGCAGAGCAGCAACTTTGCAGGTTACTTTAGCCAATCTTATTCTTAATCAGCTTCCCCTATCCTCCTGCAGAACCCCGAACGCTGACGTTCCGAACCTTCTCTGCGGTACTGTAAATGCTCAGGACTGACTTATTTGTTTTGTTATCAATAAACATCTTAAACTGCTCCCCTTTTCCCCCGTCTGTTTCTGCATGTGGGCCAAGCACCTTAAAACTTTGAGGATTTTAGGAATCAGGAAGATTGTTGATGTCCTGGAATAGAAAGGTGATAAGGTGTGGTTAAATACCCAGCAGGGCCGAACTCAGTTTTTGGCAGCGGCATCAGGTAGCGGCACTTCCGGTGGCAGCTGGAACTTATATTGGCACTTCCAGTGGTAGCTGGAGACTTGTGACATTTCCAGTGGCACTTTCATTGGCATGCTTCTGACATAAAGTTGACTCGGCTGTTGCCGCACTGCTGTTGCTGATTTTGGACAGACTATTTTTTTTATAGATGCCTGTTAGTCTATAACTTCTTCCAAATAATCATATTTTATTCATATTTATTCTAATTAAAAGCTTGTGGAACTTTCACCAGCCACCTGCCACAGGGTGTCCCTAAGCCGGCAGGCCACCTGGCGCATTTGTATTGCTGTTTATGGGCATACGGTTTGAATCTGGTGTTATTTGATGCCTGGTCTATATTTACTCTCAATTAATGATGTGCTTAATTCACATCATTTAATAAACTAAAAATTTCAATCTGCATGTAAAAAAAATAATAAACAAAAATAATAATAAAAAAGGTTATAAGGTAACTGCAGCCATGGCAGGCTATGGAAATTGGTGGCAGGCTGTCAGGCCCCCTCTTCGCTGCCATGGTTGGACAGGGAAACCAGTGCAAGCTGTCTGGAAACCGCTTCACAGTCTTGGCAGGCCATGGAAATCCATGGTAGGCTGCCTTGCACCAACTTTGCGGCCGTGGCAGGCCATGTAAGGCAGTGGCAGGCTGTCTGGCACCAGCTTTGCAACCGTGAACCAAGAGCATCCTAATTTTATTTTAGTCTATCCATTAAAAATGACAAAGTAACACATGCATATATGTATAATTGATGACATATATGAATGATATATAAACTTCTCACTTATTATACTATGGAGAGTAAGCATAATGAGTAAAAGGTATTTGGAGAGACAGCAGGCCTAAATTGTGGCAGGTGCAGCTGCCACGGCAGCAGAGGAGGTGCCGGATAACCTACACTGATTTTCCTGACCTGCAACGGCCACAAAGCAGCTGCCACACAGTTGCCACTGTTTTCCAAGGTCTGCCTGAATCTGTTAACAAAAATATTTCAAATCCAAGTGAAACACATTTCAGTCAAAAAATTCTTACCCACCTGGCTGTGTGATAGGACAGATAGAAGTGTGATTGGAGCTCAAATAGTAGTACAACAGTTAACTCGGGACACAATAAAAAAAACAAAAAAAACAACTAAGTCCGTTCAAATTATGTAAGAAAAAAAAATTATTTAAATCCTAGTGAAACATATTGCAGCTAAAAAGTCTTTCACTAAGCCAGTAAAACATACAAGTAAATAGCTGATTACACATAGAAGAAATATTTAAATGAAAACTGTCAAAAATTCTTATCAGTATGATGATGCAATGCTATCACAGTTCAACATGGATTTTATGTCCATCTGTCAGTGTGACATCCATATCATAAATCCTGCTTTTCTTACCTCATCTATCCTTACCCTCGACAATTGCTCCCAAAGGAGTTGTTTGAAATTCAAAATGACTTTCCGCCAGCAGATTTGTGTACACAAGACAGAAGTGGAGTAGAGTTAATCAAGCCGTGGTGAAACAAACACAAAGTCTGATTCAACATTGTGTTTCACAGTGGAGGGCATTGACACGGCTGTCAGGAGAGCAAACAGTGAAAGTCTCGCTGTACTCTCCAACTTCACAGACATATTATCAGACATAAAAAGTTCCAGTTTTTATTATATAAATATAAAATGGAGGCATGGTGATAAAAAAAAAAAAAAAAAAAAAAAAAAAAAACTCTTTATTTATTTAGTATTGATTCTTTGGTGGTTTCCTCAATCTGATTTTCTTAGATTAATTACTGTACATTTCAAACATTATCAAAATCATTGACACATTATCTATCTATAGCTTCCTGAATGTTGGAAACATCTGGCTTTACTGCCAGCAGGAACTCTGTCATGGCAATTTTTTAGGAGTCACTTCAACTAGTTGAACCCTGCCTGTAGGCATGGAATATTTTATGCTTTGGCTTGTATACTTCTTCAACTTCATGCATGAGGCTTTGAATTTGCTTTGTTGACCATAGCTTAGCCTGAAGCAAATAAATACATAAGTACATAAGTTCATACATAAGTAAAAAAGGCCATTAACAGAATACAGATACAATAAAATACAACAAAAATACAACCTCAAACTGCCTGACAATAAAATCATTATCATAGGTGAATATAAGTCAGAACTAAAAAATAAATGTTTTATTATTCCAGCCAGAAAAACAATAAATTTAATACAATTAGAACTTTTATAATAACGCCATGCAACTTTGTTAATTTCATCCAGAAAACGTTTCTTTTCCTTGAATTTTTTTTCTATTTTATCCATTTTCACATAGTAAGAACACTTGGCTGTTTTGCCCTACTTTACCTTAAAGGTCAAATATTCTTATCAGCTTATTTGTGTATTCATCATTTATTGGTTTAAATTTGCCTGTCCAAAAACATTGATTTTTGAGCGATTCTTACATTCTTATTACAGAATTCATAACCATTTTGTGCAACTGGTGTGTATTTCTTGCTCTGATTTATTATACATATTAAGGTGACTTAGCAATTCTTGCACTGTACATGAATGATTCTATGCAAATAACTATATCTTAAATTTATTGTTAAAAAATTTGACTTTTTCTTGATTTAACACAAAAATACATGTTTAAACTCTATAACATCAAATCAGTAGGCTTACAACCTACAAATTAAATTAAGTTTAGAATCGCTACAATGCCTGCAACTAATGTTCATTCTTCAGAGCCAAGCCAATCAAAAGAAAAAAAAAAAAACGTACAGAAGGCATTTTTCTCAGTAAATATTAGTGCTGAGCCGATACCATTGTTTGGCCCTGATACCGATACCCTTTATCTAACTGTGCAGTATCAGCCAATACCGATACCATCTGTTTGAAATTGATGTGTGTGTGTATATACAGTATGAAGAACTGCATACTATTTGGATGTAATATAATTACTATCATGGATTTGTCAAGCTGCAGCCTACATTTGTGAAGCATGAAAAAGACAAATACAAAGTGAATTCAGTAGAACTTTTTATTGCCTACCTGGAATGGGTGACTAGTTGAATAAACTTTTGGCTCTCAAAATGGTATCTGTGCTTTATTTGTTGGTACTCGCCAATACTGGTATCGGTGTCTCTGCAACACTAGTAAATATGATATTTAATTTGTGTACAAAACATAGCTGGTCTGACCTTTTCAAGGACAAATATTGGGCTACATTTAAAAATGAATATTATTACCTATGAGGCCCCCAGAGCATGTGTTTGCCATTTGTGCAGCAAAATTCCTCTCTGATAAGGAAGACAGGATGTACCAAAAACCTCCTCATTCAGCCCTCTGCTGGTTGAACTGTTTTGCTTTTCAGGCCTTCCCCATTTCTAAGGCTGTGCCATCTCACAACCCGCAACCATGGCAACCACTTAAGTTCTGAAAAGATGGCAGCTACAGTAGAAGGAGCACAGAATAATACACAAGATAAAGGTCCGAACAGCCGGGATGTTAAAGACCGCTCTGAGAAGTTACGTGATAATAAACAATAGAGGTAGAGGCCTATTTTGCAATGCAGGTTTAACAAACTAAGACTCAAATCCTCAACTCTGAGTTAATCTAGCCTATGGTTGGAAACTTGGTTTTTGGTTTCACAAAGGCTGCTGTGAGTTAGTTTAATCAACTCTGAGTAGTCCCACTCAGAGTTGAGCACATGGGTGACAAATATGAAAATCCATTATCAGTAGAGCACCGATATGACGAGTCATCATCACAACAGGCCTCAGGAAGTGCCTATTTCACACCACTGTAACTAAAGATTTTAATGCAGAAAGGGAAAAAAAAACAAATAAAAGAAGGTGTTTAAAAAACAGAGCAACAGCACTACAGATGCAAAAGAGAGGAAGAAAGAAGTTAATGCACAGCTTTATATGAAGTTGTCTATGGGAGCCAGTTTTAAAATGTATTAAAAGCACTCTCCTCCCTGTTGTTCCATTTGGAGATCATTAAAATTGAATACGTCCTGGTAAAAATCACAATCGTAGACATAACTGTAATAACTGATTTTCTAAATTACATTTTTACCAAAAGAAACGGAATTTCAGAAAGTAAAAAAAAAGAAAAAAACATTTTTATGGTTTATCTGCCTGCAAGAACTACATTTTATATACCCAGAAAGTTTAAGACATTTTAAGCGGCCATTTGGCATCAGCTTGATGTATGTATATGTATTTCTGATAAAAATATTTCTTCCTGATCAAAATTATACAAATTACAACCATTAACAGTAGAAATACAGAGATCCCAAATACTGTACATTTCTAGATATCCAGAATATTAATGATTGATTTGGTCAGTAATGAATTGATATAATCTTTTACCGGCAAGATTGACCGCTAGTTGTTTTTGTTCTATGTTAATGCATAGAACATGTTAATGCAGAAAAAAAAACAATTTTCATAGATATGTAGATGTGAAGAGAATAAGTATTTGATGCACTTTTTTGAAGAGACGGGGGAACTATGTCTCCACAGACAGACACAGGCATACAATAAATGTTGGATAAATGTTAATATTTTTTTTTATTGATTTACTTCTCCCCATGTCACTCTCCTCTTAGGGTATGGTAAAGCTCTTTAAGTCCCCCAAAATTGGGAAGTTCCTGTTTGGCTGAGACACCATCCTGGAGAGAAATATCAGCTGTGATGCTACCATCAACACCTTTGTTTATAGAAACTCAAGCTCAGTCTGTTTTTGAGTGTAGTCCTCTGACTGTGACTGGATGGATTTCCCCTCTTCCTCCTATGATGTGGGGGCTGGCTTGGAGCTTGTCTGCCTGGCTCTGTGTTTCCTGGACAGGGAAGCCTGTGGATCTGGTTGACAGTTGCTTTTTATATATCTGCTTCTTTTTGTATGTCTGCATCTGTCTCCTTGATCCCCAGTCGGCCTCGGCAGATGGCCGCTCACACGGAGCCTGGTTCTGCTGGAGGTTCCTTCCTCTTAAAAGGGAGTTTTTCCTCTCCACTGTTGCTAGAAGCATATTGGTGTGAGAGATTTCCTTTAAGTCAATGAGTCAATGCAATCGACTGGTTTTCGTTAGATAAAAACATTTGAATCAATTTTACTATATGATCTGGGTGAATTGTAAAGTGCCTTGAGATGTCGTGTCAATTGGCGCTCTATAAATAAACTGAATTGAATTGAAAGCCCTAGAAAACACCCTTGACCTAACCCCTCCTACTCCCAGTACTTTCCCCCAACCCTGAGACAGAACTGTTCTAGTGTTCTATTGATAACACTATCAATCCATTTATTTTATTAATCTTAGAAAATACATTACTAACAGTGTCTACAGTAAAATTTCTGTTTTTTTTTGTTGTTTGAATATAAATTATTATTTAAAAATAAATGAAACTATTAACTGTCCCAGTTTCTTAATTTCATCTCTATCTAGGAGCTAAAACTGTCCCGCAGAAGCCTACTTTGTAAGCCCTCATGTTGTGTTGAGTTTTGCAAGATAGACTTCCTGCAAATATAAGATCAAATATAAAATCCATCCACCCAGTCTTCAGGGGCTAAGATGAAGGCAGTAGAAAATTTTTTTTGTCTCATTGATGCAGACATTAACAAAGCACCTGCCATGCTTTGCTCTTAGCTTAGCCATGTCTATGTGGATTGCCTGTTTTGGTGAGCGGAAAGACAGTACCTACAAAGTCGTTTAGAGGGTGGGCTCATGCAGCCGTGGGGGGCTGGCAGGGTTGACGTCATAAAGGGCTTGCTTGTCAGACAGACCATCCTGACCCCACATTAGCTAATTACGACAGGTTAAGGCAGTGAGAACGTTGAAAAGGTTGTTTTTTTTAATTGTGGACCTCATACACACATATCACTGCTACAAAATGTGTATGATGTGAGTTTTACATAACTTGGACTTTTAACCCTTTAAAGCCCGATCCAAGAATAAAACAAAACAGAAAATAACTTTTTTTTGGTTTGAAGTCCATATTTGGCCTTTTAACAAAATATCTAAAAAGAAAAAACAGAAATACATTTTTGATATTAATAATTTATTACTATGCGATAAGTCAAGATTATTTTTTGTGTAGTCTTCTACTGGCTGTTATCAGGTATACCTGATTCTATACAATCGGATTTTGAGCAAAGTTTTTACCATTACATTATGCAAAAGTTGTCAGACGCAAAACATTTCAGAAACCGTATGTATCAAATATGATACATTTGGCATTACAGGGTTAATCATTAGTCATCTCTATCTTTTTTATGGTTTAGATAGTTGACTTTAACTGCTGTCTGACGACAGCTTGATTGCAACAGCCCTGCTGGATAAACACAGAGTGTATAAAAAACATTTTTTTTTTTTACTACAGCTTTCCAGACAGTAAATTAATATTTCCATTCCATAAAGTGCAAAACGCATTGATATGGAAGTTCAGAGCATTAATATATATGGTACAAATATGCAGTATTTTTGGTTTTGCTGTTATCAGTATGCGGGGTGTCGCCCTCTACTTTCTCTGGTAAGTTAATGATTTTTAAGTTTTTACGCCGACCACGGTTCTCCAGGTCGTCTATTTTTAGCTGCAGCTGTTCAACTAGCTTCTCCAAGGCGGCTATGCTTGTCCCATGGGCCCCGAGACTGTCCTCCGTCCCGGAGATCCTCCCCTCGGCCTCCTCCATGCATTTCTCCAGGTAGGCATCCCCAAAATGTTTTAAAGTCGATAAGGAGGTATCTAACTGGAGGAAGTTATAAGAATATTTTAAGCCTGGAGCGGAGAGGAGTCTCAAGCCTCCATCTTGGTCCGGATCACGTGACCGATTTAGTTTTTTCAACAGTTTAGCAGTCTGATGGATGTGGGGAAGAAACTGTTGCAGAACCTGCTGAACCCGCGTTGAATGCTACAAAGGCTCTTCCCGGAGGGCAGGAGGGAGAACAGTCCATGGTGGAGGAATGAGGGGTCATGGATGATGTTACGGGCTCAGGACACGCAGCAATGTAATGAAATGTCTTTTATGGAGGGAAGAGGAGCTGCTGAAATCTGCAATTCTGAACCTAAATTGTCTACCTTTACTTGATAGTGAATATAATAATAACTCGGAAGGCTTCAAACAGATGTAAATAATATGATAAAAACAAAATACTAAGAGGAATTGATGAGTTACCCAATAACAAAAAAAAAAAAAAAATCAAAAACATGGGTATTATTAAAAGAAAACCTAATAAACAGGAAGCAACCTGTGGAATTGTTTTGAATTACTAATTTATTTCCTAATAAACATATGCAGAAACCAAGATATAATCTGTTTGAACAAACGTTATCTGTAGTTTTTGTGAAAAGTGAAATCAGAAAAGGACAAGAGTCTATGATTTTTAGCTGCATTCATTTTTCTACTTCCCCCAAATTCAGGGCAATACCTTTCAGGAAGGAGGATTACTACCAGTGCTGATGAGAATAAGATGCAGACTTCTTTGTCTCTCATAGTGACACACCTCCAGAGACTTTAGAGCAAGTAATCATCCTCTCTGTAAGCAGATCGGCATTGTGGATGATTAGTTTCTCAGTGTAAAACATCTTGTTTGTCTCTGAGCTATTCTTCTTTGTTTTGTTGTGTCTTTAGTTTGTTTTTCTGCATTGCCTTGCATTTTCCCTGTTGAGTTTACGGTGCAAAGGTATGAATAAAGGAGATGTGCTGAATATAGGCCAGATATGCAGGACTTGGCTCACTGATTGCTGACAAATAAACAGTGGTGTCCTTCCAACACAACACAAAGCATACTAGTTATTTAATAATTTTCTTGGCTGAAGCAGCTCGTGAGACATTTTCAAGACCTGTAGGACAGTGACTCTGCATCCAAAAAACGTCTTAAGGCATTAAACATTATTAAGGAAAGCTTACTCATAAAATGCACTGTGTCAGGTGTTTAATTAAGTAAAAGAAGCATTTCCAAAATTCTGAGATGCTGTCAGACTCTGCCCCAGCGTGTTTATTCGAGCAGCAATAGACATCTGCTGGTGAACTTTCCTACAAAAAGATTGTGGAAAAACCTTTAATTACACCTCATCTCTGATTCTCTTAGATACTTGATCTTTTTAGATGATACCTCCTCTCAGTTTGTTGACTGTCTGGGATTTTCCTTAAAATTAAATTTACCCCAAACTACACGTTTTGTGCTGATACAATTTTATAAAGAGCCCAAGGGTGCTACTATCTATTTATTCTGCTTTTATTTATTTATTTTCATATGAGCTATCTAGTGCTGTAATCTTTGGGGCTGAATGGTAGCTATTGCAGTTTTATTTTTCTTGAATACATGCTGTCATCAATTATCAATGTTTTCATCACCATAGTAAGGCTTTTGGGTTTAAACTCACTCAGACATATGCTTTAGCAGCGAGTCACCTTGTCCTTCACTACCTCAACAGCTTTGGTAGTGGTTGTGTCAACATTTTGAGCCAGTGGTCAAAGTATGTCTGGTCCAATGGGCTCCACAAAGGCTCCCTTAACCTCCTGTGAGGAGGAAAAAAACCCTCACCCTCAAAAGAAATTTCCATGGCATAGTGTAACTACCATCATCTCTTTGCTCATTCTCTTTGCATCAATATGTCTAACTTAAGATAAGCTAGCTGCCACTTTCCCCCATCCTGACCATCCCTCCTGCTTAGTGCCCGCCGCTCACTTTGCACTGCATGCCAGAGTCTCTTGGCACTAACCAATTTGGTGGTATTTTTTGTTTAATTTGTCAAGTATAAATGTATGCTTTTCCACTGGGGTGAGTTACACTTTAAGAAGGGGAAAGTTTTTCAGATTTTTACATTCTTTTCAATCCATTCATCTCCTCCCGGGTCGCAGTGGGGACAGGTCACCAGTCTGTCGCATGACATACATTCTTTTCCTTATCTAATTAATGATAACGAAAAAAAAAAAAAACAATGAATTTTTAAGTTATCTCATACAGGCCTACATATTTGTATTCAACACATTATTGTTTGAGGATTGATTCACCTATTTCCTTGAAAGTAAATTGCAATTTACTTTAAATTTTTTTAATTTTCTGCTCAGCTAAAAAATTTCAATAAAATATTGTATATGATATTTTTAAAGTCCTATATAAATGTACTTTACCTACTGGTGTTTTTTTTTCTTCAGTTTTATTTAGTTTAATCAATATGTATCAGTTTTGGACCTTTAGAATATAGCATGAAAAATACTAAAATCATAAATTAAATGAAAATAAATTATATTTCTTTTTACTATTTTCTACATTTTGTTTGATAAACTGACTTAAGAAGGTTAACATTTGAAACAAATTGCCATTTAAGAGATTAGCTTTATTATTTGTCTATACTACTATGTGGTTTGAGGCCACACCATACTAGTCACATGTTAAAGGATCAGCCTTTCAAGAATGAGGATCCAAACGAAATTAATAGCAGCAGAACAACCCTTTCCCACATCCATCCAGTGAATATAAATATCCTCTCAAAAGGTAAATAAGTCCTATGGAAAAGATCCCAGTACATTTATGAAATTGGGGGAAAAAATGTCCTGAATGTGCCAAAATGTCTGTTTTCACCAGGCAGCTAAAGTATTGCAACGGGAAAAATTGTCTTATGTGGGATCGGAAGTTAGCTCATTTAGTATGGTGGGTATATATCTCATTTAGACTGTAGACATATAATAATCAGTCCCCAAAATTCACCTTCCCACAAATAAACAGTGCAAATCACTTAAACAAATCAGAGGCTCCAGTATTTTACTAATTTACTTTATTCTACTTGATTTATAGGCTTTACCATAATTACAAATTGTCTTAATTTCTTTGTCTGTTATTTTTATCTCTCTATCCTCTCCGTCTTGATCATTTTTACTGCTCACTCAACCAGGGGACCTGTGGGATTCAACTACTTTAAATTGATTCTTTCTTCTTCACATTGGGGCATTAAATTGAAACCAATTCCCAATGCTTAAAGCCTCAAACTCCGAAACTAACTTCCTGCCTGTCGCCCTCGATCTATGCTGCAAGAAATAGAGAGAGAAAGAGCACCAGTGGGAGGATGGTTGAGGAAGAGAAGGTGGGTGGAAGAGCATTCCATGCTCACACAATAAAGCGACAGGGTTCGTTTCGTCTTCTGAGGATTTGGTAAATCCGAAACTGTGTCGAGCAGCTTTAGACAGAAAGGAAAGGCCCGCCAGAGCAGAACCGCTGAGCATGACAACCAGCTTTAGTTTATGTCATTGTATTCAAATTTACAACATCCCCAACACTTATCACCTCGCTGCCACCCTCCTCGGTATGCACGGGCCCACTTTGAAGATGGATCACCGTGAAGAAAGAACACATTTCCCCCTTTTTTCAAAGTCAGATTGGCACAAATTGAAGCATAGGAAGTTTATAAGTGTGACCGTGCGGCACAATAGGAAGCACACTGTGGAAAATGGACACTTTAAGCTTTCAGTGTTACTCACAAAGCTCTAAAATCTCCCATTTTCATCAAATAAAATGATGGAAAAGTTACAAAAAAAAAGATCTAAACAGGGACTGTGACAATTTAAAAGCCATGCAAACATCATCATTTGATCACCGCTGTTTAAATCAAGAAGGGATGTTCCTCAGATGGTGTCCACAAAAAAAAAAAAATCATGTTTACACATTAGCAGACTTTATTCCAGTCATGTTTAACATAATCATTGAAATAAGCACAAATTGTAGAGGAAGAGCCTCACCTTCTATCTTGTCTGTTTAAGTCTTCTTTTTGAGTTTTCATATGTTTAATTTTCATATTGTGGTGTTTTCTGGTTATATTCAAGTTCTATGTATTTCTTGTTTACCCTTTGTTGCCCTCTTGTGTCAGGCTTCTTCCATTAGCTCCCTTCTAGATTCTTATATCCACACCTGTTCCCAATCAGTTCATTACCCCAGTCTTTGTTCTGTTTGACATATGTACTCCTCTTCTGTTACCATTTGCTGGTTCCTTATCAATTCGCTCCTTGCTCCTTGTGTGTGTATGCCCTGACGTCTCCTGGTTTTTGTTTTTTTCTGTATTTTGTTTTGCACTTTCCTTCTGTTTTCTTTCGATCAACATTGAATCTACAAGACACACCCTCAGCTTCCATCTGTGCATTTGGGTCCTTTAAGACCTCAACACAACCTGACATATCTTAGGTCTGGGGTCCGTTTTACAAAGCAGGTTTACTGAAAACTCTATAAGTTTTCTAAACCTGAAAACAGGGAAACTCTCAGATTTATGGTTCACAAACAGAGTTACTTAAAACCTCTGTTTAAGTCACAGTTGCAACATTCTCAGTAGAGCTAACCTGGTCGGTGGCAGAGTAGCAGAGTGTCCTCTGTCTCCACTCTCCTTACAGCCAGTCTCACTGTTTTATTTCCTGATTTAGTCAGATTTCTATTGTAGTTTTGGGCATTAAAAAAAAAGTTCCATCAGACACATTAGGTTTAAAAAACAAATGTTGCATATATGTTTGATTAGGATCTTGTTAAAGAATGATCTTTACTTTTTCTCAGAAAAATACATATTTATTGGATGGCACTAGGCAGGGTGGCTCACACCAATGGAACCGCTTCTTTACAGTCTGGCTCTGTAAGTTCTGAAACTTAGAGAAATGTGTTACAAACAGCCTGATTTGCAGTTATGGAATGTAAACCATCACAACTTAGCCTTGGTCACTCTGGAGATCTGGACCCTGGGCATGGGTCTCCATGGTGTTTCCTCTTCCAATGTGGACCCACAGGCAGCTTCATGGAAAGAAAGAGAAATCCTGTGTGCTGTGGTATTAACTGTGCTCAGCTCCGTGGTGCCTGGCAAGGCACACCTCTGTGGTAGGAGTCCTGTGGAGCAAGTTGAACTGAGAGGGGGTTGCAGAGCAGAGAAGAGAGGTCTCACAGCTGTTTTATGAGAAAGGTTAAGATTTATAATGGTTTATGTCCGAATAATTCTATTTTTAAAATGGTCAATGTTCTGGCGGGAATAATAAAAAAAAAATCTAAATCCCTTTACTATCTCAAAATAGGGTAATTCACTCTCCCTTGGGGAGCAGTGGGCTGCCATTTTTTTTAACGCCCAGGGAGCAGTGTGGGGTTTAAGAGTTTTTGCTCAGGAGCCCAGAGTGGATGATGGTGGGATCGACGGGTACTTGCAACCTTCTCAGTGCAGAGGTGCACTGCTCTAACCACTAGGCCAACACTCCCCAACACTTTACTAAATATTCTTTAAGAATAACCGATCAGATTTTCAGCAAGGTTGAAATCAGGGTAATTTCAGAGGTCTGGTTTTTGCCTGCTTTATCCATTTTAAATCCAGTTTGGATGTTTGTGGGACGACAATGATCAGTGGCGGCTGGCCAATAGAGGGCGCTATTAATAACAATAATATAATTAAATTTTAAATAATTTTTAAAAATATATATTTATATATATTTTAGAGAGGCCATGGAAAAAGACTATCGGTTGGCCTCAAAGCGATTCTGGCAAACCGTCAGGCGCCTCCGGAGGGGAAAGCAGTGCTTCGCTAACACTGTTTTTTAGTGGGAGTGGGGAGCTGCTGACCTTGAAGGAGGATATTGTCGGGCGGTGGAAGGAATACTTTAAGGATCTCCTCAACCTGACAGACACGCCTTCCGTGGGGGAAGAAGAGACGGGGTGCTTGGGGCTGGATTCGTTCATCACCCAGGCTGAAGTCACCGAGGTGGTCAAAAAACTCCACGGTGGCAAGGCTTCGGGGGTGGACGAGATCCGTCCTGAGTATCTTAAAGCTCTAAATGTTGTCAGGCTGTCATGGTTGACACATCTCTTCAGCATTGCGTGGAGGTTGGGGACAGTCCCCCTGGATTGGCAGACTGGGGTGGTGGTTCCCCTCCATAAGAAAGGGGACCGGAGGGTGTATTCCAACTATCGGGGAATCACACTTCTCAGCCTCCCCGGAAAGGCCTATGCCAGGGTGCTGGAGAGGAGAGTCCGCCTGATTGTCGAACCTCGGCTGCAGGAGGAGCAGTGTGGTTTTCGTCCTGGCCGTGGAACAGTGGACCAGCTCTTCACC
>NW_015150463.1:1102378-1114995 GCF_000732505.1 Cyprinodon variegatus
ACATTGCTGGCATTAAGTCGGACCTGTTCCCAGTGCATGTTGGACTCCGACAGGGCTGCCTGTCAGCTGGTCCTGTTCATAACTTTTATGGAATAATAAAAAAAAGGTATCAAGCTGACTAATAGCTTCTCTATTAAACTGGTAAATACATATTTTAGGTTTGAGAAAGAATATTGGACCATGCAAAACACAGATTTGCATTCACAAAGCCTCAGATGGCTGAGACTTAGGTGCAAAAAGTAAAGCTGTACATGAAATTATGTTTTGTTATTATAAAGT
Source organism: Cyprinodon variegatus (assembly GCF_000732505.1). Lineage (NCBI taxonomy): Eukaryota > Metazoa > Chordata > Actinopteri > Cyprinodontiformes > Cyprinodontidae > Cyprinodon > Cyprinodon variegatus. Next base: position 1,102,658 of record NW_015150463.1, read on the forward strand.
ATTTGTATAATGCTTTCTGTTGTCGGCATTCATATTAATATATTGGAGTGATAACTTGGTATATGTTTGATTGTTTTTTGGTATACGTCTAATTTGAATTTATAGCCGTCCCTGGAGAAAACTCCACTAGCCGCCACTAATAACAATTATGTTGTATTTAACTGGCATATTATGATTATATTATTAACTAGAACCGAAAGTTGTAGTTGATTAATAGGTCATTGAAATCAAGGGTAAAACTAAGTAATTATATTTAGCTAATTTATTATAACTGACAATTTGTTCAATTACAAAATGTTATAGTAATAACCTCAGAAACTAGGACCCAATATTCAGACAGACAGACCGACCAGGAGGATTTTTAACAGGCTTTAATTTCCTTTAAAACTAAAGTTTACAGTGAGCGGCTGGACGTCAGCGGGGCAGATTCTCTGCAGAAATAGGAAGCACTGATCAGTGACAGGAATGTTGGGTTGATCATGACTTAGAGCAAAAGTCACCAATCTGATTAAAAGTTCAGTCCACCGTTTGCAGCCTTGACTGCTTCCAGAACCCTCGAGAGAAGATGAGCTGACGCCAGCTGACGCTGAGGGAGCAACTGTGTCTGTGATAGATAATCCAAAGCCCAAGTACAGTCTAAACCAGAATCACAGATCAGGAGTTCCAGGAGATCCAAGGAGAATCCAAGCCGAGGTCAGTAACACAGTCCAAGTTTAAAACCTGGAACTAAGTTCAAACATCAAACTGACAGAGCAAACAGGGAAAAGGCAAAAACACAAAAATCCAACAGGCAGAAAACAGGTCAGAATCCAAAACGTCAAAACACTAACTTTATTGATAGAGTTATTCACATAGAAACAGCTAGAATAATCTGCGGCTGATGGCAGGCAGGCAAACATCATACAGTAAATAGCTGTGGGAACCAGGTGAAAGAGATTGGCGTTAATCAGCCGTGGTGCCAATAAGGCAGGTGAGCACAGGCTGATGAAAAAAAAACAAAACAACCATCAGCGCCAGGAGTATGACAGTTATTAATGGCTTACCTCTGTGGCTGTATGGTTTGGACAGACGGTTAAAATCCAAGATGTCTTCACCATCCATAAATGTAAATAACTTGACTTATAAGTCAAACAGAGTCTATAATAATTAACCAGAAGGAAAGTGTTTGTCTCTGTCTAATCAAGTTTTTACCCAAAAGACGGGATCAGGCTCTGATTGATAATTGTGTAGTGAAATAATTTTTTACTACACAAATAACCACAAACTACTAAAGGTTAAAATATTGGTATTTTTATCTCACACTTATTCCAATTACATCTAAAATCTATCAAAGACTACACACTAGTGAAAAATAAACACAGCACAAATGGAAAGCTAATAAAAGAGGGAAAAAAGGGGGGAAGATCTCAGAGTGTTCAAAGAATCTTAAGAATGTCCTAGTTTTAATGTTTGGTTCATTAATTCAACCAAGAGTGGCTGGACTGTATTCTCTACGTTCTCAAGAGTCTTTCCTTCTGTCTGTACCTAGTGTCCGCACTTAAGCTGGAAAGACAGCTTTTCAGTACTCTGCCCCCACAGCATGGAACAATCTTCAGAAAGACTGGAAGTTGAAGGATTGGATTCCAATCGGACATTTTAAACAAATGCTCAAAGGTTTGGAAATGAGATGTATGGTTTGTAACTGTTTTATGAATTTCTAATTATAGATAGATGTAATTGTAAACTGTAATGTAATTTGTAATGTAATCTTTTGCCGTTGTCTTGGCCAGGACTCCATTGAAAAAGAGATTATTAATCTCAATGGGACTTTTCCTGGTTCAATAAAGGAAAAAAAAAAAGAAAGAAAGAAAATGCATTCAGTGATAACCCTTTACAATATCAGTATTACATGTGAGTAATAATGGCTGCAGAGATATCAAATGCAATTCGGGCTGTGTAGTTTAATTCAGTTTACAATGAATAATGACGATGTTAAAGCTCTGTGTATGCACCTTGATGCTCTATCACTCTGGTTCTTTTTCCCTGAAAAGAGATCACTCAGGACAAACTTTTTACATAACACTTCATAACTCATATGTATTAAATAATCAGGAAACATGGAGTCACTTACACTTACTGCACAGCTTCTCTTTTGCATGGGATGGCTAAGTTAAATTCCAGAGGTGTGAATTACACCTCAAAATCCCATTCTTCAATTCATCATAAGAGTTCTATTTCAAAATTATTGTGAAACTTTGCTATAATGATTCAAACATCTTGATTCACCTACAGTATGCACCCCATAACAAGCACAGGCCAGCAGCTCGATCAATCCTCCCATTGATGAAATGCAGGATACAAAAATCTCCTTAAATCGGAATTTGTTGTAAGGGGAAGCTTTAATGATCCCTCTGGGGAAAAAAGAATGAGACAAGAATTTGTGTTGGGAGTCAATTTAAGGACCGTAATCAGCAATGTCACTGTGGATGTGTCACCAAGTAGGCAGGAGGCCAGTCTGATAGGATGACTTACAGCAAAGAGATTGTCAGTTCAATAGCAGGTTAGGGACAGGTTGCCACTGTGACATACTGTCTGCAGCAACTGCTACAGACCTAGTACAGATAAAATGCAACTCATCAATCAAGAATCAAGTCTTTATTGTCATTATGTAACCATAACCAGATTTTGATGAGTCCTGTGTTTCAACCTGAAAATGCGTATGTAATACACAAACAGAAAAACAATAAGCACCTTTAGAGACTTTAAAAATGTATATATATATATATATATATATATATATATATATATATATATATATATATATATATATATATGTGTAATTATATATATATATATGTTTTATTATAATTTTATTATAACATTATTACATGTTTTTATTATTACACCCTGTGTATACAAAATTACAATAAAAGTTGTCTAAGTCTAAAAAACAAAACAAAATGATTTATCATGTTTTGAATTAGAAAATAATAGAAGGTACCTCAGTAGCTTTAGTTGAGGATTCTGATCATTGGTCCAAAGAGTTCCAAAACTGCTAGACTATATGATATCAATTAGCGCTGTGCAGCAAATGTTTTATGTCTGTGTGGTGAGCCTTATCAGGGATAGTAGATGCACAAGGTCCCATTTTATTCATAATTTAACTGATTATCTGCTGTTTTTTTGCTTCTTGTTCACAAACCAATGCAACGCTGTGTTAACTGTTGTTCTTGTGTAATTAGCATTTAACAGGAATTCTCTGAACATTCACAGCTTCCTTGTTTGAATGGTCCAAAAAAGCAGTGTTAATCTTGTAGTACAGAGTGTTGACTTATGTCTGAAACAGCTTTCTAAGTTGTCCTGTCAGCACTGGAGGAGCAGGAAGTCTTTTATTCACCCACAGTTTGACTGCTGTGTGTGTAGCACCTCATCATAAAGGCTTTTCTATGTGCGGGCATAAAAATTCACCACAGTAAGCTCAGGCACTTTGTTTTCAACAGTTCAGAAAACCGCAAGCAAATGAAGGGTGAAAACAAGCACACTGTTGGTTTATTGTAGTGATATGTGTAGATATGTTGTTGTGGAGAGATGTGAAAACAAGCATGGGCAAAAGATAAAGAAAAATAAATATAATTACATATATTCTTTTATTTTTTTTCACTTTTATTACTTTCTCTTTTCTGTTTTTCATGTATTTCAGGAAATATTTGTTAATTTGAAAGCAATTAGTAAAATTATATAAAACATAATTGAAACAAAGTACATTTTTATTTGACTTATTTTCATTTGACTATAATTCAGGGCTGCATGTCAAACACCTATAGCACCTGTTCTATTCTTAAGTGAGATTTGTATCCTGTATTTTCCTGTTGAGCGCTTTATTAACCTATAATTTCAAATAAGTATGATATACTTGATTTTTATAATCTCCTGTAGGGGGTTCCACAGCAACAGAGCAAAAAAAAAAGTAATTGTCGCATTTTCTAAATTTTTCCTCTTTTCACATTTTAATATTTTAGATCATCACAGCAGTCTGTATATTAGAAAAAGTGATCAGTTAGTACAAAATAGCTGGGTTTTTTTTTAATAATAATATTCCTCTGCACCTTGTCAGATTATTTGATGTAAGTTCTACCAAAGTAAAGCATCAAGACATAATGTCAGCAGAACCTCTCTGAAAACTTAAAATAGGCTTTAACAAGTCAAACACCAACTCTTGCAGCTGAAAAACAACTGGGAAAGAAGTAGGCCTTTAAAATAGAAAATCATTCTGACTGTTAAAAAGTATAACAATAGTTTGATGGTGTGGAGGTCCATGCTGAATCCAGAACTCAAAAATAATTGTTCTCCTCTCAACCAGGTACATCTTGAAATACCTTGTTTGACACAATTACTTTAAGCTCAAAGGCTATGCTCAAAGACTCGCATATACATTAAGCTTAGGATTTTTTGGAGATGGCTTGTCAAAGTCTGGACTTACAGTATATGCCGCTGTGATAGTTGGTATGATCATACACCTGCCCCTCTTGCTTGATATATTTTCAGTGATAGGGGAAATATATCCATATATATAAATGGAACTTTGAAACATTGATATAGAGCAAAACAATCAGCATCATCTTAGTGCAATAGATTGTCACTAGATAGTCAAGTGCTGTAAACTTTCCCCAAATATCCAATAAACTTTTACAGAACAAAGGGTATCCAACTCGATACTAGAAAGGTGTACCTAATAAAATGTCTTACAATTGTATAATATTAATACAACAATCAGCACACACTTTGCACTGCTGACAACAGCTTTATGGCAGTTTACGGTCAGGTAACATCCTTACTATTTAGTCTAGATCTTGCCTAAGAAAGTGATGTATGATCCCAGACAGATGACCCCTGTATAGCACTCGTAAAGACAACCCCCAAAAACTTGGAGCTAAAACTGCAACAAAGGGGGATTCCAAGAGGCTCTAATTTGCATTGCTTTTAATTGTGTTAGCTTCTCCTGGGTTGATGAGAATCTGGTAAGAGGACCTTAAAATGTCATCATCGGGTTTGCAGAAAATGTGATTTAGATTCTATCCTCAGGACAAAACCTTGGAGAATCTTACGAGTAGTTCTCAGGTGGTTCAGCCTTAAAGATGAGTGTAAGTCATCCATATCTGAGGACATGGTCCTCAACATCAATAATGTTTAATGTTCCTTTCAGGTTGGGGTCAGTCTTTGCCTCAAGTGGAGTATTTTGTTGTTTGGGTTGTATTATTTCTTCTACCTTCAAATCCTGATCCATGGTCATTTTCTTCCAACTTTTAGAGATAAATATATTTTAGCCTATTTGCTGCTGTAATAGGTCAACAGCATCACCTGCAATATCTGTAGTGCCACAGAGTTAAAAAAAATATTTAAGTGCATACTTTATTGTTTGTCACTTGGAAACAATGCTGTGCTAAAATCTAGTTTATATACAAAAATAATTGTTTAGTCAGACTGAGAAACTGATTTTTCTCTTCCTCATCTATTGTCCTGCTGTCAGTTGCATCTCTCACCACGTCCATTTCATTTCACCGTGCCGTGGCTACTTTCATTTATTCCTCTGCTTTGTCATTTTTTGCACACCTTTGTCCTCTCCACTTCCCCACCATGCTGTGTCTCTTGTCATTTAGCTTCCTTATCGGGCTGAGCACCGCTGTCGCTTGTCATCAGACTTTTTGATGATTCCTCACTTTCATTTTAGCATGAGGCCCGCTGATGTTTTCATATCTGCGATGCACAAATTTGTAATTTTCTCTTCTCAGTTTGTCATTGCGTTTCAACACCATAGGTCTTTATCATCTCCCAAATCAACTGAAACAATTTCAAATGGATCAGCATGATTACTTTTGTTGCACACTCTCTACCCTCAGTGCTTGTGAAAGCTTCTAGATACAAAATACGTCTTAGAATGGACTTACTCATTACTGCAGTGCAGGTATAAAGTAGCTAATAAAAAAAAGAAAACAACTTGTTTTTACACTCATTTTGTGGAGAACGACTACTTTCATTAGGATAAGTTCAACAACCTTTTTTTTTTTACATTGCTGCCGAGACATACATAGAGTTTATAGAAATGTTAATGTCCTAAATAAAACAAAAGGAAATACCAAGAGGCTTTGTTAGTCAACAGTTTAGTGTAGCAAGCATTTTGCAAACACTTCAGCTGTTTCAACTTTTTTGTAAAAGATTGAAGCCTTTTTTCTCAAGTTGATGAATGAATATGCAGTTATTACTAAAGCTGCACTATTGGATTTTCCTTTAATTTCTGGTGTCTTTAACACCTCAGCAGGTAAATAAGATCTGTATATGTGAATTTACATCATTGTATTTACATACAGATGCTGTCTGTTATGTTTTCCTTAGGTCTAAAGTAGGAGATGTCTGCCAAGTGCATTTAAACAATCCTGTCCATTCAGCACTGAGTACTTTTGGCTTTGGGAAAATCTTTTATTCACACACCATCCTAATTTGAATGCATTGCCTCATGTATCAAAGATGGCACTATAAAGAGCTCAGTCCTGCTGAAGCTGTGAAGTTTAATGGTGTACAATGCCCCTGTGGATAAGTGGGAGTAAATCCCAGCTGCCAAGTTCCAAAGTGTTGTGGAAAGCCTAACACCACAGTGAATGCTGTTCTCAAGAGTGCATATGTTTTTTTTCTCCTATTTACATGTGGCAAGTGTGGGGAAATTCAAGAAATCCTTTGGAATCATTATCTACTTATACTCTTCTCTGTTTGTTGTTCCTATGAATTTGGTTTCCATTGCTAAAAGTTAATATTTATTGAACCTCTGGTTAATAACTGTGGTCTGCTTCGTTCTGAATAAAATTTCTACAGTTTACTAACATCATATGACTTTTATTTACTCAAAATGTATGGTCCTTTTTGAGTTAGAGCACACTTCTGAAGTGCCAGAGAGAAACTGGTAGAACTTAACAACAATTTTAAAGTAGATTGTCTGCCTCTCCAAAAATATAATAAGTGTAAGAAGAAATCTGTCTCTAGGTAATAAGCAATAAGAATGTAAATGACAATAAGGTTTTGTGTAATATGTGTATCTTCCATTATTAATTTTCTTTGTTTTACCAAAGATGAATATAAGTTCTCTAGGAGGGATTTAAAAGATATATTAATATTAAGATCTTGTTACACTAATAAATCTAGTCTGGAGCTTGCTAGTCAGTAGGGCACATGTCCATTTTAGTAGTATAATGTAATTAAAAAGTTTTTTTTTTTTATTATTCAAAAAGTAAATCCATACATTATATACAGTAAGCTGAAAAAAATAAATAAACATAAAATAAAAACATAAAAACAAAAAACAGAGGTTACAGGTCTGTGAGGGCTTGACATCTTGCTTGTTTGTGGGTGAACAGATTCTTATTTTCTGCCGTAATTTACAGATAAATTCTTTAAAAATCCTTCAGTTAGATTTCCTGGATTTTTTATTTTCATTTTGTCTTGTACAGTTGAAAACTACCTATGATTACATTACAGAACTGTCCCATCTTTCTAACTGGGAGAAGTTACACAATTATTGGCTGCACATGAGGGACCTTTAAATCTTGTCAGTTTAAAAGATTAGTTAATGGCAATTTCAAATTACATTTGTAAAAATAAAACATATAACATATAATCCCATATACTTCAGATATAGTTTTATTAGAGTATATTCTAGGATTTCTTTTTGATTATTTTCTTTTAGGCTAAATATCTTTTTCTTTTGTATTTCCTAAGTAACAAAATTTTGTTTCCATTATTTCGAATGTGTAGAAGTCTGATTGTTCCATATATAATATATATATATATTTATGTATATATTAAAAAAAAACTTTTCTCACCCCTCGTGGGGTGGTATGTGTCATCCTCAAGCTCGGGTCCTCTACCAGAGACCTGAGAGTTTGAGTGTTCTGCGCAGTATCTTAGCTGTTCCTAGGACTGCGCTCTTCTGGACAGAGACCTCTGATGTTTTACCTGGAATCTGCTGTAGCCACTNTGCATATGTTAGCCTTAATTACTCTGACATGTGGCACAGATGATTTTGTGTCATTTTGCCACAGTTAAATGTAGCAAAACAATTGAACTTCAGCTCAAATTCAATCCATAACACACCTGATAAATAATCTGTGCCATTGGTGAAAGATCTTAGAAATTCTATATGCAAATCATCTTAACTCTCATAGTGAATATTAACATTTTGATTTGAGTTGTTATGCTCATCAGACTGAATGTGTGGAATTTAAAAGAGCATGATGGATGAAATGCAAATGTATTCCTGAGGAGTAAGAGAACAAGGTTCATAAGAAAAAAATGAAGTTTCACTTGAGCTTGACCCAGCTTTAACACTAATTTGATGTAAAAATATTTTTCTACTTGTCACAGCAGAAAGTTTTAGCCTCGTTGGCTAAGTTATTCCGTTTTTATTAGAAGTTTTCTTTTTGTTTTAGGAACCAACTTCACTTCTAGATGTCACAGTGTGAAGTCAACACTGTTCTCATTTTCTTTTGGCTGTGTAAAATCCATCTACACCAGGCACGATGCAGAGATGTTTCAGGGGTTTGTTAGAAGACTGGACGCCTCCCCAAAGATGTCACATGCTGGTTCCTGCAACCCTTAAAGACAAGAGATCATTAAAATAGATCATCTAACTTCATTGTCCCACACTGTCACTTAATATAGGCTGTTCTTCTTCAACATGTGTCAGCAAAGGATGTTATTTAATTGGGGCATGCTGAAAATGTTTCAAATGGTAGTCTTTTGTCAGCTTGGACAAACAAGGATTTTATTTTTATCCCTATCTTCTTAGAGAGTTTCCTCCCTAAAAAAAAAACCCCAGAAACATTTCATGCAGGGAATTTATTGCATAGAATTGCTAAGAAAAATACAATACTGGATATGTCAAAGCGGTGTCTACATAAATTAAGCTGGCATTGTAGACTGGCAAAAGACTGTCTTGCTTGATTCCATTAGGGCTGGTATTAAAGGGGAACACCGTTTTTTTGTTTTGTTTGTTTTTTTACATTGGCCCCTTGATTTTATATTATTACATCATGTTCTACTCACCCATATGAGTTCTGTGCCATTTGGAGCTGTTCTCAAGATATTCCGTTAGGTTATAACCATGTAACGTCTTCCTATGGGCAACGAATTGAAGGCACAAACTAAACTGTTCATAATTTATCATTTATGGTATGTCAGCATTCATAAGATGTAGGTGAATCACTGTCCCCCAGACATCCGCGGTTATATTATTTATATTTATATGTTTTAAAAACCAAGAGGAGTGTTTATGATGTCATCCGCACTCCGGACTGGAGTCGTAACAGGCAGCCCGGGCCACAGGCGGCTACGCCCTACCCCTTATATTCATTCGGCTAGCTAATCTGAATCGTTCAATTCCATTTCGAGAGCGAGATTATCTGTGGTAGTAGCACTAAACATCTTCTAGGCATGGGAGTAAAACTAGCAGCAGTTTCAGCGGAAAGGATGAATGAACGGTAGCCAGTGAACGCGGATGACATCATACGTGCGCCGCTTTTTAAAAAAAAAGATATAAATATAAAAAATATAACTGTAGATGTCTGGGGGACAGTGATTTGCCTACATGTTATGAATGCTGGGGTACCATAAAGAATGATGGAATATCTTAAGAACAGCTCCAAATGACACAAAACTCATATGGGTGAGTAACATTATGTAATAATGTAAAATCAAGGGCCCGATGTAAAAAAAAAACAGTGTTTCCTTTTAAGAACGATACATGTCAGTGAAATAATGGTTTAACTGATCAATTAGAATATATCAAAAACACTTTATGGTATTAGATACTATTTTAATTGATAAATGCAGTTCCAAACCCTTTTTTAGCTGTTACCCAACTTTGTACAGGCACATTGTAGATAGATTTTCCTCATGATGTTGCCTAAACACATAATATATTCCCATAGATTATATAGAGCCAATTCACAACATATATAATCTCAAGGCAATTTTCAAGGGCGATTTAATTAGATCATACATTTAGGTTGGATTCAAAGTTTTCTATCTAAGGAAAACCAGTTGATTGCATCGACTCATTGACTTGAAAAAAATCCCTCACACCAAGTATGCTTGTAGCTACAGTGGAGAGGAAAAACTTTACATTTCTTTAAGCAGGAAGAAACCTCCAGCAGAACCAGGCTCAGTGTGAGCAGCTAGCTGCCAAGGCTGACTGTGGTTGGAGAGTAAAGATAATTAGCCCTACCACTGATCCCTGTGGTACTCCAAATGTAAGACTGGACAATTAAGAAGATTTATCATTAACATGAACAATCTGAGTCTAGTGCAGTTCCCTTAATCCTACAAAATGCCCAAGCCTTTCCAAAAGAATTTTATGATCACCCATATGAAATGAAGCACTGAGATCTAACAGCACAAGTCCAGAGACAAGTCCATTAGCTGAAGCCTTGAGAATATCATTAGTTAGATTCACTAGAGCTGTTTCAGTGCTATAATGAGCTCTAAAACATGAAAAAAAAAAATCTTCAAAAAGTTAATTATGATGTAAGTAGTCACTCGCTCAATTAGCAAATATTTTCTCAATAATTTTAGACAATAAACACATTTTAGATATATAGGTGTCAGGGTTCTGCCCTTCATTTAGGTATATTTTTAAGTTTTTAGTTTCACTCTACTTTAGTGTTTTTTTAGTTGTTTTCTGGTAGTCCTGTGTTTTTGTGCTACTGTCTGTTGCCCCTTTGTGCCAGTCTCCTTTCCTCTTGGGTTCTTTCTAGCTGCTTCTCTCCACACCTGCACCCAATTAAATGATTACTCCACACTTTCTTATGTTTCCCATATATAATCACCCTATGCAGTTGTTTCTCTTCATTGTTTTGCTCCCTGTCCGTGTTTCTCCCTGGTGGCTCCTTTTTTTTTTTTTTTTTGGTTTCTTGTATGTTGTTATGGGATTTTGTATCTGTTTGTATCAGTTGCCCTCTTGGATAAAATCTTGATTGTTATATATTTAAGCCCATGTAGTCCTTTTTCTATAGTGGGCTAATGCACTTACAGCCTGTGCTGCCATACAAGGCTTATATAAGACTTTTACATTTTTGCAGCTCCAGGCAGATTTTTATTTTCTTTTTTTTGTTATTTTTGGTCCAATATGGCTCTTTGAACAGTTTGGGCTGCCGACGCCTGCTCTAGGGATGTAGAGAACCATTTTCTTTCCAGTTTTGTAGAATATTGACTCAAAGTGTTCAGCTCTGTATTAAACCAAGGAACCAGCTTTCTATTTTTAATGTTTTTCTTTATTTAAAGGGCCTACCTTGTCCAAGGCAGTATGCATGGAACTAATAACTCCATCAACAAAATCATACATTTTTGAAGGAGAATGCATTAAATGGTTTCCCTCCACACACTGCAAATAAAGCCAACTTGTTATTTTGGCCTAAAACAGTAATTTAAGTTGGTTAAACTGGAAAGTATGAGGCAATAAAATTTGTTAGCACAACAAATAAAGCCAGTTATATACTCTAGAACAGTTTGTCGAGTTGTTAATACTTAAATCTTTAACTTGGAGTTCAATACATGAGACGAGAGTTCTACAAACTCTTATTTCTTTGTTGTGAAATGTGGATAAGCCAACTTACAAGTTGGCTCTTTACTTGCCCTTATTATTGCTGTGCTGTCTCGAGCTGAGTCCACACAGGTAATTAAATAAAATTTGATTTATTTAATGAAATTACGTTAAAATTATACGAAAATATTATTGTAAGTTGTGTTGTGCAGTTTTGTAAGTCGTTTAATGAAGGAGACAGACATATTTTTTAACATTTAAACACAAACGGCTTTACAGTTACTAGCGAAAGCTAGTGGCTTACTGATGCTAGTGGCGCTGCATCATTTAGCCACTAGCTTGTTTGGGCAAAACAGGATAGGCATGTTGTTGTCTGACTTCAGCACACTTGCAGACTCCTGAGAATATCGGGCAAGGAAGACAGCTTTTTAATCTGAGATGATCAGCTCCCGAACAGCATGGAACTTCTAGATGTAGTGACTCTGAACATCAGAGATATAAAAAGGAATTTCAAATTTTTATGAAGCTGTAGAAATAATTTCCGTAGCAATTGTTACAATGTTTTGTGATTCCTAATTGATTCAAACCCTTAGAATAAATTTATGGATATCTATTGGTCAGACAAAAAAGCACAAGCTTGTAGGGATACAACGGGTCAAAAAAAACTCCCTGTTTGGATCATTCCTTGGATCAGAGTCACGGATCACATCATTCTTTAGGATCAGCAAAAAAAAGAACAAACATAGGTTTTGTTCTTTTGTTTAGTAACAAATTT
>NW_015150463.1:1115054-1126616 GCF_000732505.1 Cyprinodon variegatus
ATTTTATTTTAATCATAAATTTATTTTTTTTATTTTTTTATTATACAATTATAAAATTGTGTTGACACTTTTGATCAGTGAGTTTTTCTCAATCTGACCAAAACAATCTATTGCTCTAATTGCTCTCCGTTTGATTGAATTTACTGAACTCATCATTATATACTAGCCAAGAAAATTAAGGTATCCACTCACTGCTTTATAGCAACATTGTTCACTTAGCTTTAAATCCTCCTCTCGACTGAGATCTGACCTGATTTTCAGATGGAAAGCAGGAAGTGTAAAAAGAAAATGGCCAGTTCAAATTTACTGTTTAACTTGGTTAATATCATTGGTTTGTGCTGTACATTTTTGCAGCCCCGCTATTTAAATTACACTGCAGGGAACAGTTACAGAGAGGAGGCTTGTACATGAATAACGTGTGTACATAAATGCAAATGCACGACGACTCGATCAATACTGCTGTGTTTGCGGTTATGTACCAGTCTCTGTTTTCATATTGTACGTGTTTGTGTTTTTGCATCTGTGTTTATGGGTGTGTGAATAATAATGTTTTATGGTAAAATGTAAAAGAAAATGTGGACATACTTCCAACACATGCCACATAAAGCTCCTTTTAGGAAAACAAATCTAAACATAACACACAGCTTGTTTGCAGTAATACAAGAGCTCTGAATGGCTAAGTCAATAAACTTATTTGCACTTGACATTTCATTTTTTAGTGTGCAAGACATTAACAATTCACAAGGAAACTGCAATTTAAACAAGTTTTTCTTTCTTATGGGAAAAAGGTGAACATCAAATATATTCAAGGAGCTGAGGCACTCCCTTCATAGGTATATAAATAGGATTGACAAAGGTTGTAAAATCACACAGCCTTGTTCAAACCAACAAAATCAATCAATCAAGGATCACATATCTCAAGGTATTTTCTGGAGAATGCTGTATGAGCATCTACTTGATTGCAGGAAAAGGCATATACTCTTCTTGTAATGCAAAAATAGGAGCTGTTTTTGGATTCTTGACACAATGTCATGTGGCCAAACCTCATCACAATCCTGTTTTCATGTTCAAAGACAGGAATTTAAAGGTGTAGAAGACGATTTTGGGGAATTTTTGAAAAGGCCCGCCCTCTCCACTCAAAAAAAAAAAAAAAGATGCATGCGAAACCTTCTAACCACTCCCGAAAGGGAACGCCTATTAAACAGCAGTGTGAGGCTGACACCCCGTCCCCCATTAAACTCCAATTTGACCCAAAATGTTCTACTTTTTTAGTGCTTCGTTAGTGAAGATTTTTTAACAGATTTCATATTTTCAATTTCTATTTTTGCTAATTTCTCTTTTTCAAATAGAGTTTTATGAATTGCAGTCTTTTTAAATTGCATTTTACAGATCACCATGTCTTCACTTCTACCCCAGTAAAAATGCCGGATCTTGACCAATAAATATGTCGTTGCTAATGTCCACCCAGAGAAAAGAAATGCATCTTTACTCCTCGCTCCAGAACAAATCCTGTCCCAGAAGTGAAGAGAATTTGATGTGTAACCACAATTTTAAAAAGGGTGCAATTCATAAAATTAAACTGAAAAAGTATGAATAACATAAAATCAGAAAAAAAGTTTAATAAAAAAAAAGAGTATGTTGTTTTCTTCAAATTTCAATAAAAAAAATTTGTCCTTTGATTGCAATGCAAATAACACCAAGTTCATTCCATATTTTAGAAATAATTTATCCAGATAATAGATATAATAAGAAAATATAATGACAAAAGATACAGCACCCAAGGACAATGTGCAACAAACAAAATCAACCATACATAATATTAATGACAGAACAGGCAGTCAGTGGAGGTATGCAGTCTTGAACAGATGAGTTTTTAGCCTTGATTAAAACAGAGGATAAGTATCAGTATTTCAAATAGCAGGGTGGAGTTAATTCTAGAGTTTGGGAGCAGAGAGGGAGAAAGCTTTGCTCCCCACAGGGCTGAGACACGTAGGAGGCTCAAAATGGAAGAGGAAGATCTAATGATTCAGGAGGGGGTAGCAATCTGAATTGGATCTGAGAGGTATGGGGGAGTAAGATTGTGAATGACCTTGAATGGGAACAGGAGGATTTAAAATTGAGTTCTGAAGTTGATAGGGAGCCAGTGAAGCTCCTGTAAGACTGGGGTGATGATAAAATGGGGAGTTTTTGATAATTAAACGAGCCGTTAAATTCTGGACGAACTGAAGCTTACGGAGGTATTTCTCAGCAAGACCATAGAAAAGAGGGTCACAGTAATCAATGCTTGAAGAGTATGGACAGGAACAGAAGCAGGGCACGGGGAAAGAGACAGACAAAGATGATGAATGTTTCTCAGATGAAAATGCACAGAACAGGTAATGTTAGGGATGTGTGAGATGAAGGAGATAGTGCTATCAAGGATGACACCTAGACCCTTGACCTGAAGGGTGGGAGAACTGGTGGAACTGACAATTCAGTGGGCAAAACTGCCAGTTTTGGGTATCTGGTTCCTACCAGGAGGATCTCTGTTAAGCTTCAGGAAGTAAGAGGGCAACCAGGCTTTAGCTCTAGCAAGGCAGGAGGTGTTGGATCAGGGAGGGTTTTTGGTGTTAGGCTTAGCAGACACATAGAGCTTGGTCTCAGCTGCATTAATGAAAACGGATATAACTTTGGGCTACAATATCTTGGGGACTATGACTTTAGATTTTTAAGGGCCTGATATGTTTGGCAGGGTGGGAAGGACCAAAGCAACAACATGACATCTGCAGATAAGCAGGCCTCCAAAGAAAGTCCATATTTCAGAGAATGTGACCAGGACACAGTCCTGAGGAGGCCCTGAGTTCTCGAGGCTTATCCTCAGGTGAAACCTGGAGAAAACAACGGACTTCAGAATGAGCCTTGAGACCATGAACAGGTTTTCCAGTAGCCTGGAGACCATAAAGAAACTCCATAGTCAACAGACAACAAAAAAATTAAATATTGAGCAGGAGTAGCAGCAGGCTTTCTCACTGTCACTCACACAGAGTGGTTACCTCCATGCCTGTTACAAGCTTGTTTCTTCCTAAGATTAAACTAATCTTGATCATTAACACAGGATTTTAACAGATAAATCTGTTATAAAATAAAAAATAGGAAAAAAAAAAAAAGAAAAACAATCCTGGAACTTAGATGTTTGCTATTCTACTTGATTTGTAGTTGTACAGTAATTAGCCTACCACTTTAGAAAACTGTTGATCAAAGCTAATAAAGGAAATGGATAATTATATTTCCTTAAGATTGATTTTTTCACAAAGAGATATAATATCTGGCTGATTAAAAATAATTGGTAAGAAATTAAGATAAGCACCTGGAAGTACAAAAACATAATCAACAAATACACTTCTAGTCATCACCTTTCTGATTAAAAGAAGTTATCAATCTCCCTAGAGGTTATAATACCGAACCTTAGGTCAGAGGGAGACCAATAACCAGCTGACTGGGAGGATTTTTCTTCAACAAATAATCACTTTATTACAAACTTCCGTGTTCCTTCAAATGATATTTCTTCTTTACTTGAGAGACCAGAAAGGACAGATTTCTAAGCGAGCAGAAGGCTCTTTCATATCAGAATTTATTCAAGAGATATTGGATGCTGAGTTGTGCAGTGTTACTTTCTTCATTACACAGTGTTTTATTATTTCAGTCCCATATCAAAAGCACAGATTCCCAAATGTAAAAGTATATTCCACAAAAAAAAACAATATCAGACTGTCTGGGCTTGTTAGCCCACCTCAGAGTCTAAAATCTTTCTTTTCTACTGCTGGTCCAAATGTTTTTCATTTTCTTTGAAAAAATAAATACAAAGAGTCATATTTTTGCTATAGTCTGGAGAAATTCAAGGGAGTAAAATCCTTTTACTAAATATTTGTCTAGTTGGATAGAAATGTATTATATTATTTTTTTTTATATATAAATTGGGCAAAAATAAGGGCTTTTATAAGTAAGGATAAAAAAAGAGTATGTTGTCTTCCAAACATTCAACATGGCATTAGGTATGTAAAAAAAAAAAAAATGGTGTATTTTTCAGGTTATTTAAATTGCATGGTTAACACAATCCATTTTTGTCAATCAAATGGCTAAAATGCAATGAAAATCCAGGACAAGATATGAGACCAAGAGGATTTAATACCTTTTTTCTTCTGGTATTGAGTTGTATGTGCACATATATCCTGTGTTTTAATACATTTATTCAGATACTTTGGCTTCCTCCCAAGTCAAACAACAAACTTGTTAAAACAACAGCAATTGTAAGTACTGTGAGGGTGCGTGTTTGTGAGTGGCTGCATCTTCCTGTGTCTATGTTGGCTCTATTCACATACCAATTACCTTTTCCAGCGATACCAAATTACATCAAGGTTGGTGTGTTTATAATTATCAACTACATAATAAAAGTACTAGCATGATTTAGGTAGTGGTGATATTTGATGGAATGGCTACATACTGTATACTGTACATGGAACTCTGACCTTACTCTATCTTGGATTCTTCTTCGCCGCCTCACCGGATCTCTGAACTTCTGACTCTGACAACCTACCAAGTCACCGACATCGTCTTAGGCTTTGCCCTCTGGATCATCCTGCCTACATCCATCTGCTTTGTTCTGATATCCTGCCTGTCCTCCAACCTCCAAAACATCAGCGTCTAGGACTCCCATCAGACTCTGGGACACCGTGCCGCGTTGGCAGCCAGCTGGCTGGAAATTCCTCTACCTTTGGACTATAAGACCAGGTTAGTGACTCACTCGTTCATGATTATCCACTCCCAGAAAGAATTGGTAACTAGCCTGCTGTTTCCACCCGCAGAGGTTCCTGCCTTAGATGTCGACGTTACCAACCCCAATTCTGATTTAATAAACGTTCTGAGAAATTGTACTGTTTGTCTGCCTCGAATACTGGATCCTTTTGTCTGAACTTGATATTTCTGTTATTAGTGCTAAGTTAATGTTGTGTTTCCCAGACTCCTGGTTTGGAGTTTCTTCTGACTTTCAGATCTGAACAATTAGGTACCTTCATCTGGTCTTCTTGCATAGCCTCTGCTCATTTCCCAGCTGGATCAACTACTGAGCCTAAGCTATCAAAACCTGCCTGCTCACCCTCCAACATTCTTGCTCTGCTGCAGCTTCCCCAAAGGAAACCTCACAAACCAAAGCAACAGTTAAACCAGCCCTCTGTTCACCAAATCTCCATGAATAGATTCACCTACCATGCAAACATCATTTCACCTCTCAGAGTAGAAACTGTTATGTTAAAAAATTAATCACCTCATATCCCTTCCGTTAAACAACAAAACTAACTAACCATTCTCATTCCTATGAACACCCAAACCAAACACAGATGACTCCAAAACCCCAAGCAGAATAGATCTTAAAATCCAATCTTTTCAACTTAAACACAATGCACATACATTTTTCTCAAGAGCTAAATATAAATACAAATATATGAGCTAATTTGTTTGAGTCAAATGAAAAAAAAAAAGTTTATTTAAAAGAAAATTGAAAAATAAATCTAAGTTTTACTGTTTGAATTTAACAAAATATATTACCAGTTATGCTTTTTAGCATCTTTGGCTGAACCATCCTCTTGTTCTGTACATAGTGAGGAAATGGTAAACATCTTGATTTGCACTTGTATTTTTGAGATATATAATGCTGGAATTCAAGGTCAATAGTTTAGAGCAAATACATGTCAAAGGTGAAGTATGTGCCAGTCTCCTTTCCTGTTCTCTTTTAATGTTAGGGGGTGTTTCCCCAAAGGCAGATTCATTTAGGAGAGGGGCCAAAATTAATGATGTCAAAAGCCTCTCTACTGTGATACCATGTGACAGTTTCAGGAAGTGGTTCAGAATGTGCGAGAACTTCAACAGGCATTTAGCCTCATTACTCGGTCAAGATGTGGGACTTTGTAGTAGAGTTGCTATCAGTTGGACACAGCTTGGATGTATTCCAAAAATAGATTGGTTGGACAAACAAACAACCAATCTGGTTGGTAAAACTATTTTAGTTAAATTAAACAATGTAATAATCTAAATGTGAGCAAGCCACTGGTAACAGTTGTAATATTAGTGTTAAGTAATATTGCTTTCTCTGCAGAAGTTGCCACTTCTAGTGGTGTCAACTGTAAAAATGACTTCCAAACTTGGGGTTGTTAGTTCAAGACCCACCTTAGACTTTTAATAGTTGCTATAATACTTGACAAGTTTTTTTTTAATGTGACTGATTTGTATTGGATTGCTCTAGTGAAAATTTAGATTAGATAAAAACACTGCCAAATTTCATTGGTTAGTTTAGCCAAAAGATTGTTTGAACACATAACTTCCAACCCGAATAAAACCAAAACCTGTGGACAAACTATGTTTGAATAAAAATGAGTGACATCCTTCATTTTGCTCATCATTGTCCAATTTGTACAAACACTTTCATTGTTTGCTTGAGCTTATTTCACTAAAATGGCAGAAAAACAGTGTACCTTAAAATATTGTTCTCTTCTGCAAAGGTTTTATTATACACACCAATCATAATTAATATACCGCTATCTTCTCCTTGAGCAACACTTGGCTCGACCAATGGGATGATGGTATTCTTGATCGTTACATATATGTTGTCAGCTCATTGGTCACAACACAGGACAGGGCCCGGGAACAAGTTTACCCTAAGTTTTTTTAACTAACGTGCCCTTGTTCTTCATTTTCCATTAGCTTTAAAACTGTTTTTTTACTCTCACAGTAACACGGGACAAAGTGCGTTCCTTTTCCAATAAATACGGGACAGGTACTTTTATTTCTAAATATGCAACAATTCTCTTTTTCAAGGGACGGTTGGCAACCCTAGGTGTGAGTATGTGTGGTCATGGTTGTACGTCTTAGTCTGTCTCTGTGTTGCCCTGCGTCAGACGCACAACCTGTTCAGGGTGTGTACAGCCTCTCGGCCATAGTCTGTAGGAGCATTGGCCCCACTGCGACCCTGATAGAATAAGCAGGAGAAGATAGAAGGATGCCTGGGTTCTTTACTCTTTTACAGATCTGGCTTTTATATGCAAAACCCTATCATTTCAATTTTTTAGATACTTTCAAATAAAGGCTTTTCACACATCTTTATTTGCCGACTTCCCTCTCCTACCATATGGCTACCTCGCAAAGATCTTTAATTTCAAACAAAAATGCTTGCCCTGAAGACCATTCCCAAAATCTCTATATGTGCCCACCTAAACTTGATCTAGTTGGTGACAAAAAACTAGGTACCGTAAATGGAAACCAATGTGGAGGTTGGCTTTACAGTTTTGCCCATATGTCTTTCTCCTGTTTGACCCTGTCAAATTTTTGGTAAATTTATTTTCATAGTATGTTGGATGTGCTCTCGAGAGCCAGCGATGCTTCTGCCCTCATTTTAGTCTTCAGGAGAAGTGGAGCCGATATCCTGCAGTTGGAAATAATAGCTTTTACCTGTGCAGTGGCCATCCACCTCCTCTATAACTGGAAAACTGTAACTCTATCTATCCCAGAGTGGATAAATGGTCAAAAAGTACTGATATATGAAAAGCAGAGAGTTGCTGAAATCCTACATTATATGGCAATTTTTTTATGGAGATGTTTGCATCAATGTAGACCATCTGCCTTCCTCCTCTTGTTTTATTTAATTAAAGTAAATTTGATATATTGTATTATTGACTACTGTTCCGTATGCCTTAATAGTATTCTAAATAGTTAAGGTTATTCAAGCTCAAAATGTATTGAAGTCCTAAAACATGAGCCTGACTGGACTCTGCTGATAAAGATTTTTATCAGGGTCCATTTAGTTTTTTAAAGAGGAAAGACAACCAAAGGCTATTAGGTAAATAAAGAAATAGCCTTAATTTTTAATGTAAGTCATGTTTAAGAAAGTAACGGTAACAGATACAGATGGGCTGTGTTTCTATGATAATTGCCTCTGCTGTCCATTGCATATTTAGTTTTTTGAAAATTTTGTTTTGTAAAAACTTTCACAATAGCTCTGTGTACTAAAGAAAATTCCCCCAAGGGAAAAAAGTGTGTCACATTTTTTTAGTGTTGCAGTTATCTTTCCCATTTGTCACATTACTTCTACAATATTGAAACACTACAGCAGCCGAGGGGTGCAAACAGCATGCAAATAAATTATTTTATATCAAATAAAAAAATCCTGCAGGCACAAAAGTAAGACTTGCTAATATTACACCAGCAACCTCAAACAATAAGACTAATAAACTAAAATCAAACAAGCACAAAAATTAGATTAACACACTATGAAAAAAAAAGTTTAAAGAAAAAATGCTATGAAGGAGAAAAGCTGCAATAGCAAAAAATAGGTGAGGCTGCAAAGTTTAAACGCCCTGCAACACACAACACAACTCCAGTTCCAAAAAGAAAATGACCTTCCAGCATAGGCTGTTTATTTAAGTGGCTGTGTTTCCCAAGATAAAAATGGTCAAATCTATCCATCCGACTTTTACATACTTAATAGCAGACTTTGTTACAACATAAACAATTTTGAATTCATTTAATAAGATTATATTGATTCAAAGATTAAAGGTATATTGGAAGGTGATCTTTTTCCAGGTGGATCCTCCAAATAAGCGGCCATGCCAATTGTCAATCATTCTGGTGATATGTTTACAAAAGGCCATTCTATGTGCTCATCCCCATTTTCATTTGCCGATGGTGACTCTGACTTAGTGGAAAAACTGCAAATTTCTTGGAAAGTAAGCTTGTATGAGCTATGCAAACAGCAACTTTTAAACAGAGATTGCACGTGGAGAAATAGGCTCATGGATGCTCTTATACGCATTTAATAGACAATACCTTTTTTTTTTTTTTTTTTTTTTTTAACAGTGTCCTGTCTGGCAATGTGGCAAAAGGAATAATTGTCTTGATGCCAAAAAGAGACCAACAGATTTTATTTTCTCAAGAGGAGCAGTACGGCTGTCGCCATAGTGTTCTGCTTGTTTTATACATATAAATTGCTTTATTATAATTATGTAGGGAGTTTTACAGATTATATGGACAGTGCAATGTAAATACAACAGGAAAGGAAAAACAGAAAAAAAGGAGAAAATATGAAAGAAAGAGGAGACAAAAGGGAGATAGATAGTGATAAAACATGTTCAGTCTGCTTCATCACCTGCAAAGAGATGTAAAAAGAACAGCACAATCAACGGACATGTTACGAGATATACATACAATAAAGTAACACCTAGATACTATCGCTGAAGTATAAGTAGTATTATTTAATCTGACATGTACTCTGTGTTACCTGAAGTTAAGAATATGGGCTTTGTGTATAGTGAATCTCTAAGTACCTGGAACCAAGCACCTGTAGTTGTTTGTGAGAGTGCACTTGTGCATGTAAAGTTTATTCAAAGGAAAAATGCTCAATAGTGGGTGGGGAGAGCTCAAGAGGTGCCCCCCCAGAGCACTGAGTCCAGTGCCGGGAGACCTAAAGCCCCAGACGCCCAAAGGGACCCCAAGAGCAAAGGCACCAAGGAGGGGTAAACCCAGGAAATCCGACCCCCACCAAGGGAGGAGGAGAGACAGTCCCGAGAAAATCCACCAGCCACCACAATGCCGGAGCCCCCGGGAGCCACGGGGACGAGTCTGCGGGCTCCGCCGGCAGCCAGCCACCCCAAAGTGAATCCGGCCATGGGCCCCAGGGATCCAAGGCCCCAGGGATGCCCCACCCACCGGCAGGAGCCCCAGCAAGGCCCCGGCCGGCCGGGCCCCGCGAGGAAGCTGCCAGGAATAAACCAGTAGCCACCCCCAACCCCTGAGCTCCACCAGTGCACCGGCAAGCCCAGGCGCCAGCCAGCGGATGGAGGGCAGGACGGGGGAATGGGCTCTGCACTTGCTGGAGACTTGAGACGTGCTTGGGAGAGGGAGCAGTTCAAATAAAAAATAAAAATAAAAAAAGGAAAACTCACAGTCACAATCATGCCTTCCTCCTTAGTTTCCCCACTCACACAATCAGCGACAATGCCTTTTAATACAGATAAAGATTTAAGACTGAATACAGCAAAGGTTTTTAAACAAAGACTTTCACAAAACCGTTTTTGTCACACTTAAGTTAGTTTATAAGTTTCAGGAGTTTCTTTTACCACTGCATCCACAGGATTTGCAGATTAAGTAGTTTTTAAAGTTTTTTTTATTTTTTTTGTATTTTGTTCCAAATTTTGGGGAAAATATCTGAAATCAAGTATAGGAATAGCACACCTTTTGTAACTGATACTTATAAAGGTACTGCAAGTAAAATATATAAATTTAAAGCATACCTTTCAAAAATGATATATTTTTATGCTTAAATAGAGAGTTCCCACTGCTATAATCTTCTAGTATATATATATATATATATATATATATATATATATATATATATATATATATATATATATATATATATATATATATATTGCTACATATTTCTGGCTTCAGGGTCATCAATATTTTCATTTGAGGTCCACTCCCCTCGCCGCCCACTCTCATGTGCCTTTGCCACAATAATATGAAGAATAATGAGCCTGTGCCAAGCAAACAGACCCACAGCAGTATGGAGAACTTCACATTATTTCCCACAGGAAAATGGAAATTACAAAGAAAAAAGAAATTCATCCATTTCACTCATCAACACTGACCCACATCAGCAACAAAAACAACCGCCAGAGCAGTTTTTCCCTATCAGGCCCTCCCACAAACAATAATAATTCAACATTACGTTCTTAAAATCAGCCTTTGAGCCATGGCACACTTCATCCACAGTGGAAGAAATGTCAGATAAATCTTGGACAAATGTAGAGATGTCATGGCTCAGGGCGAAGATGAACAACCAAGACTCTGGGCTTCTTGTCGTTGTTGCTCTGTGTCTACGTTGCCAGAAGCTGATTTAAGCATCTCACTAATGAAGCAGCAATGTAAGCCTGGCTCCGAGGTATTGACCCAAATCATGGACCAAGAAAGGGGTCGAATCTGATCACATCTCCTCTTTTGGAAGGGTTATGAGAGTCCCGGATATTTGATTTCTACTGGAAAGGGGAACTAAGGGCTTTGCTTCATATAATATATTTTACATTAATAAACTAAAACAGATTTTATTAAATGTATTTTCTAGTAAAACTCTTTTTTACAAAGTTCTATTTCCTCAAGAAAAAAATTTTATGATGCTGTGCTTTGATATTTTTTGTTAAATTAATTAGTTATAACATCAGAATAAGCTGTAATTGCCAGGCATGTGTATACATGTGAGGAATTTGACTCTAAATTGTAGAATGCTAATAATGTACTTATTATACTGCAACACAATGAAACAATAATACAGTAATAAAAAAGATTAAAAGAATCAATCTACAGAATATGAAACTCATATTTAACCCCCCATAGAAACATACAGTAGTAAAATGACTAGGGTGCAAAGGATGTTTGAATAGGTAAATAAGTAAATAATTGGTTGACCCTCTCAGGTTGCTTGATAGAGGATGGGTTATTTCACATGATTTTTTTTTTTTGCCAACAAGTGAATTAGAGATA
>NW_015150463.1:1126767-1204811 GCF_000732505.1 Cyprinodon variegatus
GAATTAGAGATAGCTGTATGAATAGATACCTGGAGTTGGAGGAAGCTGTTTAATCATATTATGGTTTTGTCTTACAGTGCTTTGTACGGTCTGCCAGAAGGGAGGAGTTGGAACAGCCCAATTCAATTTGCCTATTTCGTAGCTTGCGTAACTTTGTACTGGGCACTTATCGCATTCACACGTTTGTAATTATGGTGGTTATTAGTTACAGTTATTCCTCTGCCTCCTTTAGCTATATTGTATGTGTAATAAGTGTAGTATTTTTGTAGCTTTAGAGGCGATAACATTCTGCTTCTAAATGCAGACCAAAATGAAGTTATTGTATTTGGACCAGAGTCTTTGATAAGGAAGCTGATCGGTCAGTCACTGTACTTGGATGGGATTAAATAGATCTCAGAAAATAACTACAAAATCTTGGTGTTATTTTTTTTATCAGGACCTTTCACAAACTGTAGTTAAAAGCCTTCAGCTGATCCAAAATGTTGCTTTTCTGATGAAAATTGGAAAGAAAGATCATATCACCTCTATCCTTACTTCTTTTCACTGGCTTTCTCTTAGATCTGGAATACAATTTTAAATTCCCCTTTTCACATAGAAAGCTTTAAAACGGCCAAGGTCCATCTTTTATCAGAGATCTAATAGTACCTTATATTCCTAACAGAGCTCTTAGCTCCTAACAGATCTGTAAGTCTACTAGTGGTTCCTATAATTTATAAAAGTAGAATGAGAGGCAGATCATTTAGTTATCAGGGTCCTCTTGAGTGGACCCAACTACCAGTTTTAGTCTGTGAGGCAGACACCCTGTCTACTTTGAAGGCTAGGCCTAAAACTTTGATCAAGCTTACGGTAGAGTGACTCGGGTTATCCTGAGCTATCTCTGCAGTTATGCTGCTATAGGCTTAGACTGCTGGAGGATATAGAGACTTCTTTTCAGGTTCATTCTGTGTCTATTCTACCATTCTGCAGTGTTTGTTGGTTCAACCCCTAACTTTATGCTCTCTCTGCTTTTCTCATTGTTGTCATGATTTTACTAAAGGTCTGACCCAAAATGCAGAAGACCAAACAGAGAGACACAGGTGAAAGATTAAACAGGTTTATTGAAGAGTTAAGGCTCGGTGCGGAGTTGCTCAGAACTCAGCTCGACCGGAACTGGAAGGTGAAGGGAAGACAAACGATTAGTTCAGGCTCAGTGAGAAATTTCATTCGTGGATATGGAGAAGAGGATGTGATGGTTGACTCACGTTTCCAGAGAAGTTGTTGGATCTTTGACTCCAATCTGTGTGCTGCTTTCTAGTGTTATTCTGATTCTGTGGAGGGCGGAACAGGGTTTACCCAGAACTTGGATGGTAGTTGGTGAACGGAGAAACTGACTGCCACTCAGATTTCCTGCTGTACTTGAATGGGTTGTAATGGAGATGATTCCCTTGCTCAGAGAGTAAACTCAACGTCCTCTTCAAGGAAGAAGGATCCAAACCTCCTGTTTGAATCCCCAGCTCGGTTTGAGGCTCAGTTGGTTCCTTCAGGGAGTGAAGGTCCGAAAAGGTCCAGTTTGCAGGATGTCTTCCCAAATTGGCAAACACTCTGGCGTCGAGGTAGTGGCAATCAGCAGCTTAAGAGCACTCTGTTAATGAGGTAACCATCATCAGGTGTGTGAGCAGGCGGACCAGAACCAGGCGCCTCCTGCTTGTGGAAGGGAGAACAACACAAAAAAGACAAACACACAGACTGGAGTCCTGACAATTGTATGGGCTTTGTCTGGTCTCTTGCTGTTTGACTATGTCACCATCCCAGAGAGAAATATCAGCCGAGCTGCTGCCATTAACACCTTTGTTTATAAAGTAGATGTTGGAGCTTGGCCTAGTATTTGCTCTCTCTCATCCTTTGAAATGCGAACTGGCTCAGAGTTTGTCTGCCTGGTTGTGTCTTTCCTGGATGGGGCAGCCTTTGGCGCTAGTTGAGAGTCACAGTTTTTATTTAATCTCCTTTTCTTTCTTTATGTCTACTTCAGCCTCTGCAGGTGGCTACTCACACTGAGCCTGGTTCTACTGGAGGTTTCTACTTGTTAGAGGGAAATTTTTCTCTCCACGTTCACTATGAATGCTTAGTGTGAGGGATTGCTTGTGAGTCAATGTGTTGAAGCAATCAGCTGCTTTTCCCTAGAAAGAAAACTTTGAACCAATCTAAGCGTATGATCTGGTTGAATTGTATCTGTAAAGGGCCTTTATATAACACGTGTTGTGAATTGACAGTATTGAAATAAACTGAATTGAATTAAATTGAAATTGAGTCTAAGATTTTGCTGCCTAGACCTTGTGGATTCATCAAGCATATATAAAGCTTTAGCCAGCGGTTGGTTACCAACAGAATTAGGGAACGGACTCCTCTAGTTAGTAAACATCTGCCTATTTTCATACAGGGTATCTGGCTTTAAAGCTGTTGTCAAGCTTTTTAGGATAGCATGTCTGCTTTGATCTCTTTAGTTAGCTTGTTTTTTGCCTGTTGTAAAAGACTATTGCTCATGCCTCTAAAGACCTATTGTTTGGTCTAAATTGTTTTTTTGCTGTGGACCAGGGTTTAAGATGTAGGATGTCATGCTGCAAGCGCAAACCACTACATATTCCAATTTGTAGTGGCTTTTCATGCTCTTACACTAACAAAAACAAAATTAAATGATTTTATTCTCCCAACCCTTGTCTGGTGTTCCCGCTGCTTGT
This sequence comes from Cyprinodon variegatus, assembly GCF_000732505.1. Taxonomy (NCBI): domain Eukaryota; kingdom Metazoa; phylum Chordata; class Actinopteri; order Cyprinodontiformes; family Cyprinodontidae; genus Cyprinodon; species Cyprinodon variegatus. Next base: position 1,129,482 of record NW_015150463.1, read on the forward strand.
TCTCAACACAAAGTCATGGCCAAACTTTCTTCTTGCAGCATTTCTGGGATCAGCTATGTGATGGTACAGGAATTGAATGGGCATTATTATTTAGGAAAAACAGAGATGATTTCACATTTGTTTCCAGGTCTCAAATTTACACCTATATTTTAGGGTCAGAAATCTGTTGGGATCTGCTATACAATATCTAGTTTTCAGATTGTCTGGCAAAGGCAGGAACATTTGTATAATATATCTAAGCATTTCACTCTCCTCCACACTAACCTGTTAACATCCCCTCTGCCTTTGTGTTGCTGTTGTGTCTTCTTTTGTAGGTGTTGCAGTAGCTATAGTGACCTTTGTATGAGTTTGGAAACTGAGTTTTTCATAAAGTATGAAACAAACCTTTTCTTGTTTTTGCCACCACAAGAGCTGGAAGCTGGAAGAAATGTCTCACTTCTCATGAAGTATATAGTGGCCTTTAGTTTGTCGATGTCCTTGACTTCAACCTAAAAAAATAAATAAAAAAACTTCAGTCAAAGCAGGCCTTTAACTCAAGTTTTGACTACTTAGTTCATCTTTTCAGACTTTACAAGTTTAGCAGATTTTTTTTTCTGCCTGTATTTCAGATTATGATGGAACAGGCAATGTTCAAACAGTTCTAATGCAGCACTGACAAGAGCGATATGTGTCATTCTGTGTAACATCAATGTGGTCTGTTGTGTGTTACTGTTCATTGTGGGACACTTTAGATACAAATCCCAACGTTCCAGAGCTGTACTTCCACCACAATTCAACATTTGAAAAATGCTGCCATGCAAGGGATGCCTTGCAGACTGGGGAATGTGTGACGCGGTGAAAACTAGGCATACTCTTGGTCAGTAATGACAGTAGCACCCTGACATTTAAAGTGATACAAACATGGCGAGCAGAGCAAACCCGATCGGGGGTTTGCTATTGCCTCAGAGATTCTGCCTGGCTGCTCCATTGTCCCACTTATGGTGGTATAATTTTTCTCTTCAAATTTGAAGTTTTTTCCAATAGCCTTTAGATGCTATGACTGACTTAATTATACCAGACTAAGCAGATTATGCTGAAAGTTTTTTATAAACTTTTTTTTTTGCATTTGCACTATTTCTTTTAGGCACTACTATAAGTGTACCACCATGTAAGAGGAGCCAGTCAACAGAAAGCAACTGTCCGAAGAGAAGAGCTTTCTCTGGGTTACGTCACATCCCCAGCTACTGTAAGCCAATAGAAAATTGTCAAAAGATGTAGTAACATAAGACATCTATTTAAACAGTTTATAAGTAAAATTAACTTTAAAAAGTTGATTGAGGATTAGTAGGTTTTTAATATATGTTGATAATAGATCTCAAAAACACAAGGGTGGTGCAAAGAAGCAGAAGACAAAGGCTCCAATGTGTGACATATATGTTAAAAAACCTGTAGGAATGAGGGGTAGGCTTATGGTGGTAGTTTTAGATGAGGAGGAGAGAGACATGACCGGGCAGTGACAGACTGAGGAAATCAGAATAACTATTAAGAGTCTTGTAAGAAGAAAGAGAAAATGTTTACACTGGCAGAGCCAAAAAAAAAAAAAAAAAAATAAAAGCATTGTATTTCTTTCTCTTACAATGAAATATATTCATGTTATGAGCATACTGGTAATGTATGCTCATAGAAATGAGCATACATTACAAATATTTTACATTTTGTTAATGTTTTTTAGCTTTTTATTAATTACTGAAATCACTCAACATGTATATATGTCCTCTGGTAAGCTGAGACTCTCCCCACAACATATCACTAGTCATGGTGGGCCGCCATAACCGAAAATACCATAACCGTTTTTTTTTTGTGCTTTTTTTTTACCCAGTCCAGGCCTACTCCCAGATGCAGTTTATATACTGTTGACCTTTGAATTGCATATGCCTGTGCTTGATGATACATACTGTAACTACTCATGTGAAAGGAAAAAGGAAGAAGCAGGAATTAAGAGCAAACAAAATATACATGACATATCAACTCCTAAAAAACAAATACATTCATTAAGGTGAAGAGGGATGAGGAGCATCTTTGTTAGGTTAAAGTTGTTTTTAAATTGTTTTTCAATTACAATTCAGAGAACATTGCAAATCTCTAATGATTGAAACAGCAAGAGTTTAGCTCATCTATAGCCAGGGCACAAACTAGCTGCTACACTTCACTGTGTCTATTTACCTGAGGGCTGTTGTTCCAGTCTTGGCACTGACCCACGCAGAACCAGCTGCTGATAGCAACAGCCGACATCGCTCTCTCCTGTTAATGAACATTACTGTATTGGAAGAAAGAGACTATCCTCTGCGCCAAATTGAGATTAAAGCTTGTGAAGATTATAATCTGTCCATGTGCATTAACTTGGAATAATATAACAGATATGTTTAATTTTCTTAAATTTGAAAGAAATAGCCACTTTTTAAATTACATTAAAGGATGTCGGAATAGAACAACTGTCCCTTTTATTAGTCACTATAGAGTTCCATAAGCTATGCATATAAAAGTGAACTGTTTTTATTAGTTTCTATTCAGCTAATAACAGCTTAGATAAGAGCTAAAAGTACTGTAGAGACTGAGAGTTTCATCTGTGAAAAGTCTAGTTAGGATGCCTTAGCTATGTTTTCAGAATAATATTATGCTTCCAAAATTGTAGTATGGATAGTTTAAAAGAGATAGAAATAATGACATTGAATACTAATGCGATACTATCTGAATCATGGTTCACAGTCCTTTTTTAACAGAGCTTTTTTTCAGGAATAGTTTTTTAATAGATTACAGACTGATACTATTTTTCTCTTTGGAAACTGAAATGTGATCTTTGAGAATTCTCCAACACGGAAATGTAACCCATGATATTCAAACCATTGGCAAACGAAAGATGAAGATGTTATGTCTCTACCTATTGCGTTTGGTGCATCCGTTTTGCTTTTTAGCTAATATGATTGCAGGGATGACACACAAAAAAAGAAACATGCTTGAATAAATCAAAAATTCAATGAATGACTTAATTCAAAGAAAGAAACTGTAAAACATAACAAAATTACCACACACAGTGTGTGTAATTGATGATGATATATGTGTATGGTCCAATGTCCATTGTGAGGGGTGGCACAGAAGCACTGACCGTAGTAGCTCAGGAGAAAACTTGATAACCTGAGTAATAAAGGCCAAGATCTACCATACCAGGCAAGATCCCAGGTGAAGGCTCTTTGCACAGCCTGCACCTGGCATAAATAATCCAGAGTATAAGGTATTAGCAGGAATACATGGAACTTCATAACCAAGTGGCTGGTATAGTTCACAGAAACATCTGTACAGAATACAAACTGGAGACCCACAGGACAAAATGGAAACCAGAGCACTCAGGTTACTAACACCTGGAGAAAGATGAGAAACCTCAGCCCAAGTTTGCAGTCCATCTTTTATGCTGAAAACCACATTTTACTGACATTTGAATTTAGAAAGCTTCCTGGAGGGGAAGCGAAACGTCTTCAAACCTTGGAAACCAAGTCCAGTGGATTGTTTTTAAACTTTTACGGAATCCATTTTACTGGGTTCTACATGATTAAAGTCTTTCAGTCTCTAACCTCTGAACTTCAGATTCCAATTCTTTATCATAAGATTAAGGGCATATTATAGGTCTGATTCCATAGACCTCCTTGGCACAAAAACTAGATGTGGACACAGTAAACTATTTATTTACCATCTTACGTTAAATTGTAATCTTTGTAATTGGCAGTATTACTATAGCTTTCCACTGTATATGCAATATTAAGTGACTGGGATTTTCAAGGCTATAACCTAGAGAGAGGTGACTTGACACAGTTGTATACTCTCCTCCTCACTGTTTGCTATATCTGTTTCAAAACTGGCAACTGCAGTTCATCACCCAAAACTTTGGAGGTCAACCAGCTCATAGAATCCATAATAATTTTTCTTTGTTGATAATGTGCTTTTTCTTTTTATGCAATTCTGTCTCTTACAGATAGAACAACACCAAATAATGCCTCAAACATTTCCAACTACATGGAAGAAAGCAAAGAGGCTTCCTTCGCCTCTAACATGTATCATTTATCTCACTCCAATCGTTACTCTACAGAAAGGGACCATCAGACTCCTGGGCATCGATATAGCTACTGAATAAGCTGATACAATTAAACTCTATCACATCACTCAATCTAATAGAGGACTCACAAAATAAAGAACTCTCCATCTCTTACTTATGTGAAGACTGTTGACAATATAATTGTCCTCCTCAACTATGTGAGTAACTAAGTCACAACAGCGTTGGATTAAATGCTTAGATTCTATTAAATCATTATTTAAGGAATCTCTAAAAATCTATATAACATTTTCAAAGCTTTATGAAAGGCTGAAGTCTATGCAGTCTGGAACATCTTTTAACATAAATTACCAGTGATGCTTAAACTGATTTTAAAAATCTCCCAGACAACCTACAGTATAGGTGTCAGTGTTCTGCCTTTTTTTAAGTTTATTTTAAGATTCTCTGTAGTTTTTTTGTCTTTGTAGATGATTTCTGGCAGTGTTGTGTTTTCATGTTACTCTCTGTTGCCCCCTTGTGCCAGTTCCCTTTCCCGTTGGCTCCCTTCTAGTCACTTCTATCCAAACCAGCTTCATATCAGCTCATTTGCCTATTCTTTGTTCTGTTCCCCAAATATATACACCACCTCTGTAGTTCCTCATTGCTGGTTTCTTGTCGCGTTGCTTTGCTGCCCTTGTATTGTTCCTACTTGGTATCTCCTGTTTTTTTGGTTTCATTTAGGGTTTTTGGATTTGTGCTTCTGTTGCTATCTACTACACATTAAATCAGGAAACTTATCTCTGCCTCCTTTTCTCTGCATTTGGGTCCTCAACTATCTCCCACCAATCTTGACAATAAGGGGAGACAATGATCAACCACAAAGTCCTCTCTTAGATATTCAGTTTATTAGCGTTCTAATCAAGCAGCATAGCTGTATTACACAAATTGATATTAGTACTTCTTTACAGTCTGGTGACAACAATTTCAAATGAATCTGTCTTCAGTGCTCCTATGCAGTTAAAATAAAGGGGACCTCATCTTTTTAACTTAGTAATGCAGCGCCGGAGTGTCTCGGTAACCGTAGCCGGACAGCTCAGCAGCCGGTGAGAGAGGTTTACGTCTTTTTAATGACTTGGAATCACTGCGGCGCCGCACCCACCGCACCGCAACGGTAAGACCGGAGTCGGTGTGAGCCTGGGGATAGGCACCAGCACCCCTCACGACCCTCCTTGGGATAAGTGTGACAGAAAATTGATGGATGGATGGATGGATGGATGGATGGATGGTTGGACGTCTTAACTTACAGGGTTTTTTATGCAATACTTTTTGTGTTACCATATTTAAGTTGCTTTGCACACAGATATTAATACACAGGACACCACCAAGGTACTTCCTAGAATAAATGTAAATTTTTTTAATAATCTCCATTGATTTTTATCTAATTTTTCAGGATCCTTTCTGGTTCTTTTAATGTTAAGACATAGGAAGTCTCTCCAGAAAATGTAATGTGTTTTGTAGTCAATATTTGTAGTCAATAGTGGTCAGACGTGCTGGGAAATGTAAATAACTGATGACCTGCCCTGTAAATTCCTTTAAATAAATCAGCATGCTCCTTTAATCCGTTTTTGCACACCTCATTTGGATTATCTTCGCCTCTGGTTTAAGCTGATAAATGGTCCGCAATTTATTCTAAAGTCGTTCTTTGTGCATCTTTAAATGAAAATTAATAACAGCCAGGTTAATGGAAAGATTAATGAATCCAAAGCATAACCCCTGTGAGTTTATATAATGCATATTTATACAGAAAACACATACGTTTTCACAGAGCACAGTATTATACTGCGCAGAGGGGGAGAAATGTTGGAACAGCTGTATCTCTGCTGCCTCGTATTAGCCAAGTGTGAGGCTTTATCAGCTGTAAGGCTCCGGTGGAATGAGCGTATCTACTTAGCACAGAGAGCAGAATGAAAATGATCAGTTTTTAAAATGAAAATGTATACATTTTGATTTAATGAAGTTTATTTGTGTCTGAGTCAGTGCTTGCTTTTTATTTTCCTCAAAAAAATCTTGTTTTGTGTATATGGAAAAAAACAACCACGTTTAACATAACTTTAAATTTATTTGCATAAAAGAATACTTTAAATGCACAGCGTAAATAATTTAAAAGAAGAATACAGTGCAGGAATAGGCAAATAGGCCATCCTGTTTATCTGAAGTGTTCACCAAAACCAATTCAAATAGGTGCAAATTCAAAGTATTTATGTTAAATACAATGGTGATGTAACAATCCCAGTCAGACAAAAAGGAATACACATACACACATACATGTAGATACTTTGTACATCCAGACATAAACACGTTAGCACAACTATATCATGATGTGGTGCTGTCATGTCCAAACCTTCATTAAATTAATTTAAAAAATACATTTCAAAGGTTCTCCTGTTAAACATTAGGATGATAAATGAGATAAACCTTTCCAAAGTGGTAAAACCCTGAATCCAATAAAGAGTTGGCCTCGGTTGGTAAGATATTTGGGAGGATGATGGTACCTTGACTGGTGTGTATTGTGTAAATTAATAGCTAAATTAGCTGTAAATAAACATAGGCAGACATATTTTGTGATACAGCAGTGTAGAGGCAACAAAATAGTGACTATTGATATCACAATTATAAATAACATTAACCCTAACATGCCTGAATGTGACTACCGCAAGTTGTAGACCTAAATAAGAATTAAACATGCAATTTTTTTCTCAGTAACTATATTTCTACAGGTGTTTTTATACATAACATTTTCAATAGATGGCTTAGAGAACATGCAGATTGAAGCTGATGAACGGGTCTCCCCCTTGGGACTGGGCACTCGCTTGGGTTCTTTGTCAGCTTCCAATACCTGAGACCTTTCTATGTCTACAAAAGGGAATTAGTTAGAGGGAATTATTGGCCTGGCTGAAGTGATGAGGTGTTCTGTTCCCCTGTATGGGGGTGGGGGTTGCAATAATACAATGATGCAACTTTATTGCTGCATCGTAGTCAATTCTAGGTTTTTGAAAGCTGAAATCCAAGTCCCCCCCTCTGTTTAAGGTTGTTTTTTCTTTCTTAACATAGATGGCTTCCTTCACGCCTCTCTCAAACCACCTGTCTTCTCTTTCCAAAATGTGAAAATTCTGATTGTAAAAATAATTTCCTTTGTCAATAAGGTGTAGATGTACCACTACTGTATTTAATACTTTGTACAAAATCCTTTGTTGGCAATAACAGCTTCAAGATGCCTCCTGTATGGAAACAAACAGTTTTCAAATCTTAGAGGTTTTGTGGGCTTCTTCTATAAACTCTGCTCTTTAGTTCATTTGATACATTTCATGTTCATGCTGCAATGTCCAGTCACGTTTTATCTTCATCATCCTGATAGATGGCAGCAGAGACAAGAATGCCTCTGTAAATTTTTCCATTTTGCCAGTACCATATGCTGAAAAGCCCCATGCCATGGTTGGTCTCATCTGACCCCACTATATTTCCCCAGTATTTCACAGGCTTGTCTACATGTTATGGAGAAAATTAAAAGGTATAGAGGATGATCTTTTATTTCCGGTTGGATCGTCTAAACAATTGATCCTCCTAATTGTCAATCATTCTGGTGATATGTTTACGTAAGGCCTTCCTACGTGCTCGTCTCCAGTTAGCTATATTTTTCTGAACATGGGCACTTTCAGGTGTATATGTGTGGCGAGCTATGGTTTCAGCCAGTCGTTGAAGCTCACTTCTCTCATTGCGGTTATTTGAAAATGGCCGAGGTTCATAAGAAAAAATGGTGTCTATGAAGTGTATGCAAAGAAAGAAAAGGCATCAGAATGGGCAGATATATCCCTGAATGCTTTGCTCGGAGAGCCCTCCTTGCAATGTGTTATGAGATTTGCTGGCAAGGTGGCCCGCTGTCACTACCCGACAGTGGCGACTAATAACAAACATGGTGGAGTAGTTACGTGACCAACACGGAGTAAAAAGTAGTGATCATTTGTCCGAAAAGTAAGATAATGAAGTTCACTATAAATCCAGTATAGAGTCCCCGCTCCATATAGTGATTGAGGGATTTAGTGGTTAGAGTGGACGTTCAGACACAGTAAGCTTGTATGAGCTATGAGAACAGCAAAAAGTGAAAAAAAAATAAATAAACCACTGGACTTTGTTTTCCAAGTGTTAAGACGTTTCGCTTCCCATCCAGGAAGCTTTTTCAATTCAAAATGTCTGGATTAGGATTAAGTTCCAAGCTGTCACAAAATGGATTTGACAGCCATCTTTGACAACCTTCATTCTTTTTGGGTAAGCAGTAAACAGAAATAGTTGGGTCACGTTTTTCTTGTCAAACCAGATGGCATAACATACGGACTGCATCTTTGGGCAGAGCAGGTACACAATATAGCTGCAGATAGATTCGTCTACGGCATCAGCTGCAAGGCATCTATATGTTTAGGACATTAGCCTACAGACATTTAAATCCATCCATCTATTTGCTGTCACGCCTATCCCATGTTATTGGACTGTGGGAGGAAACCGGAGTACCAGGAGAGAACCCATGCATGCTCAGGGAGAACAAGCAAATTCCATGCAGAAAGACCCCGAGCCGGGAATCAAACCTTTCTGCTGCAGCGCACAAGTGCTACCCACTGCACCACTGTTCACCCTGACATTTAAATAATTAAAGAAAAATATATATGATGCAGGTGTTGTTAGAGTTGTGTCTAATCATTTGAACTACATGCATTAGCAAAATACATTTTTTTTTTTATATTCTTTATTTCGAACATGCAAGAGAAAAACAAAAAAACAATAAAACAATGTTTAAAAACATTGGAGAGAAAAACAACAAACAAGGTACCCTTCTTTCCTAACTTAATATACTTCTATTACATGTACGAAAAGGAGTAGGAAGAAGTAAAACTTATGTACTCCTACCCCTTTAATCCTTGTATTTATTCAATTTACAAATTTATAATTATGTTGCCATATATATCCATATAAATACATACCTACCTACACATATACATACATAAATATGTATACACATATACCTTTATACATATATACATATAAACAAAACAAAAAACACAAACAAAACTTTCTACAATGCTTCTCTATACCTTTTGAAAATAATTTCTTTGTACATTTTTTTGAAAAGGAATATGTTTGGGCATTGCTTTAGGTTCTCATTTAGTTTGTTCACAATTTAACTCCGCAAATTGATAAACATAATCTTTTTCTTGTTGTTCTACATCTATTAGTTTTAAAATGTCCCCTTCCCCTTAAATCGTACCCCCCCTCCCTTTCAGAGAACATATTTTGTATATTCCCAGGCAATAGGCTATGTCTTACTTTGAACATGAATACTGCAATTTGGTATTCTATTAAATCCTGGTATTTTAGCAATTTAGATTTTAGAAATAATGCGTTTGTATGATCCTGAAGTCCGGCGTTATGAATGATTCTTATTGCTCTTTTTTGCATTATGACTAGTGGCTGTAGTGAGTGTTGATAAGTGTTTCCCCAAACCTCTACATTGTAGGGATAGGACATATGTGAATAATGATCTGGTATACTGAGACAACGGGGAGGGAGAGGAAAAATCTGGGCTTATGAAACATGGAGGTAGACGCTGTCAGAGAGAGGCGATTAGATCTTGGGCTGTGGAAAGTGGATGGAGTTTCTGAATAGTGCAAATGCACCATTAGTCTCATCACATGATCATTGCACTTTACTTTTACACTGAAATCACCATACTAAAGAACTATGTTAATGCTCAAACTAAAACAAATACTTTCAAGGCCTTTTGTATGTAACACTTAAAAGTAAGAAGCAATGTTTTGAAATTATGCCAGAGGCTCAACAGCAGCATGAAGACAACTAAGCTGCGGCAGAGTGTTTATCACATAGCTGGCTTTTCTGGAGGCTGAGCGAGTTTCTAGGGATTTTTTGAACAGATTGAGATATAACTAGTGAGGATCTCCTCTGAAAAGGCAGGAAGGAGCTGAATAGTTAAAAAGGGAATTAGAGGAAGAACATACAGCTGTTCCTGCCAGACTGACTGGTTTAGCTTTCTCTGCTGTGAATATTAGAGCTGCTCTGATTGGGCTTAGGCCAAGGGGATATCTGTTGTCTAGCCATCTTGGTTGATATGCTTTTGTCTATAGAGTTTCAAGATAAGCCTGTGGGAGTATTCACTCAGAGCCATAGCCTTCAACAAATCTTGGATGGCTATTTAAAAGTTTTTGCAATTTTGCTGAGTAAGATTTAGTAGGAGACCCTGCATGATGTTCTTACTTCCCTGGTATTTTTCTATATCAGGGTAAACTTGAGGAGGATCTGAGCTTTGTACCAGAAAATGTTCCAGTTATCTAGGCAAACACCATGATATGTTATCACTTCATCAAGATGGAAAGACTACACTGTAAATAAATGACAGATAAGTGGACAGATACAGCTGTCTATAAGAGATAAAACTGACGTAGGTACCGGGAGAAATGATGGAGGGAGAGGAAAACGATAAGTGAAATAAGTAGTGACACAAGGAGGGAGTAAGACAAGGCAGGAAAGGGAGACTCAAATCAAATTTTTTCAAAGCTTTTTTTTTTTTTTACAGTTGTCTACCATTTTTTGCGAAAGGGTTAGGGTTAGAATTGTAAGATCTAAGCAAAACAAAAGAATACTAATAATGTTACATCAAAGACTTGTGACAAATATATTATTGAGCAAATTATTATCGTGGTTTTATTCAGGTTACTAAATTTTTAACCCCATCCGTATTACCAGAAAACTTTCAATTAGCCTTCCACTAAATGGAAATGGAAACAACTGAAGTATTCTCTTCTCCAAGCATAAATAGAGAAAGCTATACTCCAGTCCTGAAATTACGGGAATTACTAAAAAAGGCTTCTATTTGTGATGGAATGGGGGACACACTTGTGGCACTATGAAAGAAAGATTTGAATTTAATTAGAATCTATTGCTATAGTTAAAAAATGAGTTCCGCCAGCAGACAGAGTTTTTTTTTTTTTTTTTCTTGCTAATGTTGTCACTGAGGGAACATCAGAAGATTGCAGCATTGCTCACCGAGAGGAGTGACAGAATGCGTGTTTCTAAGTCACCTGTGGAGAGGTATGCTGAGTCATGAATAGCGAGGAAACAGGAAGCAATGCTTGTGAGATGGAAGAACGAAATAGTGAATACGAAGATCGGAAGAGAGTAGAATCAAAAAATGAGAAAAAGCAGAGATCAATTGAAGGGAAGTCCAGTTCAGAACAATGAAGTTATGAACAATCTAGAAATTTTCACAGGAAAACAAAATGATTACATAGTTCAAACTAGTTAATCAGGGAGACTCTTTTGCAGATTTGAATCTGGTAGAGTTAACAAAATCGCAAAACTTTTTGGCTAAGTCCAAGGTGACAAGATATTGTATAGAGGAGACCTGTTTATAAACTGCAGAGACAGCGCTCAACAAGGCAAAGCTATACTCCTAGACAAGATTGAGGGGAAAAAAGTTAAGTGCAGCTTGGTGGAGAACAAAAAGATTAGCAGGGGAGTCATTGGAGGAGGAGTACCTCCAAAAGTCAATGACAAAGAGATTCTTGAAAATAAGTGGTGCAAAAGTAAAGCTGAGGTGAAACGGTTGAAAACAACAACAAATGGAGAAAGGTGTGACAGCATATCAGTTTTGATAAAATTTAAAGAAGAGCAATTTCAGAATCAAGGAAAATAAAGCGCAATTAGAAGAAAGCAGTTCAGATGAAAAAAAATTTGTGTGAAGGAAGGTTGTAAGAGAAGAAATAAAAATAATATTTAGATTAAGTGCTGAAGATAAGCACAGTCGTATTTTGAACAGTATGTAATAGTTTCATATTTAAAGTAATTTCAGATGAACTTGGTGGCTGAATTGTGGAGAATCTAAGCTTACCAAAGATGTCTAACATGTCTACATTGGTAAACATTTTAAACGTGTATTTTTCATGCATTTCGAGTTATTAGTTGTAAACGCTTTAAAACGGTTAGCCAGCGACACGGTGGATTTTAATTAAAAAGACTTATCATTTATTGAACATTATGTAATAATTTCATATTTTAAGTACTTTCAGAAGTTTGAATTCTGAATATAACTATATTTTCCTTTAAATTTCATGTATGCTTCACTCATCTAGAAACAGGAAAATCATAGATAAAATTCAACACAAAACTCAAACAAAATAGACTTATGAATTCAGTCAAAGTTATTTGACTGAGACCTAGAAATTCCCTTCTTTAATAATGCAGCTATCAAATTTGTAATCAGTTTTCTTTCATTTTTTTTTTTTTTTTTTTTTTTAGTAATGTTTGGGTTGCCTTCATCTCCATCCAGTTCATTATATTAATTTCCCATACACCTGAACTGCGGTCTTCGTTGAACTTTTTTATTACACTCTGTATTATGCGGTCATGTTTGTCCATCTGGAAGCTGAAACCTGAGCCTCACCTTCAACTTGACTAAATCATAGCATTAGTGGCTAGATGGGTAAAGCAGAGTCAGTGCAGATTTTTTAACCTTTGCTGTCAAAAGGAAGTCCCTCTCTGCAGGCCTGTGGTGGGATGACTGGAGAAGATGGATGCCAGCGCTCGCTGTGCAAGGCTCTTGAGTGTAAAATTATTATGGTCAGTTTAAAGCTCAGAATCAAGCCGTTCATCCCTGAAGGTATGTGTACTTTTCAAGGCCAGTCACAGTTAAAAAATCTGACACTTAGATGTCTAAGTGACACAATAATCCAGTTACTTATTTAGTGATAAATGCTGAAATAGCTATGTAAATTTTTTAATTTGAAAGAGCGTTAAACAGCATTAAATTAGAGTTACTAATTTCTGTAAAAACCCTGTGTTCACTGAGAAAAACAAGTGTTTAGTTTTGTCACAGTCAAAAAATCTTTGATACCAGCAATAATGTCTAGATTCAAGTCTCTAGATCATCAAGATTTTTAAACAGATACTAGAGGGGTCTCAACATTAAATTTTTTAAGCTATTATGCTTATACACACATCCCTACAACAGATTTGGATTTGTTTTATGCATCATAAGTTTCAGATTTTTTTTTCAATCCATATGAAAACTATAGGGTGCTTTCTATGCAAGGCCTACATTGGTTTACTCTACGTGGAAAAACTTAAGAGTATTGTGTAGCTTAAATTATACTACAGTGAAATTGATTTAATCAATGCCACCAAAACTGGTGTGTTGGCACATCATACTGTAGGTAGAATGGCTTTTTCATTTGACTCTTAAAACTATGTAGGAACATATTATTTTCATAATTGACGGGTTCTTCAACTGTAGGTGTTCTTGGTTTTCAACTGGATTTACAATTGAATTGCAGTGGGTTGTTATAATCTCCATAAATATAATTTATTTGATCATAGTTAGATTTTTAGTTCTTCCATTCTGTTGGCAGCGTATCGGTTTAGATTCTTGTTTTAGTATTAGTCTTTAGCTTTTGGTTAGTTTTCATCTCCCTGTTTGCCAATGAAATTTCCTAAGATTTGTTCATACTAATTTTATCACACCTGTTAGTCATGTCTCTCAGCCAACCTTACCTGTATTTTAACTTTAGTTTCCATTCCCTACTTTCTTGAATACATCATTATCTCTTTTCCTCCATTTCTTCATGTTTCTTTTTTTCCTGTCTCATGTCCTCCAGTGTAGCTTGTTCTGAATTTGATCCTTTATTATTAAAACTCCATCTGTTGCCTGCCTTTCTGCATCCCTTGCTGCAGTTTACTCCTCATTGTTACAAAAAGGACATTTAGTGAGTCATTAAATTGTTGAATTAATACAGGTAATGTATTGTATTGTAATGTAATGTATTAACTCAAAATATTTTTCAATAGTGGCTGAATTGGGACTCCTTTGAGTCTGTCGATATAAGTTACCAAAACCAATTTTACATAAGCCAGCTCTGTTGAAAAATAGAAACAAGGAAGGATTTGGTTTCAGCAACCCAGTATTAATATATGTTATTGACAAAGCACATATGATCTAGGCATTTGAGGAGACATTTCTGTAACTTGCCTTGATTCTGAGTGGATCCCATGACAAGTTATAAAAGCTTTTAATCATTAGCCTATAGAATTTTTTTGCACATGGTGACTTTTTATCTAAAAACTAGTGTTTAATGGAAATACTTGACCCACCTCCACTGGGAAAGTTTAATAAGGAAGTAGTCATAGAAGTCTGGAATTGTGATTTTTTCACTCTTAAAAAATACAAATATTTAATTTATGTATAGGAAAAAAACCATATACTTGTGGTATAAAGACAAATGTTAAGAAAAATGGCAGAGCAATACAAACAATGGTTTTAAAATCATGGCTCTATATGTCTTTGGTACAGTACATTCAAACTCCGAACAAAGTTAAAGTTTTGGTGTTGGCGTGTTGTTCTTTATTCAGTGGGGAACCGAAATAAAGCATCAATAATTAGACAATGATTTCATTTTAGCAGCATGCTGTAGAATTTTAACCAGTATCCTGCCCAGAGGATATGTTCTGATTGGCCAGAATTATTGTTTGAAAGGAGCTGTTTATTGACCAGTAGTTGTTTTTGCTGTGTTAATAACCTGCGGATGTTTTTGTCCTGTATTTTATTCTGTGCGTAAAAGTTGTAGCACTGTCTTTAATGTGGTTCAAATCTGACTGGTTGCACAGTTCTAATTACCTTATTACCAGTTAACAGGCAGCCTTCTTCCACTAAAGGCCAAGCAGTGGAAACATTTAGACCACAACTCTGGTAGCAGACCGAAATAATCGGTCCTGGATTACACTGATAATTGCCTGCAGCACAATGAGAGAGGGACACAGAGGAGCCATTGTTTGTGACACTTTGACACACAGAGCCGTGGATAAACCAGCAGCCCACGCCACAGGATGAGGCGGCAGAGATCATGTCTGCGCTTCATGGAGCCAGGTTACCGGCAACCAATTAGGTAATGAATGAAGCCTCAGACTCTGGGTTTAACGAGATCCCGAGCATGTTTCGACAGCTGCTGTTGGGCTGTACCATAGAAGGTCTGGCGATAATGAGGTGGTGCCCTGATTATGACAAACCTGTTTTTTGGTGTGACCTCCTCAACCTTTGCTCATATTTATCAGATTTTGTCCTCTCAAATCTTCCCATCATAATGACACAGCACATCCAGTGAATTTATAAATTTTTACTGAATGTATATTAAAGTTGTTGTTATCATGTTGTTCTTCTTTCTTTTGTTTTGCATTTTCTTTTAATTAATGTTATCACAGGTTCTTACTTTTTATTCCCTTTTATTAGTTTTTCTTTTTGTTCTCCCCTTAAACCTGGAGCCATATTAGTAATTAATCATTGGCATTGTCTTGCTACATTTTCTCATTAGGGAGACTATTATTTAATTTTTCTCTTTGTGAAAATCTTGCAGTCATTTATTTTTGGCTGCCTCTTGGTAAGTTCTACAGAATGGTGCTAATATGAAAATATACTTTGAGAACTACCAAATATATAGATGCTTTTTTTTTCATAATACGGCAGTTGTATTTTTTTTTAACCCAAATTAAGATTTTCCTGATTGGCTTCTCTAAATTCTCCTTAGGTGTGAGTGTGTGTGTGTGTGTGAATGAATGTTTGTCCTGTTTGTCTCTGTGTTGCCCTGTGATAGACTGGCGACCTGTCCGGGGTGCACCCCGCCTTTCACCCATTGACAGCTGGAGATAGGCACCAACACACCTTGTGACCCCAACTGGGTTTAAGCTTGACAGAAAATGGATGGATGGATAATTCTATCAGCTAAACTTTTGCCTGGTTTAATACAGCATTGAGAAACATCTAGTCATCATCCTCTTGAAGACATTTGAGAGCATACATTGACATAATATATTACCCCTTGCCCCGAGACTAGGATCTGGACAGTTTTATGAAGTTAACCCTCAAACTTGAAAAGTCATCAATATCACTTTTTTTTTTTATTATTCTTTTGGGCTACATTCATTATCAGACTTCAGTCACAGTAATCGATTAATCAATCAATCAGTTAATTCATTTCTTTATGTCAACTACAATTTGCATTGTAATCGAGATTTCAGTTTCAGTACAAACCGTTTATCACATACATTGAGAGATGCATTGTGTGGGGCTCAAGGCTCCCACCGTGAGGCGGTTCCCTATAGTACACACTGTGGGTGTGCAAACACGTTTCAGTAGACTCTTTCCCTCCTCCTGCTGCAAAATATAATGAGAACATGTGAGAACAGGGCCACTTAATCCAACTACAGTCCAAGTCCCTGAGTTCTTCTCCGCAAATAGCCTTCAGCACAGATGTTGCAGACCCTTTTGTGGCTCTAATGATCCGGTATGCAGGCCTTTGTTACAGGATCGCATCCAGCTGGTCTTACCAGCAGTTTGTCCAGTGGTTAAATCCGCTATGATTGTTGTGAACCATCAGCCTCTTGTGGTCCTGCTTCATTTTCTTTAGCTCATCTCACACCTTCTTTCTGGTAGGCATAACGTTTATTGTGGTCAGTCTGGCTGCAATTGTTGCATAGATGCGATGATTGTGCATCACCAATTCAAACTCCTGCTGAAAAGAGCCTGGACCTCATCATCCATCCAGCTATTTTAGCCAATTAGACAATGGTAAACTACATATCTAAAACTGTCTGCGTGTGTGTGTGTACCTGTCTAGCCATCAGAGTGAGGACCATTTTCTTAATTTCACAAGCACATTGAGGACCAACTTGTTGCAAAGTGCAGATATTGCGCTGGTCCTCACCAGCTAATTTGCTAATGGTTCGGTTTATCAGAATCAGAAATACTTTAATAATCCCAGAGGGAAATTACTTTTGTCACACGCTCCAGTTACAGTTTTATATAATATATACACACATCCAACTACAAAGAATAAAAAGAGATAAAATATATACACATATAGCTCTTCTGTATATGTACGTTTATCTATGCATATGTAAAAACTAAATTCAAATAAAGTGAAATCCAAGTAAAGTGATAAATCCAAGTAAAGTGATACGTGGCGTGCAAAAATAGTGCATAAATGTCTATTATGTGGGGCGGGGGGGGTCTGAATCACTTGAGGAAGGCGTTCTAGAGGTTGATGACCACATGTACTGTAGGAAGTATTTCCTGTGGTGCTCTCTGGTGCATCTGGGTAGGAGGAGTCTTCTGCTGAAGGAGCTCGTCTGCTGGACCAGTGTGTGAGGACCTCAGCCCTCAGTTTAGGGCTAAGCAGTGGCGGCCGGTGAAAAATATTTTTGGTGGGGCTGATATAGCCTAGTGTATGTCTCCAACTAATCCGGAATAAGAATTCAAATAAACAATTGGGCAATAAATACAATTTAACAGTAATGATTTAATTTACTATATAATAACAGTAACAGTGATGATTTTGGTCACTGTGACAGGGTTCTTTGGCCTCCAAGAATCCAGGCTCAGTCGGGTTACCGGTGTTGGTGATTTATTGTGCTCAAAAACTCAAAACAGGGTGCAAAAGAAACTAAACATATACAAGATACTCTAGGCCTCAGCCTCTCTCCAGTTACCAGCAATGTAACAAAGAAAAAGAAAACAGAAATGGCCGCTCTTCTTCCCACAGCCCTCATTAAATAGTTTAAGCCCCTCCCCTCAGGCTCCCTTATTTCTGATTTCTTCTCATAAATCAGTTTTGTCCATATATTACCTCCACAAACAATTGATGTACAAAAACAAATAAATAATTTTTACAACTTAATTCTTTTACACAGATTCATTGACTTATTCAATTACACCAAACTGGGTTTGAACCCAGCAAAGACGCAGCCAGACTGAAGATGACAAGTCTCCGTAGCACACACACACACACACACACACACACCCACACGGCTAACCCCACTGAAATATTAAGTGTGCACCCTCAATACGCCAGCAGGTAACCAGGAACAGCTTGTGTGTTTTAAGTTAATGGAGCTACTGGGCTCAGCGCGAGCGGATTGGTCCTCTCAAGCACAGTATAACAGGAATGTGTGTGTGGCACGCAAAGTTTTAAGGGACGAGGTGGATTCGTCACAGTCACAATAACCATGACAGGAAATTTTCATATCCTACAACAGGGATGTTCTTCTGGCAAACGGGTAGATACATAAGGATCTCACAGAATTTGGTGGAAGGTGCATCTCGCCCGTTACGTACGCCATCATCCCTCTAATTGTCTGCACCTGCACATTGGGTGCAGAAGCCTGTAAAAGCGCAATATTTTCAGCGCCCCAAGACCATAAAGTTCTGAGACGCTGAGACGCTGATTGGCCATTAAATTCGCCTAGCAATAGTACATGATTGACAGATTCTCTGCAAATGTGGGGCTGTCTGATCAGCGCCCCAAGACAGAGACGGTAGGAGTCTGTCTGTGGAAATCCACAAATGAATGACAGTAGGTAGGGAAATGTAGTTTATATAATTTGTTTTGCTTATAGGTACACACTCTAGAGAGTAAAACTGACATTTATGAGTTAATTTCTTCTTCTTATCAGGGAGGGCGGTGCCCCAGCGCCCCCTATGGGCCGGCCGCCACTGGGGCTGAGGTGTCAATTGGTTTAGGGTTAGGGTGAAGTATGCATTTGTAATGTTTAGGTTTAGGGTTCATTTTAGGGTTAGGGCATAGAAAGGGTTGAAAATGACCAAAAATCAATAAAAGTTGGTGGGAGTCAACTCATGGTCCTCACTACATACAGCAGAATGTGTGTGTTTGTGTATTCTCTTGGTTTTATACTTTGTGGGGACCATTTTTAGTGAGAGTGTGGTATAGTGTGTGAAAAATGTGACAAAAAGTGAGCTTGGTGACAAATGCAACAATAGTGACATCACAATTAACTTTACAATTGAAGAGGTTTTTGATCTGTCATAAAGCAACATTCTAAAAGGTCACGTTTATTTAGTATTTAATCTCTGGCTTATTTGTATAACTCATGATACATTGCATAAATACATCCTTACTAGTAATCTTACAATCAAACAAATGCTTTGTGCAAACAGAAAAAACCCAGATGAAATGTTATCAATTTGGCATCAATTTCCTGTATTAATGATTATGCATCTCTATTGCATTCAACTGAAAGTACAGTATGGTTCCCAGTGAACACATAATGTATATAAGGGTTAACTTTACTACACATGGCACATTAACCAGTATTAAATACTGTGATCTCCTCATCCTACGTTATTTTTGTTTTTTCCATTTCATCGGTCTACGTATGTCTGTGATTAATAGCGCTATAATGCAAGGCACCTTTTAGACTTTTTTAAACTAAAGAAATATCACACTATATCACAATACAGAGATATCCAGGTCAGATAATCCATTCACATGCACACAACCCTAAGGTCAAATTTGGATGTCGAAATGAGTCCAGGGAATTAAAACTAAGTGAATGAGTAATGTTGGTTATTTTATATTTATTGACTCTATTCACAGTCAGTTATTTTAGTGGATACGTGTGGCTAAGACATAACAAATCTACAGAAGGAAGAAAAAATAATACGCATGCAAATAACAAAATCCATCCCATTCCAATAATCTCTCAATCACATTCAAGAGCTTAGATTTATACTTATATTAAATTAAAATTTGCAATTTTTGTGATTAGAACAAATTCTTATCTAAATAATAGTGAAAGCCGTGTAGAACCTGAAGCCTTTTGTTTTATATTAAGTGGAGAGCACTATGTCCAAAACAATATCCACTTATTTAGAATACATCAATCAGACAAAATCAAGATGTTTTTTACCGACATTTATAAAGCAGCAATGGATTAGGGATTTAGTGGATTGCTGCTTTTCTCCAGTGTGTGTTTTGAAGTATTTATCCCCCAACAGTATTTGTTTGCTCCTTTTCCATTTTATGAAGTAGCACAGTCTCAGTTTGACCTGTCACTGTGATCTATGTTCCAAGGTATCAGTAGGGCTCAGCTGCAGGACTGATGTAGAGCTCTACAACACCCCCATCTATTCCCTCAGCTCTTCACCTACCACTCCGTCTCATTTGACACCGAATTAAGTCCCACCCGAATTGCCGTCAGTCCCATCATGCATTAGTTTGCCACCTGAGTCCTGCCTTCACAAGCTTAGCTTACACTATCATCACAGGTTTTCTTCACTTTGTCTACAATAAACCAAAAACCTCCCAGAAAATCCACAGATATCCATAACAACGATAAAGAAAAGGGATCACAGATTGAATTTGTTTTAAAGCTTCCTCTATTTCTTTGTCCACAAAGGGTTTACTTTTATGTTAATTGTTACTCAGATAAACTTTAGGTGATCCAAAAATAATGGGAAATTTTCTAACAGCAGTAAAGTACTAAAACAAACATCAAGCCATTTTATGCTCTGGTAACAGTACCTCTTGATCTTGTATCACTTCAAACTCAGGACAAGATGGCCGAGAAGTGTAGCAAGTGAAGGCCAGCCAGAGGGACGGCTGTTTGGAGAGAGGAAGTGTCGTTCTCACAGACTGAAGAGAATTTGACGCACATAGAGAACTGGAGCTGATGACATGAGGGAATGATTTCTGAGAGATTAGCAGGTAGGTGGAACCTCTAGGTAAAGCCAAACCCCATGGTCACTTGACTATTAACTGACAGTTGCATAGATGTATATTAGTAAAAATACCTTTCCTGATTTCTGCACATGACTAAAGGCCCCAATAATTAGCCTCAGAAGTAGACTATAGAACAAAATTGGATGCCAACAAAGTCAGAGAGAAACTTTTAGAGTCTCCTACAGATAAACTTACTTTGGCACATTGTTACTACCTAGGCAAGATATGGGTTGTTCTGAAACTTTTAGATGTGACCCTGTTCCAGTATGTCAGGATGAAAAGAATTTGACCAGTAGGATTTGGCTGCATACTGAGAAGGTAGTCTGGACTTTTGTTACAGCTTTGTTGCATCAAGAACATCTTCATGTAGCCCCTTTTCCACTGTCACTAAAAGGCCTGGTGTTTCTAACAATCCAGTGCCTTTGCAAGTCATTCTTAGCTTTTTCATACAGAATTACCCGACCAATTTGAATTTGCAAATTGGTCGCCAATTTGCCTGCGTGTTCCTTTCACAGGGTTTTGGACCCAGTATCTTGCTATACTTAGTCAGGCTTTTGAAAGGGGTGAGGAGGCAAGGAGCAATGATTATTGGCCTGTCTGGCTTCCTTGGTTTTGTTAAGTCTGCTCATTCTGATATCTTTAAATCAGCATTTTGTTTTATTCCAGATTTGTTCCAGGCAAACACAAGCATACACGCACACACATACAGACAGCAATCACTAATATGAATATTATACAATCTCTAATATGAATATTATAAGAATATATAATAATATATAAGAAATCCCATATGTCCATTATACATAGATGATTAAGAAACAAAGTCTATTACTATTAATATTTTCAAAAGGAAAAGTTTCCATTGCACAACAATGGATCTAACACCAATTGAACAAAATGTGTAAAAATATCAGTCAAAAAAAGAGTTCACCAAAATGGCTTATTTGAGATGTTGAACTATAAACCTGAATACAATACGGAAATTATGTTACAAAGAGGGATTAAAAAAAGTAAAGGCAAATCCCTTCTTATTTAAAATATAAGGGTCCATCCTACAAACTATGATAAACAGAAAGTGATGCCACCATTGTCTTGAGGTTTTTCTTCACAAAGTCCATTGACAACCCAAAAGTAGTTAAGAAGATGACCACTTGGGAGTGTTATTGGAATTATGCTGGACAAAACAGTCCAAACTTTTTCCGAAAACAGGAATGTAGTTCCTTCTTTACACTGTCACACTGTTACGCACAGTGACAAAATCTAGAAGGTTCACAAAATCCTATGTATATTGTTACTACATTCAACAATAATAATATGACAGCCTCAATGTCAAGGATAACTGACCCTTTAAACTGTTTTACTGTTTCTGCTACATGTGTCCTCTTCGTCCTGATAAGAAAAACATGAGAGGAAAACAATAAATGTACCTTAATAGGCAACAAATCAATTCATAATCAAATATTTCTTAACATTAAAGGTATGCATCAAATACAACGTATAACCAAAGAGAACGAAAATCAAATTACATTTTATAGATGTTTTGGATCCTTTAATTTGAATGACCAAAGCCAAACAGAGATGGGTAAATGTATTTTTTTTTCCAGTTCAAATTAGTAAAGACCAGAAGATTCCTCTTCAGAATCTAAAAGGTTTATTGTAGTTGAAGGCTGAACGATGATTCAGCTGCATGCCGATGCTTAGGAAGGATAAGTGCGGCGTACTTTGGCCCTTTTCCAGTTATTTTGCCTCTCTTTAATTCCTTGCTTTAGTTTCTGACCTTGCATAACCTCTTTGAGTCAGCTTTCTTAAATCTGTTTTTGTTCAGTTCAGGAACAGATTATTTAAAGGCATAGGGAGAGTGTAGTCTAAATTAATAATTAAACTTAACCCAGATTTTTATACAGAAATAGTTGAAGTAAATATCTGAAAGCTTGCTTTCTGTTCTGCAGCTTATTACTTTCCCTTTGAAAAGCTAATATTTTCCACATTCAAGGCTACTGGCTGAACTAATGGCAAAAAAACAGCAGTTTCCACCTGTTAAATGGTGGAGATGGCTTTCCGATATGTGTAATATCTTTGTGATATGAGCAATATTGTAGCGCTTTGGGACAAAAGGGATGTGTAGATGAGGGAAAACAAAGGGGTTATAGCTTTAAAATGTGCCTATCCAGACTGAGCAGGACCTAATGCCTTATTCTGCCTTCCCATTACCTACTGAAATATAAAGAAAACATGAGTATTTGTCTTGGAAATGGACGGCAGTGTTTGGCGAGATACATTGATGGCCCTTTGTATCAGAGAAAAATAGCATAACTGTGGTCAAATGGAGCCTTTATGAAGAAGCCACCATCTCTTTCCTTGCGAACGCGATGTGTCAGAAAACGGGTGGTGCGTCCAGTAATTTGGGTTTATTTATGTGATGTGTGACAGCGAGGACAAAGCAGAGCGCAGCAGCAAAGCACTGATTGATCTTTCACAAGCAATCACCATGAGCAGCGAGCAGAAAATAGGCCGGCCGCATCTAAGGGGCCTCATTTGAGAGCGGGATTACCGCGTCACAGATGAACCTTCAACTTGTCAGAGTCTGACCCATCTCTGAAGGTGAGAAACAACGTCATGAAGCAGGACAGTCTTATATGGACAAATAGAGGAACAAAAAAAAAAAAAAACTCCCAAAACTGTGCCGGAGCTGCTTTATGTTTGTTAGCACTACTGAGAGTTTGTATCTAGAAAACTTTTCTGTTGAATTCTGAAAATCTTTTGGAAATGAAAGCTAAAAAGGAATGCATTTTTTTATTGACTTGTTTTGGAAAAAATAAAAAATAAAAACTCCCCCCCAAAAAACAAGCATTTTCCCACTGCTAAACAAATACTTCTATCCCGTCTGTGGCCTTGTGAAAGCATTCATTATTTTCTTTTTTTTAATTTTTTCATGCTCAGACTACTGACTTCAATATGTTGTACCAATTTTTATGCAATAGATCTGCACATCATTGGGACATTGTAAAAGGGAAGGAAAAGGATAGAAGTATTTCAGAGAAGCTTGTCTCTACTACTCTTTATAAGAAATGATAAATTACTATTTTACTTATACCCCAATCATTGTATTCAGGTGTTTTATTGACAGGATTTAACAGAATTTTCCTCACTACAAAATTAATGGAATTACAACCAAGAGAAAGTAACTGAGAGTGGCTTAGAGGGTGCTGGGGTATATAGGTGCAGAGTTTAAACAGACTTTATTTTTCTGTCAGATGTGGTCGTGACCAGTGATTGGAAATCACTGTTTTCATAGAATAGGATTCCATTAACAAGAAGCTGCATCCAAGTCTTTCACCATCAGCTGTTATTCTCTAACTGAAGGCTCTGATGCGGTTGTATAAAGAGGGGTTAACAAAAGGGGCACAGCTTCTTCACACTGAATAAATGGACCTTTTGGTCCTGTAACAACTTCCTTGGTTTTCAACTAAAAATTCAATGTAAATTACCATGTAAGTGCCTTTACTTGAAAATGATTTTTTTTTTTTATCTAATGTCTTACTTACAATTCATTTGTATATCAAAGGACAAGTAAATTTTAATAATCTCACCAAATAATATTGACAAAACAATTTAAATAAGTTCCCAACTTAACAGATGCATGTAAAATGTACTTGGATATTAGAAGTTTGTAGCACTGTTGCTTTGCAGAAAGAAGGTTCTGGGTTTAACAACCGTTTCCAGGGTCTTTTGCATTGAGTTTGGATGTTCTCCCTGTGCATGTGTGGAGTCTCTCTTGGTACTCCAGCTTCCTCCCACAGTCCAAAAACATGACTGTTAGGTTAATAAGCTGCTGTAGATTATCCTTGTGTGAGCATATTTGTTTGTTGCTGTGCCTCTTTGTGTTGTCCTGTTACAGACTGCCGACTTGTCCAGGGTGAACCCCACCTCTGGCCCATAAACTACTGGCCCTACTGTACCATAACACTGATCGAATAGCAGGAGAAGATGGATGGATGTCTCCTCGTTTGTCTTAATCAGCAAATGCACAGTAACTGTTTGAATCTGACCAGATCAGCCCATGCAGGCCTGATTTGGACAGTAGCAGGTTGATAAACAGACTGTCTTTATGATTTAAAACAGTTTTTTACATTGAGATAAAGGGTTTGTAATGTTATAACGTTTTATTGAATGACTTTTATTGCAATGGAAAAATTTAAAAGAGAAATTTGGTAGTAAAATTTACTTCAGTTTGTTGAATCAACTCTTCTTACTAAGTAAAATCAACTCAGGTTTTATTGAGAAAAGTTTACAAAGAATTTCTACCTATAAAAAGTTACCTTGCCTTTTCTAAGTAAATTGTACTCCAAATTTATTTCAGTATACAAATTTGTTTCAGACCACCATGTTCAACTTCAGTGTGTTCCCATACAAATGCACTTTTAGAAGTCAACCCAATTCTGATGGCCCCACTTTGCCCAAAGGATTTTAATCACACCAAATCCAGATAAAGGCCATTTCCAAGAAGGCCTTTTCAGTTCAATAATAGAAAATGAAAAGCTATGTGCAGTTTTGGTTGTGTTGTTTGCTCTCTCCTCATCCTCTCTCCAGGGTGTGACTGGCAGGTGGCACTCAATAAGTGTGGAACCAGAAGGAAGGTGTGATGTGCGAGGTCAAGCCTGCTTCTTGTTTGTATCCTTCCTCGGATGTTATAGAATTGCTCTGGTTGCCTCCAAGTCCAGAGTAAAGTTCTGTTGTCTTCTGATAAACGTCACCTTCTGCACCCAGTCACATCGAGAAACCTAGTCCTCCTCCGCTGGTCTATTAGCCTGTCCACCCTCCTCTGCTCCCTCGATTCTCCACCCCCTCCCAATACAACTATAACTGATCAGATCTCTTACACAACCTCACCTGTCACACAACAGCTGAGTGAGTTACTCACCTCCTCCTTTTCCATAACTCTAAAGATCATTTTGCATTCTCATGTTGAATTCCAGTTGTTATCTACTCACTTCCCCAATTTTCTGCAACCCGATTGCCAATCCTAGTCCAGATTAACAAAAACCTGTTGCAGTTTAAACTGCTTTGCCGCCTATGGTTGTTGCCCCCAGAACCACTGTACTAAGCTTACATGATATCAACTTCAACATCATTATCTATTGGTTACACCTTTATAAATCAACCTTTTTATTCCATCACTAAAATTACAAAGATCACACTGTTCAGGTATAATCAATTTACTCCCATTTATTTTGCACATTAAATTTTATACACTTTAAACATCACATGCCTAAAAATTGCTGTTTAGAGTTAGACTTGGTCTCTTATTCAACTTTTATTGTCATTTTGTATACACAGAGTGTATTCAAAACGAAATTTCATTTAGTACAGCTTTCCAGAAAGTAAATGAACATTTCCATTTCTGTGCAACAGTGATCAAATGTTAACCATAAAAACACTGTGCAAAAAAAGCATTGATATAGAAGTTCAGAGCATTAACATATATGATGCAAATATGCAGTATTTTTGGTGATGATGGCGTTTTTGTGCCCTTTTGACTAGTGAGGTGGTGTTTACAGTCCAGGTAAGGTTGTCTGTGATGTGGACCCCCAGGAATTTGGTGCTGTTGACCACCTTTACAGCTTAGCTGTTGATGACTAGTGGAGCATAGTTAGGCCCACCACTTTGTTATCATCTGCATGCTGTGTCACTGGTGATGAACTTGGGGACGCAGTTGTTGTCATTAGAGTGAACAGCAGGGGGCTCAGGACGCAGCCCTGAGGGGCTGATGTCATCACCTGTGCTTAGTATGATGACATCAGCGGTGTTCTGTCCGACCTGCACTTACTAAGGTCTGTTTGTGAGGAAGTCTAGCAGCTAATTGCAGAGGGGTGTATTGAAGCTCAACTGTACCAGTTTGCCTATCAGATGCTGTGGGATGATGGTGTTGAGTCCGCCAACAGCTTCATGGGTGTTCTTCTCCTCCAGGTGTGCTAGGCTCAGGTGAAGAGCAGAGGAGATGGTATCTTCAGTGAAGCGGTTCCGTCGGTAGGCAAACTTGGAGGGATCGAATGTTGGGGGGAGACTGGAGTTGAGGTGTTCTTTAAACAGCTTTTTGAAGCACTTCATCATGATGGGAGTCAGTGTGACAGGCCGGTAGTCATTGAATAAGGTGACATGAGGCTTCTTTGAGATAGATTGATGGTGGTAGGCTTAAAGCATGCTGGCTCTATGGACTGGTCCAGCAAGGTCTTAAAAATGTGTGTGAGGACACCAACTAGCTGACCTGCACATTCCATGTACACTCGCCCACATATTTTATTGGGGCCGGCGGCCTTTCTCAGTATGACTCTCCTCAGACTGGTGATGACGGTTGGTGATGTTATGTGTGATGCTGATGTCCTCAAAGCATTTGTTGATGTAGGCTGACACAGTAAATGGCATGCTCATCTATATTTATTTTGTTGTCATAGGTTGCTGTGTTTGTGCAGATTGGAGCTCAGAGATAGCCTGGAAAAGAGTCTTCATGGCCTCTTTTGTATTAACGCAAGATAACCACACAGAACTCTCTGGGCAGATAGAATGGTCTTCAGTTAACAGTTGTTTTGATTGTTTCACCCCTCCAGGGTAACAACATTGTCCGGTATCAATGGATGAAGCCATGATTCAGTCAGGATGATGGCACAGCAGTTACTAAACTCCTTTTCTGAAGAGAGTTCAAGTGGAAGATTATCCATTTTGTTATCTGTTTAGCGGATGTTAGAAAGCAGGATCGATGGTAATGGTGAGAGGATTTCCTGTTAGCTTTGCCGTTAGCCCGCCTCTGCAGCCCCTCTTACATCATCTCACACAGCGCAGCCTGCTCACTTTTTTGCTTACATTCGTCCAACGCACTACGCATGTTTTTATACGGTCAACAGCGGCTGTTTTTAAGAGTCCAGAAACAACATTTTGTGAACAAAGCTCCAGCAGGCGCTGGCGCTCGTGGGTGCAGGATCAATGCCTTATTTGTAAATTTCTAATCACCGTATTTTCTGTATTTGTCTGGAGCTGTACCAAGCCGCTGCCTTCAGGCGAAGCCGTCTTGAAGATCGATAGTCAGCCCGAGGGCCTTAAGTAGACACATTATCTAATTGATTTATCATTGGTGGCAATCCTTGGTGTTGGTGCTGTCCTTGAAAAACATTTGGGAAATATATTTACATATACAGTGGTTGTAAAATCATCACTCTTATGTGGAACAATATGTTTTTTTTAGTCAAACTATGCAAGGATGCATATGTCAGGACTTTTGTTGCAGAATTATTATTTTTATTTATTTCATGAAGAATAACAAAAAATATTCTCAGATCATTTCTCAATAACAAGAGGAAAAGCTGCCATCCTTTATGTGAAAAAAGTTAAAGTAAAAACCAAAACAGACAGTAACGATCACTTGGAGAGTATAGACCTCCTCCAAGGAGCTCCTTTCCTAACAACAATTCTCTTAGAATCCTTTAAAAAAATATCTTAATCTAGATAGAGGGAGAGACAAACAGACAGACAGATGTGGTGTAGCAGAGGATAGCATTGGCCTCCCTCCAGCTGTGTTGTCCCTGTGTCAGTGAATATACTTGCTTTCAGAAATTATCAATGTATGCAATATCAAAAAGTTCTACCCACCGGTGGCACATTTGGATTTCTGTGTACGGCCACAAGATTCTAAAAAGCCCCAAGCAGTGTACTGTGATTTTTTTTGGGAGATACTGCTGTTGTCATTAAAGAGCGAGAATTTCTCTCCTTGAAAGATAACAGATTTATTCACCATCTGCACTCTACAAAAGTGTCCGCCCACATTTACTTGTTTGCTGAAAACAGTATTAAGGGAAAAAGATGGTCACTTACCGCTTTACATCTCAGACAGGAAGATGTAACTTTGCCTCATAAAACAATTTAAATTCTTTTATGAACTTTTTCACATCCTCGGAAATGCATGATTGAGATGTTTTTTTCTCTTTGTGTTATAGGGGTTTTGTTTGTTTTCTCTGCATCTCCCTCATTAGTAATCATAGATGTTTTTTTTTCTTTACTGTGGGCTGCAAAAGATCATTGATACGTTCTAATTTCACCATATTGAAGGTAGAATATGTTCTTATCCCTCATTTTTTATTATTTTTATTTGGTCAAATTTCCGTTACAGTTATCAGTGCAGCTTTGCACCATTTTAATTGTTAAAGAAGATAAACGGTAAATGGCCTCTATTTATATAGTGTTTTTTCATGTCAGAAGACTTGACTGAAGCACTTTACACTACATTCAGTCATTCACACATTCACGCACACACTAATGGTGGCAAACTAGATTGTAGCCACAGCTGCCCTCCTTACTGCAAGAAGCAAGGCCACCATCAGTAGGCAATGCAGGTGAAGTGTGTTGCCCAAGGACACAACGCTGAAAGCCGGAAATGGGGCTCAAACCGACATTCCTTGCAGGACAAACTCCAAAACCCAACAGTAATTATTAGTGGCAGTCACATTTTTAAAGGGAATGGTATTCTTTACCCCTACTGATGTGTCAACATGGCACAAGAGTGTAAACTGCTAAAGAAATAAAGACACATGCTTTCATTCGAAAGCATGGCAGAAACTTGTTTGGACTTGTTGCTTTAAATCAGTGCTTAGAAAAAAAAAAATTGAGTGAATTATTGGTTTCCAAATAAAAACATTTTGAATATATTTACAGGTTTTACAGAAAATAAATATATATAAAATTCTGATTTATGAAAAACTGTTTTTGTAAAAGGTTATTTCTCCTTTTTCTAATGTTTTGTTCCTCCCTCATTACTTCTATGAAGAGTTTTTTTTTTTTTTTGTCTGCTTTAGGAAAAATAAACTTTAACATGAAATGTTATGTCTTCTCCTTTTGATTCAAAACACATTTTACAGTCTATCACAGATCCATAAAATCAAACTCTATTCTAATCTAATGCAGAAAAAAGGCATCTGTTATTGTTTTTATTCATATTCATCGCCATCGAACCAAATATGTCGGCCCAAAGATCAATGCAGCAGTCGCAGAAGCTGCAATGATAAGGCCCATAGGAAGCTGCACCAGCTTTTTTCTTATTTTTACTTTTTTCATCCCCTTCCAGTTTTGTCTATGGCTGTTTAATTGACTCACAGTGTGACAAGACAGCAGCAAGGGATGCAGCACAGAAGGAAGTGATGTTCCTAGATGTAGAAGACAGTTGTGGGAGGGCTATGATGAAAAAATAATGATGCTAGTTACATTCTATTACACAAAATATGGAAAATGGCAATGAAGTTCCCCCCTTCAACATTTCCTCCCTAATATCACCATCATCATTGCTGCTGCCACTGCCGCAAGGAATTCTGGGATGCAGCACAGCAAGACGCTGCTGTGGATGTGCTCCAACACACATACTAAGTTTCTTTAAGGGCTATAATTTATGCTGCTTTTAATGTATTTTTCACATCATATTTTACCTCTTGGATGTTATTCCTCAGTTCCAAGTCTGTATAACTCGTTAACACAATCATTATATATTTTTTATGCACACATTAGTATCGTCTCATTCATTATGCACACAGCAGCCACTTTATCAATCCCTCCTCCTTGTTAGGAACAACTTGGCAAATCTTCTCTGCTCTCAGTTGTATATATTATTTTAGTTCACATGAATCCAAGAAATGCCATGTTTGGTTTTCTTAAATCCATTGACTTGACTAAATCATGTGATTTAATTTTATACACAGATTTATAAATAAATAGAATCTGTCTTGTATAATGCCCTCAGATGACCTGTTGTAAATTATAATATAAATAACAGGGATCAAACTGATGACTGCTTCTTTGTGTCCATTTCAAATTACAATTGAGAGAAGTTCAGGTTACAGAATATAATTAGGTTGAAAAGGAAAAAGACACAGACAACAGTTACACCATCAACGTTTACAGCTTCAACCTGGGGATCTCAAGGCAATTCCTGGGATAGAGGCAATGCTTTATACTGTAGTTTAATTAATCAGGTGTAGGATCTAACCTAAGTCAAAAGAATATTCATGATTAAGAATGACAGAGTCAGGGTTCAAACATAAAAACGACTGAGAATCAGTACCAAGACTCAGTGTTGAAGGTTAATTTAATAATTTCAGTAAAAGAAAAAAAATTATTTCTAAGTTTGCAAGGAACATAGATAAATATGTTAAGACATTTTAATCATTTTAAGTAGCTTTTTATTGAGGAGGTGGAAAGCAGAGCACTCAGCTCATATAAGGGAACAGAGCCAACTCACTGGTTCAGACAGGTGGATGACAACTGGGTCAAAGTCAAAAGCCAGAAAGTTGAGGCATTCACCAAATATATCAACTCATTGGATAGAAACATCCAGTTCCGAAGATACCAAAAACTACATGTTGCCCTTTCTGGACTGTGTTGTGCACATTAAAGACAATGGAAGTCTTAATTCTGAGGTTTACTGTAAACCTACACATACCAACCAATACCTGCATTTCGATTTACATAACCCGCTGAAACATACACTTTCTGTGATCTAAGTTGCCGGGCTGGCAATATCCTCTCAATTAAAAAGGAGAAAAAAAAGAAACAAAATCCTGTTAGGAAATCAGTTGAAGCATGTGGTTATTCAAACTGGGAGCTTGTTAAGTCAGAACAACTAGCAAGAAGAACAACACTGCTTGCAATGCAGAGGAGAGAACAGAGAGATGCAAAAGTATTGTAATTCATAGTAATTTCTGAGAACCATGGAAGGATTTTCTCAAAACACAACATACCAGTGACTTTCAAGCCCAACAACACACTCAGACAAAAACTGGTTCATCCCAGAGATGAACACCCAAACCTAAGCTGAGCAGCGCTGTGTATATTATTCAGTGCAGTTACAACTGTATAGCCTCCTATATTGGAGAAACAAAACAACAAGACGATGCACTGCACAGCATAGGAGAGCTAGCAGTTCCTGGCAAGATTTAGCTGTTCACTTGCACCTCAACAACAAATGACAATCTTTTGAAGACCAAAGTTTTTAGACTTTGGACAGATAGGATGGATGGCTTGAAAGAGGGATCAATGAAGAATTCTTTAAAAAATGTTTCTTAGGCTTTGCAGTTTTGACTTTCATACAAACATACAATTGCAATCTAAAGTATTCAAGAAATAGGCCTGACATTTAATGTTATTCAGTTCGATGACCACCATGAGCTGTCTCTAATGCCAAGGAACAATCCATCTCATTTGGGTGAAGACCCAGATCATAATCTGGTAACAGACTTTTTTAAAAAGAGTGTCCAATATTTTGAGATAGTGATATTTGGTAAAACAAGCAGTTTCCAACTAAAACCGGTGGTGGAAGTAGAGAATATTGACGGACAAAGCATTGGACTCAAAGAAGAGAAAAACACAAGAAAAGGGATTATTGTTGATTTGTTAGCAGGATCAGTTGAAAACTTATGAACTGAATTTATTGGAATGTTTCACCAGGGGTGTGCCTCATGGTAAGAAACAATTGATATTATATTTGGTAATGATCAGGTGCAAGTTTTAGCTTTAGGAGTAAGTCACAGTTTTGGAAAAATTTGCTGCTTGCCAGAGATCTGGGCTCTCTAAGTGCTTTTCTAGTTTTTACTGTGACGGTAACTTTAATGTAAAAAACTAGATCAGCATTTTGTTGCCTTCAATACTACATCTTTCCAAAATGTTACATGGAATTTTCAACGAGTCAATGGAAATTCACATTCTACAGTCAGTTCCATAGCCGTGACTGAGGAAGAATTTATAAGCCAAACAAGGAATCATGACGCTGGCATGACCAAATGCTGTTAGACACATGGGGATTGCTTGTAGAAAAATATAGCACCAAAAAATAAATTTTTGAGGTTTGGTGTTCTTAATGGGATATTTCTATACATATTTGAAACACATTTTATACATATTTTAATACATAACTTTAAAAGTTGTAGTTTTGAATCTTCAAAACATTTGCTCTGCTTTTAGATAAAATAGTTTTCACAGTAGATATTTATTGGTCCCTTCAGAGTCTTGATATTTTATATCCCTTCATAATTAATACTTTTTTGGTAAGATCAACAGAAACTAAGCATGAAAGGATGAACGAAGCGTTAAGAAAGGCTATTGCTTTTATACACAGCATGAACCCAGTGAGGAGAGAATGTAATAAAATTAGCTGCTGTTGAGGTGGAGCAGCAACAAATATGTCCCTTCAGAACAGTTTAAGACACTTCAGAAAACAGATAAGTCAAAGTGTAGAATCTTATAATCAAAGCAGCAGGATGCAGCACCAAAGTCAATGTAAAACCTGTACTAAATAAAGCAACGGGAGCTTCATGCTGTGTCTGACACAATTTCATCTGGTTCCAGATATAATAAACTGTATTGATCTCTGCACTGAGATGGTGTCAATGCAACAATAAAATAATGAAAGTCTGAAGTTGAGTATAATTAAAAATATACAAAATGAGAGCCTAGATGTTGCAAATGTGTCATTGAAAACTGATGGAATTATAACAAAGAGAGATGCCAAATAATTACATGTTTACATGAATACAGTATGATTTAAATCAAATTGTGTCATGTCAAAGATACTCAGACTTAGATGATATGCTGGTCTGTCAGCTTTTAAGTAAGCTTTACTAATGGTTTGCTCTAGTTCAGCCAACTGATTTAGTCCCAGTTTTAGTCCATGTTTTGCTCACACGTTAAATCAGTATTGCTCAGTTTAGTTTAATAATCTCCCGTTTGATTTTAGGACTAATTAAACCAACAGTAAACTAAACTAAATTTCAGATTTTTCAGATATTCCTCACAAACCCATAGGAGGTGTACAAAAACCATTGCAGTTTATTTTTCAAATGATCAGCCACCCAAGGAAAGACATAATACATTCACAGAGGATGTGCAGACAAACTCAGTTATCCAGGATTGATATAAGAGGAACCAGAGGGATGTTCTTATTTCATTATTACTTATCTTATTTGTGTATTCTTACTTTTGGTCCAAAATATGAGATAATAACTTAAGATTCTTAATCCTTAGCCTATTACAAAATATTCATTCACAGTGTAGTTTGCACAGGATTCGATTTTAGTGGTACCTGTATTAGTGCCAGTAATCCAATAATAACTTATTAGTTCCCCACTGGTTATGTTACTTGAACTGCATAGAATAATTAATAAACACAGTTGTGAAACTCTTTGTTTACAGTTTATTTAAGATGCAAGTATTTTAGTAGGGCCCATACTTCTTCACTTCAGTTCCCTGAAAATCAACAGAACATAGAAAATTATGTTTTTTGTTTGGAAAATTTTCCACATAACTACAGTTCACTTATTATTACTCAATTACATTTACTGTGCTATAAAAGTTCAACATTTTACGACTTTGTTTCAGTTAAATCCTGTGAAAATCTACAGCCTAGAGCTGTACCTATCCTCATCTAACCCTGACAACGGTAGAATGTTGAAATTATTTCAAAATCTCACTCCAAGGTTTGGTAAAAAGTTTGCAGCAGTCTGGTATGCAAAGTGCTTTGGCAAAAACAAAGGAAAGGAATTTGCTTTTACATAAACAAAACTTGGTATACTTATGTCTCACCGAAGACAAGCAGTCCTCACCTGGACTCCTCCCCATTTGTTCTGACCAGTATTTCAACATGTTTTGAAGGCAGAAAAGCAAGTTGTTGATCTTCAGTTATGGAGGGTTGATACACTGATAGCAAGTCTGTGATGTATTTAGGTGCTAAGCCATTCAGAGATTTATAGACTAACAGAAGTCTATTCTCTAAGATACAGGGAGCCAGTGTAAGGACTTTAGAACTGGGGTGATGTGCTCTATTTTCTTAGTCTTAGTGAGGACACGGGCAGCAGCATTCTGGATCAGCTGCAGCTGTCTGATCCACTTTTTAGGCAGACCTGTGAAAACACTGTTGCAGTGATCAATTTGACAAAAAAAAAATAGCATGGATTAGTTTTTTCAGATCATGCTGAGACATTAGTCCTTTAATCCTGGAAATCTTCTTCAGGTGATAGAAAGCCAACCTTGCAATTGTCTTTAAATGCTTATGGAGGTTCAAGTCTGAATCCAGCACTACACCTAGACTTCGGGCCTGATCAGTGGTTACTAGCTGAAGCGACTGAAGCTGTGTGCTAACTTTAGATCTCTCATCTATTGGTCCAAAGATTATTACTTCAGTTTTGTTTTTATTCAGTTGAAGAAAATTATGGCACATCCAAGCATTGATTTCTTCTAAGCATTTCCTCAGTGCTTGAATTGGTTCATAGTCACCTGGTGACTAAAGATGTAAAGCTGTAAGGCTTGTATGCTCCTCCGAGCGACAAACTCTGCATTGTGCATGCTGAGAACATTTACAACCACGTGTGTAATGCCCCACATGTTGACCACCTTTTTTTTTTTTTTTGTAACAGAGTGGTCTCTTTGTGTTCATAGAGAAGATGCACACAAATACAGAACTCTATCAAACATCTCTGCCATCTGATGAGGCGTTTCGACTACCGAACTAGAGGGAAAAGTTGGGTGGACCTGCATTCAGAAAGGCTGTTGATTGTGGAGTAACATGCTGCTGTGGCTGCTGATACAAGGGAATTGAAGCTGGAGAACAATCACGTGCGAAAGCAGCTTAGGGATAACGGACAACAAATGGTGTCGCATCAGCTGGCAATGCAGCACTGGGTGATTGAGCATTAAGCTGAGGAAGAAAGGCGAAAACAGGGCCTGCAGATGAACCAACAGCCCTGTTTGAAGAGAACATCGGCCTCCTAAGGCTTGCAACATGGTTATCTGTATGATCAAGTACTGTAAAATTGATTTTCTCTTCCCAAAACAATAAAAAAAAAAATACAAAATTTAAAATATATGGTGTCATCCAGTTAGTTATTGACATGAACACCCAGGCATTTGAAACTCTCCACAGTTTATATGTCCTTCCCCTGGATGTTCATGGGTGGAGTGAGGTGGGGAGTTCTCTCATGAAGTCATTCACCATCGCTTTGGTCTTACTGGTGTTAAGAAACAGGTGGTTCTTCTAAAGCCAGTCCAGAAAGCAGACAAACACAGTTAAAACTGCAGATTGAAAACAAGTGCAGTGATTCACAGCTGGAGGAAAATCTCATGTTTTACAGCTGCAGGTCAAACAGCTGCGGACACCAGCAAGGTATAGTAAAAAGGTTTGTGTGTGGGTGTGTGAGTGAGCTCAGGTGGTTAACAATTAAAGCACTTATTTACTCAGCCGAGCATCATCTGTTTACAAGTCTCAGTACTTTGCTGCAATAAAGTTACCACTCATTGTTTATCACTTACAGCTGACACACAGTATTCACACAGTTGGATTTACTTGCCTTAGGACACCAATACAACATTGGGGATAGTGAGTGTTAACATGTATTTTTGTTTTTATTTTGTTGGTTAATATTTTGCGTGTGTTATAAAAGGGCAAAATTATTTTTTTTTGCAAAAATTCTGTCATATGCTGCAACTATTTTTACTTCCTTGTGCAGGATTCTATAATTAAAATTATATAGAATCACTCACCTCATCAACATAAGGAGACAGAAATGCAGAACTAAATAAATGTTAAAATGTTAAAACACAGAAATAAATGTAGAAATAAATAAACAGAAGTAGAAATAAATTAATACATAATTACACAAGATACACAAATATATACACTTATATACATATTTATTTATAAATTCATATTTGTATTTATTTATTTTGTATACTTATTTTTGATTTTGTCATTTTTCATCCTTCATAATCTTTTAGTGTCTCCCGTTACGACTACGATTTTTGAGGTCACAATTCTGTTTAAAATTTGATTTTTGATTCTAAAATTTTCCAGTTTAAAAATATTTTACATTAAGAAATTTCTGATCCATTTTATGATCATGACATATTTCCATCTACTTTTCTAGATAGAATAAAAAATTGAGACATTAAAGTGTCCTTTTAACATTTATTATATTTTAAACAATGGCCATGCGTAGATTGAGTTTTTGCAACTTACAATAAAAACTATATCAATAATAACAAAAATTATAGAAATTGATGTCTGTGGAGAATACAAGATCAAAATTAACCAGACTTTAAAGGTAAGATATTGAGAGGACTTACTGTAAAATGTTCAGTTCTAAAAATTAATTAGTAAATGGCTGGTCCAAACTTCAACTGGTCCAAATTTTAGTACGCTATACAAACGAGCTATATTATCAAATGAGCGCAGTACTAACATCTGGGATGGTGTTGTGATTGGACAAAATTTAAAAAATAATTAATCTTAAAACCCAAATCAGCACAAACGAAAGTTTTACCTTCACAAATCAAGTAGCATTAAAAACGTAGATCATTTTTCAATTCACTTTGTTTATATGGCACCAATTCACAACAGGTCATCTCAAGGCACTTTACAGTTAGCCAGATCAGACAGTTGATCGACTTGTTATACTTGATTGATTCAATTCAGGACTTAATGGTGGAATTGTTGACGTCTGGATGAACTAAAAATAATCTTTAATGTCTCTGAAACAAAAGTATCACATGTGATCTTTATTTTGTTTAGTTTTTTCATTCTAACAAATGATCATTTTAACTGGTAAAACTTACACTAATGAATCACCAACCAACATCTGTTGAGTTTTATCACCTGGGTTGAGTCTCAGCTTCACACAGCTGAAGCTCCTCCTATTTCATGAGTATGCACATATGAATGCACCTTTAAACTTAAACTTTGTTGTATACATTCCTCCTGGATTAGCAAGTGGCCATACACACACACGCACACACACACAAAGTAAAAATTGTCAACATGTTATATACAGTGAGTACTATGTATCGACCTACATTGATCCTGGGTCCTGCCACAAGATCTGAGGCAGTACCCAGGAGTAGGTGCCCAAACACAAAATCTCTGTTCATCTAGCAAATTATTTTACTGTATACATTTATTTTTTAAGAAAAGGGCAAATTTTTGATTTCATTTCGACTTGTGCCACAGAGTTACAGCCATGCACTTGGGCCATCATTGTTACATATAGCAACGACTTTTTTCTTTTCTAGATGAGAGAAGAGGGCAAATCATTTTCATTCATACCCTCCTACCTTCAATCAAGATGACCTCCACTGCTTCAAGTGTGACTTCATAGGGGGTGACACTCGATAGTGAGGGTGTAGTGCACAGGGAGTGGTTGGGGATTGGGTATCTAAGTCACCGGAACAGGAGGATAAGCAGACACCCACCTATAACTTCCTTAAATTTCTGTTTTTTCCACATGGTCTGGTCTGATCTTGCCTTCTCCAAGCCATACAGAAGTCAGTTCCAACAGTTGTGACATCAGCCAATCAATACCCTTTCCGTTCCTTCCTACTTTGTATTAAAATATATATATTTTAATCTCTTTTGAATCATAGTCCTCCTCGTTTGTCTTTTGGTTGTTTACAAACTGCAGCCTCTTCATGTCAGCTATACTGTATGTAGCAATTATTAGTTAAAAAACCCAAGGAAAGACTGGGACTTGTTTAACAAAACAATAGCCTAGGTAATTGGTCAACATCGCAACACTAGATGAGTGTTGTGTGTTTTCTTATCGGCTAGCAGCCAACATGGTATGTAGATTGACAGTTTTACCCAGCATTGACTAAACTTAACCATATTTGGCATGTGAACAGCGACCAATTTTAAGCCCCGGTCCTCAAATCTGTGCTTTACCTGTCAACAATTCAGGAGTCCTATAGGGTTATACTTCGTCAAGCCAGGGCTTGATGAAGGATGAAATAGAAGTATATTGAAAGAACACCTGGATTCTAACAGAGATAAATGGGGGGAATGTTTAGGTTTTATTTCAGGGTTCTTTGGTTCATTCTACTGAATTTAAACAAGTAAAGACAATGGTTGGTTTTGTTAAAAGTATTAAACAAAGTAATTATTGCACTAATTATTGCTCTAGTTGTTCATTATTCATGACAGGAGGCAATACTGCAACATTATGATTCATATTTCCTCTCCCTCCTGGTGATTGTGGTTAGGGTTTGGGATGTAGAGGTTATTCATTCCAGCTGTGCTGTTTCCATAACAACCCTCCTGTATCCAGCTGTGTGTTCTCTCAGTGCGTACTAATACATCAGCCTTTCTTTCCTTCCTAGTAATGATCATGTTAATAAATCATGAGCTTTGTCTTTGGCACTCATGATACAGAGTTGTCAAAGTGCGGCAAGAGATAAATAAGCATAAACTTCAAAGTAGGAAAGAATAAATCGGCAGCAGGACATCAAAGGAGAGACACAGCGGGTAAAAATAATATATTTGTAAAAATAATAGCATAAAGGACACCACATAAAAGCAACTGTGTAAAAATAGCTTTAAAGCGATTGACCGAACCATGTATCCCCTTTCTCTATTTTTTCTAATATTTTTCAGTGTCTCTTTAACCTCTTTCTTGTCTTTCTTTCAATGAAGTAAAGAAGTTTTGCTCTTGTTTTATTTATGCAAAT
The DNA here is from genome assembly GCF_000732505.1 of Cyprinodon variegatus. Classification (NCBI taxonomy): domain Eukaryota; kingdom Metazoa; phylum Chordata; class Actinopteri; order Cyprinodontiformes; family Cyprinodontidae; genus Cyprinodon; species Cyprinodon variegatus. The sequence goes on from NW_015150463.1 coordinate 1,168,680, forward strand.
GAGATTGCAGGGCAGGACGTGGCGCGCTTCATTGTTGCATCACCCAATCATGGATCATAGAGGAAGCAGAAAAGTTTAATGAATAAATAGAACACTGAAAACAAGGTGAATATATGGAGTCATGTTTGTCTCCTTTCAATAAAAATGTAATTCAATTTTAGGACATTTTATAAACATTTTCAGCAAATGTCAGAAAATATATTTAATTCCCTAACTGAGTAAGGAAGAAAACAAAAATAGTTTAGTCTTATGATTAAAGTACATTTTCATTTTAAAAAAATTGAAGATTTTTTACTTTGCTTGTGCTTGCCAAAAATGAATGGGAGCATTGGAGATTTAGAATTTAATGTCCACACATACAAATAACATACAATAATTTTATTTTTAAAGGTAAAGCTACAGCTTCTAAATCATTTATTTCTTGAGACATTGAATAATTGGGAAATAAAAGATAAAAAAAAAAACAATTTAAAAGTGATAATGTGTCATATTTGAACTACTGAACTTAACAATGTAAATGTTATGCGGGTAATCCCCAACATACTGACAAAGGGAAAAAGCTGGTTCAGGGAACATTTGAAGAGTATTGTATAAAGAGCATTGGCTCCAGTTAATCCAATTATAAGTTTCACTACTGATCAATTCCATGGTTATTCATTACATGATGGCAATATTGAACAGAATCATAAATAACAAGTACAAATAGCTTGTTGTAAAAATGAAAGACATGTCAGCTTTCTTTAAAAAGGAACCCCACCTCTTTATGTCACATCAGCATTTTTTCCTGTAATTCTGATGCAAGGTAGAACTTGGGTTAAACCAGAGTATAAACAATTAATTAGCTTAAATGCCTTCCTTATCTTTACATAATAATCATGCCATATGCTTTATCACAAGAGGCACAAGCTTCAAGTAGCTGTCTGTCACAAGAGTCTATATGCCAGGCTTGGATTTGAAAAAATATAAAATCTGAAGAAGCATCAGTGGTTAAAGACTCCAAGGCAATATGAATAGGATTAGCAGATATGCACTAGTATCATGTGAAAAAAGAGGGTGGGAGTAGCAACAGCATTACAGTCTGAATCAAAATTAGACCTCAGTTGTGGCAGGAGAAAACACCTCACTCTGTAAAGCAGCTCTCACAAACTGTAATGGTTCTTCGTATTGATCAAAAGCACATCCAGTCTAAGAACATTGATTTGCACTGGATGCATATCAGCTACTCCTCAGTAAAACCTAATGTGGCTTTTATGTATCAGTTTAAAACACAGCTGAATAAAGAGTGTTTGAGTTCATTGCAGCAGCAGGTAATTACAACTCCCTCATTGATAACAATTTTAATAGACTTCCAAAAAGCTATTTACATTAAGGGGGTGGCCCTCTCTCCATACTGGCTATTATGGAATATAAGTGTGGCAGGCTACATTAAAATCAATACATCCATTTAAAGAGCAGTATCATTAAGAGGCAGCTGTATATTAAGTCTGTGTGTTTGTGAAAGCTGAAGAAGACAGCATTCTGCAGCAGTATAGTGCTTGCCTTCATCCAGCATCATTAACTGCATGACTGCCCTGCATGACTGCCACCCCCCCAAACACACACACACACACACACACACACACACACACACACACACACACACACACACACACACACACACACACACACACACACCTACAGTCTACTTCCTTCTTAGCACCCTAGTAGTTCACTATAAACTTGCTTTACAGGTCTCTTAGACCCGACTCTCTAAAAGAGACCACAGTTTGCTGTGGCGTCAGGGGAAAAATGCAGATTCCAGGGTATTTATGTAACTCTGAGAAACTTTCAGTTATCATTTAACTGCTCAGTGGTGCTAAAAGGGAAGACCCTAGGGCCAAACAGAGCCAAAATGTTAAGATATCGCTTCAAACTGAAGTCTGTCTTTGGACTCACAGATGCCTTTGCTCTCTTGGTGTCTCCTTTTTGAAAATTTTGGTCTTCCAAAAAACACATTTTCCAATGGTTGTTCATGTTTATTTTCTTAAGTCTCTCTTGGACACTATCCCCTTAACCAGACATTCAATAGTAGTGATTGGGATAGTTAGGAGGTTGTTAGGAATGGCAAAGAATCAGAAAAAGCTTTTGATTCAGAATCTCTCCATCTTAATATTTTTTAAAAAGTGTTTCAGGTTTATGTATGGGTGTGATATATGTATGGGTGTAATGTCTTGTATATGAATAGGGGTGATGATTTAAATCTTTAAGGAGTATACACTCACCGGCCACTTTATTAGGTGCACCTGTCCAACTGCTCGTTAACACTTAATTTCTAAGCAGCCAATCACATGTTGGCAACTCATTGCATTTAGGCATGCAGACATGGTCAAGACAATCTCCTGCAGTTCAAACCAAGCATCAGTATGGGGAAGAAAGATGATTTGAGTGATTTTGAGACGTGGCATGATTGTTGGTGCCCGAAGGGCTGGTCTGAGTATTTCAGAAACTGCTGATCTACTGGGATTTCCACGCACAACCATCTCTAGGGTTTACAGAGAATGGTCCGAAAAAGAAAAAACATCCAGTGAACGGCAGTTCTGTGGGCGGAAATGCCTTGTTGATGCCATTCTCGGCCAGACTGGTTTGAGCTGATAGAAGGGCAACAGTGACTCAAATAACCACCCGTTACAACCAAGGTGGGCAGAAGAGCATCTCTGAACGCAGAGTACGTCAAACTTTGAGGCAGATGGGCTACAGCAGCAGAAGACCACACCGGGTGCCACTCCTTTCAGCTAAGAACAGGAAACTGAGGCTACAATTTGCACAAGCTCATCGAAATTGGACAATAGAAGATTGGAAAAACGCTGCCTGGTCTGATGAGTCTCGATTTCTGCTGCAACATTCAGATGGTAGGGTCAGAATTTGGCGTTTACAACATGAAAGCATGGATCCATCCTGCCTTGTATCAACGGTTCAGGCTGGTGGTGGGGGTGTCATGGTGTGGGGAATATTTTCTTGGCACTCTTTGGGCCCCTTGGTACCAATTGAGCATCGTTGCAACACCACAGCCTACCTGAGTATTGTTGCTGACCATGTCCATCCCTTTATGACCACAATGTACCCAACTTCTGATGGCTACTTTCAGCAGGATAATGCGCCATGTCATAAAGCTGGAATCATCTCAGACTGGTTTCTTGAACATGACAATGAGTTCACTGTACTCAAAAGGCATCCACAGTCACCAGATCTCAATCCAATAGAGCATCTTTGGGATGTGGTGGAACGGGAGATTCGCATCATGGATGTGCAGCCGACAAATCTGCGCCAACTGTGTGATGCCATCATGTCAATATGGACCAAACTCCCTGAGGAATGCTTCCAGCACCTTGTTGAATCTATGCCACGAAGAATTGAGGCAGTTCTGAAGGCAAAAGGGGGTCCAACCCGTTACTAGCATGGGGTACCTGATAAAGTAGCCGGTGAGTGTATATCATCACGTGAAGTTGCTCATTGCTTATATAGCACAGTGTGTACTTGTTTATGTTACCTATTTAGGACTGTATTTGTCATATTTACTAACCCTCTGAGGACCAACAGGCCTTATGGGACTGTTGGCTGGTCCTACTGCGGTGGACCCTCATTTTTTACCTGTGAGAAACAGCTTAGATGTATAGTGTGAAATAAACTTTGGTTAAGGTTAGGGTTAGGAATATACTGATAATGGCTAGGGTTATGATAAATGTGTCAGGCGCTCAGGACATTGGACCAAGAATTTAAGCACTACTGATCTACTGATCAGATTCAGAAACAAGCGTTTATTAAAAATGTGCGGTTGCTCGTCAGCTGGGGTGGGCTCACTGGATACTCTGGTAAAGTTCAGTCTAAACCCAGAACAATGAAGTCCAGAGGAATGGTTACTTCGTAGCTTGTAACAGAGTCGATTCCAGAGATCCAAGAGAGAAGAGGAGCAGCGACCAACAGAAGCCATAGCATGCATAGGAACAGAAGGATCCAGATGAATAATCCAAGCTGGGTTCAGAAGGCAGGTACAAGGTTGATAATTGGACAGAAACAGGGTAGACCCACAGAGCAGACACAGGTCAGGATCAGGCAGACTAAACACAACAGGGTATGCTAGAATTAAACTCTCACAAGGCTCAAACAATCTGGCGCTGATGGCAGGAAAACAGGCAGCATAAATACCAGCTGGAAACAGGCGGATCAGATGAACGGTAATGAGCAACTGGGCAGAGCAGACAGGTGAATGGAATGAGCAATTAAGCCAGTCATCAGCGCCAAGATCATGACAAAACGTCAGGTTTAGACAAAAATGCATCAACTAAAATGAATTTAAAGTCTTAATCTGGATGAAAAGAGAGACTTCTGAATGAGTGGTTGTGCGTCGTTTTTTTATTGGTTGAAAATTTTATTTATTTAAATGGTTTCTATACATTTATTTATTTATGTTAAGTTTTATAAAGGAGCACCCTTTAAAAAATGTATTTCAAAAGTCTGATTATTATGTTTTTTTAAACAACAAATAAACTATTTAAAAAAAAATCAGATATTGTTTACTTTTCACAAAAACAGGTTTTCAAACACTAAATATAATAGCTTTGAGGTATTTTTTTATGTAAAATAAAATACCTGAAGACTTTAATTGATAAACATACCTATTTCGAACTAACTTTTCTGAACACTAAATTAACCATCTTCAATATGTTTTTTTTTTTTATTTCCTTTTTTTTCTGTCATGTCTGTGGAGTCTAAATTTCAAAACACATTTTTATAAATTCTGTTAAAACTTGAATTTTCTGCAATCAGCTATGATCACAACTAATACACTGTCAGCCTCTCCGTCTTCATCTTGTATCAGGTATTCCATCTACTTTGACTTCTCACTCTCCTCTTTAACCTACATAAGGAAATTAAAATCCTATAATTATCTTCAATTAACAGAAAGAGGGACATGCAGTGATTAAGGAAATCAAGTTCAGGGACTATTTTCATTATCTGAGCCCTCCTCCCCACCCTTCTCCCCCTCCTCCCTGAGCTTCCCCTCTCTCATATTTCCCCCTTTCTTTAATATTCACCTTTAAGCTCACTGCACTAATTTTAATTAACTTTTTTTTTTTTTTTTCCATCGGAGTTACTTTAAAATTCATGTCCTGTTTGCATGTCAATGCTTGGTAATGGTGACCAGTGGTTTGGGAAATAAAGACAATCTACTTCTTTATTCTAACAATGATTTGTTGACACATTTTAAAATTTCCAAAGTGCATAAAATAATTTATATACACTAAACGATGTGACTTCCATCATAGAGGAAAACAAAAAAGGATCCTTATAGCAGTCACCCATCAGGTAAACTTGAGCACCTTCAGAAACCTGAAGGTTTCTGAAGCGTGCTAAGGGGGTCTGAAGACATTGCCCCCTGGGAGACAAATATTTACAATTTATTTGAAATGCCAATCTAGAGTGAGTAAAGTTACAGGATTGTATGAATGTTTTGTAAAGTATTCAAACATATTTGCATTATGTATACAAAATGTACTGCCACAAATGAGACTGGCATAATTTCCAATGAAATGTGCAAAATCAAAGCTTTAATATATGTTTCAGCATTTTTCTAAATTCCACTGAATAAAACTACAAAAGCACTCAGAGAGTGAAGACCTCCCAACCTCCCAATTCCCCCCCAACATATTCTGACCTCCACCTGAAGTTAATACCTGTATTCATAAAATTTTTCAAAACAAAAAAATCCTGGATTCAGATGGTGGTCCGATCATCACCAACATGTAATATTCTGTTGCCGGTTGGAATACGCACCTTCTATGAAAATTTCAGTAAAATCCGTCTGTAACTTTTTTAATTATTTAAAAAAAGACTAAATGACAGACAAACTAATGACAAACCCCATTGGCAGAGGTAATTTCTGCCCTGCAATAAATGGTATGTATTGTGATAAGAAAATTACAAAACAAATGTTAACATTAATGTTTATTTGTTGAGTTAGATCACATTATGTAGCTTATCTAGTGTAGTCACTGAAAGCCAATGTTAGCACGTGTCAGTCATAGTTAAGTTAAAGCCTTAGAAACCAGTCCCTTTAACATCTGCCCAAGTCCAAGCAACCAAATTGCTGTGTGGTTACTATTGTCAGCCCTCTAGACAGCTTGAGACTGTCCTGCTCTAGTTGCTCTGGTAAGCACATTCCAATTTGGTAGCAGTATTTTTTCTATATTTTTTTTTTATTTGAGTCAGATTAAGCCATGCTCTAACTGATGCCGTTGTTAGTATTTATTTGTCACAGCGATTCGCTGGTCCTATCATGTAGCTGGAATTTACCAACAAACCACAGTGAAAGCTAAAGAAAAACAAGTTGTTTCATTTAGTATAAGAACATCTCCTTAGCAAGATGCATGAGAAAAAAGTCAACAATTTAAAATAAAGATTAACTTTACGCCTCAACTTGCAAATAATATGTCAAATAAAATAAAAAAGAAAACACTTCTGAAACAACAAGAAAGGCTCCCTTCAGATGTCATCAGACGCTTTTAGAGCAACTTCAGGGCAATGCTTCATGTCACTCTTGTGTGTGACCAATTATAAAGGGTGGTCAAAGTCATTAAAAAACCATACCCTCACGGTTTTGTTTCAGTTTGATAAAAACAATTGATTTCTACAAAAGGCAAGTGATATTCATGTCTAATTAACCATTCTTCTTTGTCTTGAACTTATATTGATGTGCCTATAGTGTTCTATTGCTAACCTGACCTTTTAGGGCACATTTACAAAGGTATGCCTGAAAAGAAATTTCTTGGCTGTCACAGTATTCATTGTGGAACATTGTGATTAAAGTATCCCGCTTCTGCCAATTGGATCTGTATTTTTTTTTAAACTGGATACAATTTGTAGAGGTTCCAAATATCCTTTAATCAAATCAATAAAGTACCTTCTTGGAAGCTAAAGAGGATTATATATTTTTTCAACAAAACTGTCAGTCCCAAGATATGTCCTTAATAATAATGGAGGAATTGAGTGAGATTAGGGGATCAGATTGGCCTTGACACAATCCAAAACTAAATCTGATAGGCAACCCAAATTTAAACCTAGATTTGGATAGCTCAATTGGTCGAACATCAGACTTTAGGTCCAGGATTCAAGTCCCTGTCCAAGTGGTTTCAGGTAGTGGTAGGCTAGTCTAGCGATCTTCAACACCAGGGCTCAGTCTCCTAAACATTTTAAATATGCCTCTGCTTCAACACACCTTATTCAAATAATCAGGTCATAGCAGAGTTTTAGAGAAGTTGACTGAATACTGAGGAGGTAATTTAGCCATGTTTTTTTTAAGTGTGGAAGCAGAAACATACAGTATCTACAAGGTGCTACCGGACCTTGAGGACCTTAATTGGATGCAGATACATTTGTTCAAAGTATCAGTTTAACACCATGCACACATTGCATTGCTTTGTGGTGCATTATACAGGATATATCTCAAATTTTAAGTTTAAAAACCAAAAATAACTTCCCATGCACTTACTTTTGGTACATCACAAAAGCTTACCATGTTTTGGCAGTTCTTGGCGCCAATTATATGTTTGATTGCCCAGAATGATTAAAATTCTTGCCAAAATATGAAATACCCCTCATATATTCTTAAATAGGTATTATTTTGAAAAGGCTTTGAGACGTTTAACAGATGAAAAGTAGTAAAGGTTTTTCCAATATTCTTTACGTTGAAATCAATAGTTTTTTTGGCAATAGAATTAGGTATCATTCTTTTACAGATTTTTCTTGCAAGAACTTCATCTTAATTATCACACTGCATGTTATTGTGGCTGTAGAGAAACTCTCACATTGTGGTGGTGTACTTTAGCACATAGGAGCTTTCAGAAGACGGAGCTGAAAGAACTGCACCTGTCTGATCTGACCTTGTAAAAACCGCACCATGTCCAAGTGCAGGATTAGTTGGACCGCCAAGGGCAATGCCTGGAGGCTTGCAGCGAGAGGAAGACTCGGTCTCTACAGATTACACAAAGACACACACTACTGCCTCACGCTGTGTCCCATGTTCTGTAGAGAGTTCACAAAAAAATTCCAACCATTTAGAAAAACAAATATTTACACACACTGTCACAGCATCAGATAGCTATTTGAAGTAGATCATGCAATAAACATTTAAACTGGAAAAAAAATTTATTTACTTGCAGTGAGACTTTTGCTCTTTTTGCTCCATGCTTGTAAATATTTTCTGTTGTTTCGACCTAGATTATCAATGGAATATACAACAGATTAAACATATTGTCATATGCAGGGCAACCCATCCAAGAGGCCTGGAGTTGAAAGTTGCATAGCCCTAAGTAAGCAGGTATAAACTATGACCTTTCTGAACATAGCTGAAGGTAGACATACCTTCTTCTCTTGAATGATTCTTAAAGTAAAACTCCATCTAAACTAAGTTCCTTGCTGATGAAGATTCTCAGTCATCCAGGTCATAGTCATTCCGTAAAAGTTCATCCATTAGACTTGGTTTCCAAGATATAAAGATGTTTCGCCACCTCTCCAGGAAGCTTTCTCAATTCAGATGTATCCATTTGAATTGAGAAAGCTTCCTGGAGAGGTGGCGAAACGTCTTCAAATCTTGGAAACCAAGTCCAGTGGATATTTTTTGAACTTTTACAGAATAAATGTTCCTTTGGGATTAATAAAGTATGATTGAATTTAACTGCATCAAAGGGGCCAATAATGTGTGGGTTTCTATGCCACCATAGAAGATATTATTCTAGTATGTGGGCCATAACGGGCCAAAACAAGTTTACAGGGCAACTTCCTATGCTTAACACATCATACCTTGAAGCATTGAACTGAGAGGGTTGTTTTTCACCAATCTACATGGAAGCTGGTCAGACTTTATTGGCAAATGGAGTAGACATTTGCCAATACAATTTAGTTATTTCGAATGAAATTCCTAAAAACGATATAATATCATAACAGGATAGACGCGCTAGGATGAACTGTGTTTGAAGGGTTCCCAAGTTCATCTTTGGATATAGAATTACAGGCTCTATCATTTTGGAGATTAGTAGAGACACATGTTTGCTTTTCTGATTCAAAATGAATCAACCAAGGTGGTTTGAGCAACTGGGAGCCTACCTTTAAAGAGCTTTCTGGGTACCGCACAGGGTGGAGGCCTTGGGACAAACCCAAATGTTTAAATAATTTTGGGTCAACCTTGAACCATATTTTTATTCTTTTTATTTTAAAAAGATCCCTAGTTTATAGTATGTCCCAATAATTATAAAGAAGGCAACACTTACTGCCTGAGTTAGGATCAGTTTTAGATATTGGTAATTTTTTTCTATTCTAATTTTCAAAGTCACTGTTTAGAGGGATTTGGCGTTTTGCTTAGAGTCACAATATCACCTGACTGAGCTGGTGAAATAAATCACCTTTAAGCCAGTCCACTGCTCTGTTTGGGTGTAAAAGCCTCAGTTTGTTTATGATTTGCATGAAGTGGTACTATGGGCCTGTGTGTGCCGACGTCCTGCAGCCCAGACGGTTTGACTTCAGCGTTTAATCTCTTTAATCCTTTGCTCTCCCCTCTCGTAGCTGTGGTTCCATCTTATCATCCCGCCTCATGATGTTTGTTTCGAAATCTCCAGTTTTCTGTTTCTGATTACTGCGGACACATGTGAGCGCCGAATGGACTCCACTCCAACAAATCCTCTTTTCTGCTGCTATCATAGAGGCAGATCTGATCCAGCCATCTTCCATTTGTAAAAGGGCCACTGTTTGATTATATTCATTCAGGTTTGTTTTCCATCTAACTGATGAGGAAAAAAATGTAACAAAATGACTAAAGCTGATAAATCCAGATAATCTCTTGAGTCCACAGATCTTCAGCCTGAACCTGCTGTGTTCTGTAAAAAATAGTCTTTCTAAAGTAATCTGTTTACTTAATCTTTTCTTTTATGGTTATTAAAAAAAAAAATCTATTCCCTATTTGACGTGACTTAATATTCCAGGTTTAAAGCGTGTTTAGCAATATGTTTTTAAATAGTTTTTTTTTTTTTTTTCCCAATTCTTTTAATAGATGTGTTCTTTATCTATGTGTAACTCAATAACATAAACACATCATATGGTATTTACCATTAGGCAAAAATTAACTGTAAGAATTGCAATTTTGTATTAACCTGGGGGTGTTTATTTTAAATTTGCAGCACAGACTTAGAAAATGCCAAATGTGAAGCCAGAATGCAAAGGAGAATGGATCTGTAAGGAGACATTCGTACTATGTTTGGTAGGAATTTGTTCTATTTTACTTAAGCTTAAAGTTATAATTCTTAGCAAAAGTGTTGCACAATTTTATTTAAGGACTTAATAAAATAATAAGTAATTCCTTGGCAGTAAAGGGAATTTTCTAGGTGGTTTGGAGTATTTATGAGATACTGTAAGATGTGTTTAAACTGTGGCTTAGCCACACTACAATAGGTTTTCTAAACATGTCACAATTTAGAGACACCATTGCAAATATCCTTCCCTGTTATGTAATTTGCACAAGCACTATTTAAATGTGAGCTCAATCTATTGCAGTGACTCTGTTTGCACTGATCAAAATCTCCTCATCTGCACATCTTTAATTTGAAGTTGCTTAGTTTATTTAAGCCAACACATGGCCTTTAGGTTTGTTTACCAAATCATTATGACCTTTTACAAAAGAAATTTGATCAGCATTTCTTATTGATTCAATAAGATAGTGATATTAACACATTTAAATGAATAATTGAATGGAAGAAGACTAGCCAATAAAGATGCCTTATAATGAATTGGGAAAAAGCTGCAAAATGTGTTATATTAAACACAATACATCCCTCAAAATTTTAGAGTAAAACTGACCTGACTTTACCCCGATGCTTCAAGCTGTTTGTGCTGATCCTGTGATACATATTATGTTCTTTTAGCATGATTTATCCTTGGATTATAGTACATAGTGTAATAATATAGTATAATATTTCATAAATTTGGACTTTGTCAAGTCACAAAAAAAAGAATAAATGTTAATGTGTAATTGGACATGAGAATTTTTTTATGACAATAATGTTAATTAAACTAATATACTGTATGTTGGGTAGGTATATGAGGGTGGCATGGTAATATGTGAGTACAAAGCAGCAAAATGGTCAACTGATAATCAGATGCTTCAATATTTGTAATATTAAAAACCTTAGTAAAAGTTTTTTTTTTTTTTTCCCATGTAGCTGCTCAAAAAATATATTTGAAAGTCAAGATAAATACATTCCAAAATATTTACTCAGATCAATGTATTATTAATGTTAAAATCTGAGCTTAATGAAAGTCCATTACAATATAGTAGAATGTTGTTACCAAACTGAAATCTCTTCACAGTGTGACTCCTTCGTTATAATCACATGAAGCTCCTTTTGTCGTATCTTTTGTTTTGGACCTGTGCATAGTGAACATGCATTGGGGCAATGATTGCACATTCCAGTATGTTAATAAAGAAATGACTGCTGATTTAGCTGAGAGGCTCAGTGTGTACTGTTTAAAGCCGCGTCTGAATATTCATCACAGTCACACTCAGCTGAAGATGAAACAGACTCATTGTTCATCAGCGGCAGTGGCACACTGCCTCGTTCATGTTATGCACATATTAATGACCAGGACAATTCACTTCGAGTGATTCCTAATCTGTTGACAAGAAATCTCTGCAGGCAGTTCAGTCACTTTGATGAAGATGATGAAGCCGTTTTTATCTGTGAGTCCCATAAGAGGAGGAAAAAATGTAACATTTTCTATAACAAATCCATCCCTGAAAGGGAAGTAATCAGCAATTTATGCCGTAAAAGATCTTCAGAGATTAAAAAAAGTATAAAATATTCATGCAACAATCATGTTGATATCAGAATCTCTCAAAGCGAAACAAAATAGTTTTAAAATGATCAAAGTTTAAATAATTACCATCATATTTTATAGGACCTGCATAGTTTCAAATTTCCCATAATGAAGGAGGATTACTGGAAATATTTGAAGAACACAGTTTTAGTGTAGAAAACTGTTTTCCAAAAGTCTAATACATTGGTTGGCTGCTTCATTTGTAAAACAGTATACTAAGTTAACATTATGTAAATAAAATAAATATCCACACTCTTCTATATGCAGCTGTTAGTTTCAAAGGGAAATGACTATTTGGCCTTTTGTCATACCAATTTTGCAATACTTCATACCCCTACCAGTGACATTTTATTCTCAGTCGAGGATCCAACTTTGTAGTGCTTTTTATATGGGGGTGGCAACATGGCCTCACAAAAGGGTTCTGAGTTTAAGACCCGAGAGAACCAAAACCTTTCGGTGTGGAGTTGCATGTTCTCCATGTGTCTGCGTGGGGTTTCTCCAGGTTCTCCGGCTTCCTCCCACAGTCCGGAACCCTGCATGTTAGGTTGATTGGACATTCCAAATTGCCCTTAGGAGTAAGTGTGCATGGTTGTTCGTCTTTGCGTGTCTCTGTGTCCAGGTTGTACCCTGCCTCTCGATAATAGAATACTAGGATAGGCTTCAGTCCCCCATGCGACCCCATTATATGAGACGGTACAGCTGCACTGATGGGGTAAACTGCCAGAAAAAAAAAAAAAGCTATAAGATTACTGTAAAACTGAGCATGGATCATGTAGAGCAAAGATTTAAGGAGACGTTGAGATGTTTCCGTACATTTAGGGCTGCATGGTGTTTGAATGGACTTACTTTTTAAAAGCAGAAAAGACCTTTGCAATTTGTCCCCGCTGAGTTCTGGCACAGCTCAAAAATCAAGATGATTTCACTCAGAATAATCGCTTTTTGTATTATTCGTTCAAGATTATGATCTGTTGTCTACCTGGAACCCACCCCTTTATACATTCACAGGTTCATGATTAGAAAAAGGTGGTTGGAGTTATTGAGATGATAACCAGCTTTGTGGTACCACTGTTCCTTATTGCCATCATTGTGGTTGTTTAAATAAGCTGGGAATAATACCACGCTTTAGTTCGGTTCCTTGCAAAGGCCTGTGGACCCCAGACCTGCAGACCCTTCATTGTTTTCTTTGTATAATCTAGAATCTTGGCAGCCACGGGTATCCTGAGGGATTAGGAGCACACACAAACAGTGGTGGGAATGTATGTTTATAGCTCTCCCAGTCAGTTCAGAGAAACTTCATTTACTGTTAAACAGGACACCATGGTCATAGGTCCAGATGGTGTAGGCACAACTGCCAAGCACTTGGAGCTGACATCCCAGTGTAGGTTGTAATAAAAAGGACAAAGAGCAGCAGCGAGACCAAAGACAGGTCCCATCTTGCTCGGATTGCTGAGGCTACATCAGAAGAGTATATCCTCAATGTCTCCTTTCTTTTCTTTTCAAAGTAATATGTTTACAAAAAATGTCTTATCAGTTGTATCAATATTTTGAATGTCTGGTTTTAGAATGAACCATAGTTCAGCAATTTCATTTACTAGACTTTGAATAACATTAGATGTCATGAACGCCAGAACAAACCAGACTGCACAATTCCATTAGAAGAAATCAGACTTCAATCTATGGAATCAAGTGTTCATTTCATATATCTCTAAATCAAAAGAAAGAAAGATTTTTATTGGAATTCAAAAATCAGTGTGTCTGAAGGGAATATCTCAGTTAAGACAGTTGTTTGTTACTCCTTAAATTAATCAGTCTATTTTTTTTCTTGACACTTCAGATAAGTTTGTTTTGAGTTCTCAACATGCAGAAAGTCACTTGGGGGTGTGAGAAGCATAGGGGAAGCTGTGATCCAGATCCGACCATTTCCACAACTATTTTTATCGCTTGCTAATTAGCGAGAATTTAATTTGTGCTCTGTCCTCCAGATGGACCACGGGGGGTTTAACACTCTACAACCTTAAAACTTCCTGGTTCTGTCTTTGTGTCTGTTTTATCCTGCTACAGCTTCATATCTGTAAAGTCTCCACCTGAATTACCACAAAGTGCTTAAATTAATTCTGGTTAATACTTTCGTGGCAGATGAAGTTGTACTGTTTGATCAGGCAGTAAGTCAGCTTTTAATTATTTAAAGAAAGGTGAAAACTTTGCCTATGCTTCAATAAGTATTGTTTTAAATAATTTGTGTCCTTTTCAATACATAGCTTGCTAGCATTTTCCTCAGTTGAATATAATTGAAGGGATATATTTTGGACCAAAGAAAAAGCATTTAAAAGTTAGCAAATAGCTTCAGTTACTACAGCTAGAAACTAACAATCAGACTGGAAATCTAGGTCTTGTGAGGGACTCAAACCTGATCCTTGAAAGACACATAAAGACAGTGACAAAGTTGGCCTTCTATCACATAAAGAACATGTCCCAGAGTAAACAACTAATTACAGGACTTTGACAAATTAATTAATTGGTTAATTCTTAGCAATTGATTGCTGGAATGACACCTTCACAGGTCTGCTTAAAAATTTGATAAGACAACTGCTCCTGATCCGGAATGCTACTGCACACATCCTCACTAAAACTAAGAAAGTGGAGCACATCACATCAGTTCTAAAGTCCTTATATACTGCTCTGAAAAAAATGCAACCTACAATTTATATAGTAATCATTTATATGTATATATTGTAATGGGCTCAGAAATCTAAAGGTTAATTGAACGGAAGAAGGACAATGTTAATTAATGTACAGAACATTTTGTTGTGTTCAGTGCCTCAATTAACAATTTTCTTATTGAGCCAATTACAATATTTACATGTAAATGATTACTTTACAAATTGTAGGTTAGGCAAATGTTGTTTTTTGAGGGTTTGCCCAGGAACGATGAGGAGAATAAATTTTGAAATAATTTTTTTGGTTTTAGCACCAAAAATATATTACAGACTTCTCAGTGCATCGTCCACCCAGATCTCTGAGGTCCTCTTATTTCAATCTATTCTGCATAACTAGTTCCACAATCAAACAAGGAGAAGAAGCTGTAACTTCTTATGCTACGCTAATGTGGAATAAAATCCACTAAAAATGTAAAAGCCATTGAAAACCTAAGTTGCTTTTTACCATTAATAGCTTAACTTTGTAGTCCAACTTTCTTTAATTCTTTATCAATGATTTTATGATTCTATTTGTATAGTTATCTTGCTATTTAAATTATTAATTTTATCCTTTTAATTATTTACACTCATACATTATTGATTATGTTTATGCTGCTCCATTGTATTTTTATCTATATGTTCTTGTCATGTTTTTTTTGTTTGTTTTTTTAAGTACAGCCTACTGAATTGTCTTACTAGTGAACTGTGTTATATAGAAATATAGTGCCCTGCCTGGTTGTAAATAGAAAAGAACATTTCATTAGTTTAAATATTTTTAATACATTATCCTGTAATTATATAGCCATGTAATTATAAAAAAAATAAAACAAATAAAAAAAAAGCAAACAAAACAAGAAAAAAAAATAAAAACAGGTTTGAGTGAAGGATTTACATATGTTGCTGATGATGGCACTATTGGTACAACATTTCAATGCACACTTCAGCTTGGGGAGAACCAAACAAATAGATAAAGGAACTAAATAAGGGTGTAAATGTGTCTCCAATTTTCAACAGTACGTAAAAAAGAAAAAAAGACAACACTTTACTGAGGCAATGCAAATTACTTTCCCTATTGAACGAAGCAAATTTTTCCTGGTAGAAGTTTTACTTTTGCTTTGATCATAATTTGCTATTTTGGATTTAAGCTGAATAAAAACATAATTAAATACATTAGAGCAGTAAGATGACCTAGGATTCTGAACTATGGTCAAAGAAAGATTTCTCCAAAGCAGTCTGGATGTATTAAGGAATCCAAAGGTTCACCAGCGACGTCAAACACCAACAAGCATCTCTGAAAGTCAATGTCGTATCTCCTTCCAGGAGTTCAAGTTGCTGACTCCCTCCTGGCCTGCGGCAGTTTTATATTCTAACAAACTATTTAAATTAGCAATTTTATTCTTTAATTTTGCAAAATTTAGATGGTTCAATCTTTTTTTATATAATTTTAGTTCACATAACACGGCCATTGAAAAGTTATAATCTCAATGGGAAAAAAAAAGCAAATCTTTCTTGGAACTGATGTCCAGTCTCCAACTTCAAGTCACTAGCTCTCACATACCGAAAAGAAAACACAGTCTTAAGTATTTTCTTCTCTTTTTCCTTCCCAGTTAGAAGAGTCACTGACTTCAGCTGAATTCCTTGCAGAGAATTCATCCAATAACTGTTGGAGGGGGAAAGATGAGAAATTAGTTTTCTGCTCTCTGCTGATATGAAACAATATGAGCTGCCGTGTTTGTTGTGTGTGTGTGGGGGGGTGAGAGTGTGTGTGTTTGTGTCTGTCACCAAGGGCTCTTCATCTCTCTGCTGCTTATCAAAGATTTCAATGTTCCAGAAATTCACAAAGTTTTAACACAACTTTGAACTTCTGCAACCAATAAACACTAATTGTTTCCGAAAAAAAGATAAATTAAAATAAAATGTGAATGCCCTGCTGTAAATCGGTCTAAATTAGGTTTTTCTACCAAAATTTAGTGAAAAAAGTGTTTAGTTTTGCTAATTCATCTGTTAGACATAACAAAATGCCCAGGGTATGGTAATAGGGGGTTTGTGAAAACTGTCTTATGACCTAAGAGTGGCCCATTATTTGGCTTAAATATTTTAATTGCATCCCTCCACTATTACATTTTTAAACTGATTTTAGATTTGTTTTTCAGGTCAGATAATTAAGTAAATTTACTCTAACAGAAATGGAAAAAAAAGCATGTCTTCATATTCCAAGATTAGATTTGGCAACTTATTTCAGAAGAGAATCCAATATTTTAGGATCTTATTTGGTTATCATATAGACATGGCAGATTTAGAGCTGTCACCACACAGAAATTTCACTGAAATGTCAGCACAGATGTCACAACTAAGTGGGGAAACAAGATCCCCACTTAGATCAACAAAAAAAACATGACGTGAAATCTGTTTTGGAAAAATAAACTAAACCTTTTTTTAAATTTCTATTTAAATCTTTGTTTTAAAATAATGTCATTTTTAATTTTTCCAAAATATAAACTGAAACTCAAATAGTTTTTAACTTTTTGACCTAAAAATAGAGAAAACTGTGTATTTTAAAGGGATCATAGAATGCAAAACCGAGTTTACATTGTCATAGATTAATAACGGTAGTTCAGTGGGTGAAATGGACGTACAAAGAAGTTCAAACCCCATCGACACCTCCTTTCTCTGGAAATCTTACAATTCTAAACTTCCACCATAAAACAGGCAAATTCAAACGAAGCCTAGATTTGACATAAACTCGGGGATGTTGCCTTATTTGGTTCTGGCCTGTACTTTTGTCACCCCCGAAACTGACATACAGACCAGCCCACTGGTTCACTGGCCCAAGAGAACATGAATAGAAGTAGATGTAAGACGCCAGTTTGTCTTTTTAGCCTACAGTTGGGTTTACTTCTACAAGAATTTAAAAGCAGGCAGTTTCTCTATTGAAAATGAGCCAGAACCACGGGCGTAAATGCAGTGTTCCAGGCTGCATGGTGAAAGGGGAATATTTTTGCAGTCCTCTCACGGAGCCGAAGACTCGACAGGCTTGGATTATTTTTGTCTATCAGAAGATCCCTGCAAAGTTTGACACTCAGCTATTCATTTGCTTCAAGCATTTTACCAAAGACAGCTTTCAAAATCTTGGACAGTTCATAGCAGGATCTTCCTGTACTTAAATGAGGGGCTACTTTGACCATGAAGTCATCACAAGCGCAAGCTGTAAGTATGATTATGTCGCTAAGCTGTTAATAGTAATGCTAGCATACTTTTTTTTTTTTTTTTCGAACCATTGGGCATGTGAACCAAGATATCAGCTATGGGGCTGAAATGGACCCGGTGACGATATGCGGGTAAGGCAGGCAGGGGGAAGCACGGGGCTGCCGTTGTCCAGGCTACCATCACTAGGTCGGGTTTGGTCACTCCATCCCCCACTGGCTCCCTGCCCCCGTCTGCCGGGGTTCCCGTACCAGCTCAAGAGCCTACGGCTCGGTTCTGCTGCACTGTACTCGACCAAACGATTTTGAAATTCCCCCAGGATATTTTTTACGGTATTAAAAGTAGGACATGTAAGGGAAGAAGAGGACGTCTGGTCACCCTACCATATCAACAATTTGATGTTTCAGTGAGAGATTGCTCGTTGCTATGATGTGTCTTTGCTCAGCAGTTTCATTCATTGTAAACCAAGCAATCAGTGCACAGCTCATCTAAATATTAACTAGCACACCATAAAATAAAGAAAACCTGTAGTTTCATTCTGGGGCTCTTAACCAGGCTTGCATTAGGGCTCACAGAACAGCAAATAAGCCATTTTCAGCCCGACCACTGTTACACACCCTATTCAGAGACCTTAAGGACCAGCACCAAATACCATATGTAATCATTCTATGACCCCTTTAGAGACAATTACCTGTTGTTCTAAGTAGCCAGGGCATGAATTTTAACCCAGGTTATTCTCATCATCCACTCCTTTTTGAATAACAGCATGGTGTGTTGGCTTTTGCACCTAATGCGAAAGTAACGGGAAAAAACACTCTAATAACGTCTGCTGGCAGAGGAGAGCAGAAGCAATAATGGTGAACACATCAAGACAAAATGCTAACATGAGTAGCAAAGAGAATGGTGTCTGATGGAGTAATATTACAACCATTTGGCTAAAAGCCACAGCACTCGTTACATTAGCTTCACACAGACTCAGAGCAAACAGTCTGAATTAGCAGAGAGTTGGAGAGGCAAAAATAGGGTTGCTGGATTGTTTTAGGTAGATTAGGGTAAATTAAGAATAAAGGTATAGATGAGATATCTCACAACAAATGATCTGTATTGATCTTACCAAGAGTATGCAACAACTAGACTTTGAAGCAATGTTTAAAACACAGAAGAATGTCTGGTTGAAATAAACTGGACTTATGTCAAATGACATACTTCTCTAAGAAGTGCTTAATGTTATCACTTAATCACTTGATCTTCACAAAAGAAAGTACTTCCTCTATAGTGTTACAGCTTTATAAAAACAAAATGACATATTTTATCATATTTGTCTGCTTTCACAACAAAATTTACAGCTTCACATGTTTGCATAATCAACTATGCATGCACAAAATATATGAATCCAAATATTATGCTTCTTTAAAATGTAATATCTGCAGTCTATTAACATTCCATTAGATTGTACTCACTGTACCATATCAAAAGGCATAAACCGTAAAAGTAATGCACACAATTATGAAGAAAAATTGACTGTACATTTATGTTTTTACCAAACATATATGGGCAATATGTTGTGTCATTTTAGATTGTGGAAGTAAGGATGTTAAATGTGTGTGACAATGATGGTTACATACCAGTGTTTAACTGACAGTTGTTGTGGGCGGACAGAGAAATTGAGTCTTGTGCAAAACATGTAGGCTAGGTTTTGGCCGCCTGATGCTAATCTTAGGCGCTCAAAGAAATAATTTAATGTATGTGGTCATGCTTTAGCAAAAAGAAAAATTAAGAGAAAAGGGAGATGATCAAACCTAGCAAGCCTGAAGTTCAGCTGCAGGTTATCTGAACTCACTTTCATGCTCAAAACTCTTGTGAAACACAGAGAACCTTTAATACAATCACAGCAATATTTAGCAGAAGGTTCAAAGGAAAG
Organism: Cyprinodon variegatus; assembly: GCF_000732505.1. NCBI lineage: Eukaryota > Metazoa > Chordata > Actinopteri > Cyprinodontiformes > Cyprinodontidae > Cyprinodon > Cyprinodon variegatus. Next base: position 1,188,399 of record NW_015150463.1, read on the forward strand.
CTCCCCCTGGAACAAAGATTTAACATGCACAAAACTTCTTTAAAGAAATTATTATCAACCCCAGGCAGTTAAGGTTTACTAAAAGTATCAAATAAAACAAAAACTGCTTTAACTTGGTGTTTCCAGGCTAAAGAAAACACTGAATTTCAGCCTTCATGGGTGGTTCTAGTGAGGAAGCAGTTTGTCTTGGCTACAAAGAAACAGAATCAACCACAATCAGTCAACCTAAAGGAAAATCAAAAATGGATAAAATATACAATGAACAAAATACAACCAAAATAATTTCAATTACTAACCTAAAAATATTTGAAAATTTTAACTAAAACATAAATTTTTCTAATATATAGCATGAGAAAAGAAAATTACTGAATATAAATGTCTTATGCATGAGAAACTATTAGTATTATTTCACTTAAAACTTTATTTTCTCAAAAATCAAGTTCAAATGCACAATGTAAAAGCTCTCTGCCAATTTTATTTGCAGAGCTAAAGTGTCCCTTCAATAATCCACAAAATAGTTTACACCTGTAAAGTACTTTTAGTAGAGTCGTATTAAGAAAATATATTTGCATAATGTAGATTAAATGTCTTGTCAGAACATGTGGTTGATGATCCACACTATATGCTTCTCGTGGGGGTAGCAGCTTCAGTAAGGAGGCCCAGACGTCCCTCTTCCCAGCCACTTGGGCCAGCTCCTCCGGGGGAATCCCAAGGCACTCCTAGTCCAGCTGAGAAACCTAGTCCCTCCAGCATGTCATGGGTGTCCCCCTGGGCCTCCTCTCGGTGGGACGTGCCTGGAACACCTCACCAGAGAGACGTCCAGGAGGCATCCTAACCAGATGCCCGAGCCACATCAACTGGCTCCTCTGAATGTGGAGGAGCAGCGGCTCTACTCTGAGTCCTCCCGGATGACTGAGCTCCTCACCCTATTTCTAAAGGAGAGCCAAGACACACTAAGGAAACTCATTTCAGCTGCTTGTATTCGGGATCCCGTTCTTTCGGTCATGACCCAAAGCTCATGACCATAGATGAGAGTAGGAACGTAGATCGACCGGTAAATCAACAGCTTTGCTTTTTGGCTCAGCTTATGGTTCCCCAAAAAAGAAAAAGAAAAATCCATAAACTCTGGCCAATCCACTTTGCCTGTCAAAAGTGGATTGCCTACTTGTTTGTCAATCAAACATTTTGTGTATGTGTCGCCATGACGTTATTTACGTAGGTTCCAAGCATAACTCATACTTTAGCTAGCAGTCCACCATTACGCTGAAGCACAGAGAAGTATAGTATAGAGAAGAACAAAGAAGTATACCTACCTACGCTTGTTTGCTGCTACAGCGTTTTTTTTTTTTTTTTAGCCATTTGTTCACTCTGTTGTGTAGACTAGAGCATCAGTGGCAGAAAAGAATCCTTACAAACTGCAAATATTTGTCGAAGCTAGGGTAATTTGCAAGTTAGCATTAGCTATAAAGAAACGTTTCTGATGGTAAAAAACTGACTTTATGTGGCGATGTTCTCATCATGGAAAGTTTTTATTACGAATATGATTACTTTTTATCTGTAGACCCTTACAGACTAATGGAAAATAAACAATCCAAGATTGGATTTATAATATGGCCTTAGGAGCGACTCAAGGATAGGAAGTTGAAGCTTTATGTTACAAATTCTGCTTTAGGAGGCTGCTATATTCATATTAATTGTGTATTGTTGCTCATAGTGTCCATAAAAAGAACTTGGCGGTTGAATTTTGAAGAATCCAAGCTTTCTAAGGATGTATCGGTAAAAGTTAAACAGGTGTTATTTTCAAACATACTGCTGTGTTGTGTAATGTAAATACACAAAATGGAGCACTGGTGTTTTGCCATGAAAATCTGCCTGCCATTCTCAGCAGGCAGGTTTTCTCTGCATTTATCTGTCTACCAAAATTCTCAATTTTAGAGCATCCATGCATGAGAAATATGATAACATTAAGAATATGTTTAAAACTTCCCTTTTCATTCATATTTCAATGTTTTCTCTCATCAGTGTGGAAGAGGGGAGGTAATTTTCGGCAGACAGGTATTTCTTTGCATAGCGTGTTTCAAGAGTAGAAAAATTTTGCAAAGGAGGGGGAACTCACGCATGCGCACAATTAAAAAATACAGCCGTTGGACATATATTCTGCTACAGAATCCTCGTTCATGCCTTTAACCTCCTGGATCCATCACAAAGACAAACTCTCTACAATATTATTCTCTTTTAATTTCATAATGTATGACACCTGTGAAAATTCTTCTTTATCTCAATAAAAAACTGTACTTTTGTGCTGACTCGTATCGCTCATCAAAAAAAGCTTAAGTGGTGATTGACCTCAACGGAAAACACAAGACTCGCTCTGGCTGACGTTGGTCATTCTTAATTCCCAGCTGGAATACAGAAACAGTCACTAACAGTGCAGGTAAACCTTAATTCCACTGACACCTGTGACACATGATCGCATTAGACAGATACATTGTATTGATTAGGCAGAAGTTGCCACTCCTTTTTCTATTACTGGCTATAACTTGAGCTTTTTTTATTCTAGCCCTATTCATCTCTGATCCTACCTACTCCTGTACAGGGGGCCATAAACAACAATAATAATGTCTTCACAGTGTCAATCACTCTAGTGTACATGCTTCTAACGGCCTTGACCAGCACAGCACATAAAGGTGTTGAAGCTAAAGATTACTTTTGTGCTGCAGAAGCTCTGCTGATGGCGGAGCAACAACATGACATGACAGGTAAACTACCAATTTCTCCAGTGGAATGTGCTCAAAATCAAAAAGGGCAGGTAAATGGGGAAGGAGCTGTGGACGAGGGCAGTCACCCAGTAGAAAGAGTGAGGGATCTATAATGTGTAATTTATTGGTAATTGTTCAGTTTGTTTAGGGAAAGAGAGGGAGTGTTTTTCAAGTTTGTTTTTTGAGGAACTTCTGAATCCTTAAGGCAGGCTCTCGGTTCTGGAAGAGCTGGTCTTTGCAGGTTCAGAAAGTAAAAAGCTTGTACAGAGCTACATTAATTTGCATCTCTAACTCTGCAGGTAAATAAATAAACTGTACTGAATTGAATAAAAAAACTCAACTACTTGTAGGTTGAATATCACTTCAGTATTATAATTAGAAATAATTCCTTTTGTAACAGCAGTCAGATTTTGTTGTTAAAATAGAAATAATTAAAATAGCTAACAGATGCTGTGGGTTTTGAAGAGTTGTTAGTTTTATCTTTTGTTAAGTGTAATACTGTATCTGTGTTTACCTAGTTGCTATGACCCAAGGCATGTTTATGTAATGATTTAATTTGAATCAAGACATTTTTCTTGTAGTTTATGAATTTGTATTTAAGATTAATACATTTTGTTATTTACATTTAAGTGTTGTAAAACCTAAGGTGTAACTAAACAATGTAAAAGCAGGACCCTGCCCTTGTACATATTTAAAAAATGCTACCAACATAGGCTGTTCTGATCTCAGTGATTAATAAATGTGATATGATTGAATTATCTAATTACTTAAAATAAAATACTATTGTTGTACTATTGTTCAGAACAAAAGGACCCAGTATTTGTGGCACAAATACAGTTAGGTTTAACAAAATGTTTGTTTAAGATGGAACTGCAGAGAACAACGTCTAAGGCCGGAATCTCTGCAGGGGGAAAACTCAGGTTTGTGACCATGTATATCTGATGGAGGATGATAATGAACGTGTGACTAACTAACTTGGTCTTTCAGTGGGTGCCCAGAGGTTGAAATTGGTTGCAGCCGGTTGGCTGCCAACAAGACGGGGTGGGTGCCAGCCAGAGAGTCCCAGAAGTCTCGTGGTTGGAGAGTTGGTAGGAGACGAAAATCTAGCAGATGAAGGAAGGCAGGATAGGCCAGAGGGTGAAGCCAAAGCCGGTGTCTAGGACAAGCTTTGGAGTCAGAGCCCTGACATCAGAGGTCCAAAGAGGCACCGAAGGGAAATCCAGAATGGTGTCGGGAAGCAGTTCCAGCCTCGGTATACAGACAGGCAGAAATCAATCAGGTGTCCAAAGACAGGTCAGGCAAACAGATCAGAATAGGGACTTGCAGGCTCAGAGGTACAGAGGCAGAACAGGTCAGGATCACACATACAGAAACCCTCAGGAAAGCTTAGAACTGACCAGAGGCTCAAATAATCTAGCCCTGATGACTGGTTTGTAGGCTAGTTAAACTTAAGCATCTGGATCAGATGAACTGGGTGAGAACTGATGAACTGAGAACTGAGCAGACCTAGGCAGGAAAATGAAATAAGTATTCAGGCCAGTCATCAGTGCCAAGATCATGACAACCATGCTGACTAATGGGTAGTGCAATGCTCACTTGAAAAACACTGTTGACCTTGGCTCACAGTTAGTTTCATGGTGCTTTCAGTTTATACTTGGAATTCAGAATACAACATAAAATAGTAGTTTTGTCATTGTCATGGTTGCAAAAGAGTCCTTAGTGGCCTTAACCCTATGTAGATAAAAAGGGACTCTATCACCTCAAAGATTACTCCACTTTGACTTTGTAGTTCCAAGATAAATCTAATGCACCACTAACTATAAACTGTGATGTAAACAAGAGCAAGTGAAATATAGATAATACCTTCAAGGCCCTTTATACAGCAAGTCTGCAACAATAATGAGATTTTCGAAGTAGTTATACCTTCATTTAGAGTTGTGTCCACAGTTAGAAAAAAGTTTACTTTATTAGTATTTGATAGTAACTTTGATGGCAACCAAAAAAAGAAGCGGACTGCTCAGCATTAGTTAATATAAAAATCATAATTTGTCCATTTTTGCACCACACACTAAAACCATACAATAAAATGCCAGGATAAGTAGAAGTACATATAATAGAACATATTTGATAACCAACGTGCTATTAGAATCATTATAACTGCTAGCTATAATACATTAATGGATTTCTAAAATGTACATTTAAGTACAAAACAAGTATTGTAAATATGTGGACTGTTTTACCGATGTTTTGCTTATGCCATCCCATGGGGATTAATGTGACTATTACTCTCAGGAATCCAGGTGTGTCATAGCTACGACCATGCCATTTGAAATCCCTTAAATCCCTTTCCTTTCCCATTCTAATGCCTGGAATTTCAGCAATCTACCAGATGTATGGTATACATCTACTTTGATTTAGATTTGCCACAGAGGTCAATAAGTAATTAAACAAGTGCTCCTTTTTCGGTGACCACTGAATGTCACTGTAATGAGCTTGGCAAAGGTTTTGCCAATTTTTTCAAAGAGTGCTGGTGCCTATCTTCAGAAGTCTATTGGTGAAAGGCAGTGTACACCCTGGACAGGTTTAAGACACTAATTCACCTTAACAGTCATGGTTTAGGACTATGAGAGGACGCCAGAGTACCCAGAGAGACCCCACACATGCACAGGGAGAAAATGTAAACTCCATGCAGAAAGAGGCTGGAAAAAGGAATACAAATCAGGACCTCCTTATAGCAAGGCAACAGTGCTGACTACCACTGACTGTCACTGTGCAGCCCTTGAACTTTGTTTTAGAGTGATGTAATATGACAAGAAGCATGACTATGATGTAGTATATTGACATCTTGTTTCTGAGTTTATGAGATAAAATGATCAGGTTCAAAATCATAATGTGCTTAAAGATATATTTTTTCATTGCATGAATTACTTTCATAGTAAATGAAAAGAGCAAGCAGATGGAAACCAGAAGTTGGAGCATATTTCAACAATTTGGACGGTATCATCACCCTCCCCCTCAATGCCCATGCCGTTCTCAGCTCTCTCCATCACTGTCGGCCCCAGGGCCGGCCACTCAGAAGCCTGCTGAGGAGAGAAAACAGAGGAACGACACAGCACTGGAAGGAGGTAAGAATGGATGGATGGATGAATGGATGAAGGTAGGAGGTGGTTCTCCTCAGGGCCTTTGGAGGAAGTGCTTGTATCAATCACTCGACGGGAGGAGGATGTTATTCTGATGGATGATTTTGTGCCGTAGAATTCGTTTCTCTCTCCACTGCAGCTCTTCTGACCCCACAGGGCTAATTTTAATTTTTTTATATCAGCTTTTTCCATCATTTTTTTTTCAATTCAAGACTTCTTTTTCAAATCTATCCCTCCAATCTGATGTTATTTTATAATGTTTGTTTGGATCTTAGATGGATGAAGAATTTCTGAACATCATCACAACCTAAATTACGTCACTCAGTTGTAACTGTCAATCGTCTTTATCCTGACCTCCGCAAGAGAAAATGTGAGAGGTGTTTGCCCAAACTGACCTTCCAGTTGCAGCAGGTGGTTGGAAGGCTGCTCATTATATGCTGGCATGTTGTGATATACACCTAACCTTGGAAGGTGAGGTGGAAGGAGGCGGTTGTTTCTGATGCTCTGTGCTATTATTATCAACAATGTATTATTTTGTTTTATAAAATGTTGAAAACATTTATCCTCCCCAACCCCTCTTGATTAAGGTTTTTTCTATTCCAACAACATAAAAATCACAGTAATAACCCATGGAGGCTGGCCAATAGAAGGCGCTAAGGTGCTGCTCCACCCACCCAATAACCTTGATTAAGGCATAAAAAACAAATAAAAATTAGATTATAAAATTAAAATATTTTGAAATATATTAATATGTTTTTTTTTAGATGTGCAAGATGAATATTTAATCTTAAATGACAATGAAAGCTGTTTCAGATTGGTGACGTATTTCCGTCCTGGGTCACAAAAAGTTTTGGCCATTGACTCCTGGTAAAAGTTGAACATGGCAGTAGCTTCAATGTGAAAGGATAGGAGATTCCAGGGTGCAGGAGAGTTCCTAAAGTCCCTTAAAGCCTGCTTACCAAGAGAAGCTGAAAGAGAAATCGTTTGGACATGATCAGCCGAACATCAAAATTAATCAGCAGTCCAAAAGACAGATGGAGACGGTAAACTCAGTCTTTTCCAGGACCTGGTTTAGTTACAGGGCTTGGCTAAGTGCATGCAGCGGGGCTAACACTTTATTCTGCTTTACCTGCCTCCTTTTTCAAATGTCAGGATCGATCTGACCCAGCATGGATAAAGACAGGTGTGACTAATTTAAACACTTAAAAGAAAAGGCAAAGAACAATGAACAATCTGCAACTCACATAGCAAATATAATGTATAGTGTATTTTATTTTTAGCTGTTTGTTAATTTGCATAGTTACTTTTTATATTTTAAAAATAAATAAAGCTGATTGATAGCGTCTCCATTATTAAACTGCTATATTCATTTTTCTAGGTCTGTGACACCATATTGGACCATGCCAAACACAGATATGCATTCACAAAGCCTCAGAAGGGCAACATTTATGTATAAAAAGTAAACCAGCACATGAAATTATGTGTTTATAATGTTTTTTGTTTTAGGCATTCATATACGTATAACTTAGTAAACGTTTGATTGGTTTTTGGTATTCATCTATTTTTAATCTATAGCCCAACACTCTGAAATAGGCCTTCCCAGGGAGTCTGAAAAGTGGGATCCCCCTATTGTTGGAACAACCTTTTTACAATTTTAAGTGTGCCAGAAAAAAACCCCTTGTTAATAAAGAACTTGTGAAGAGCCAACATCTGCCTTTGTTTTTCTTTCTTTGACATATTACATCCCATGCATTTTCCAAACCCCAAAAGCAGTTGTTGAAAGATTATTTTATTTAAATATATATTCAACATTACATTTACAATAACAGGGAACTATTAACATCATGTTTTTACAGATTTTCCGTCATGTTTGAGCACATGCAGGTGAGGAGGATGCAGTATCATAATCTCTGAAGTGGACTACTGTAACACTGGATGTCATCATTCTTCAGTTTTTAAAGACAAGACAAAATAGATTTCTAGTGCTGTATAGCTTTGAGTTACGATTATCTATTTTTAATCATTTGCACTGTACACACCTGCTCTGCTCAGGGGGATCTCTTTTTTTTCCCTCAAAGCTTGCTCTCTGCTGTAGTGGATGTAGAATGTTTACCTGCAGTGAGCAGATGACTGTTTTAACAGTGCGGGGCTCACATTTTCACACCGCTTCCCTGACAGGTGTGCTTAAAAACACAATTTCTGATGCCATTTTGCTGATTAAACGTAAGGTCATCAGTATAATAGCCCTTCAATTGTAAAAGTTTCAGCCTAACCAACGTCCGTGTTACATTGAGCTGTTGAGAAAGCCCCAATTTCAATCAAAGGGGTCTATCCTTTTTTCAGTCATTTAAAGAATGTCCTGTGGAAATACTGCTCCAATCTGCTGCAAAGTGTATAAATGAAGTTCATAACAAAACCTTTTCCTTGTGTAAGATTTTCTGTCATTTCTTGAACTTTGACTGTTTCATTTTGAATACACCCCACATTACATCACTGTACCCTTATAAGAATGATGACATAGGCTTGCATGAGCAGCGGCTGAGTTTTCCCACTTCACCATGTCTTCTCATTTTTCCACATTCTCTGTTCATACATCACTTACCACCTTCCCACTTTCCTGACAGACGGCCTACTACCAATTACACAAAACTCTAGATGTCTTTTTGGCCTTCGTCTTGCTTTCACTGCAAACTGATAAATTGTCTACCCTAATACAGAACAGTGGATTCTCGCTCTCCACCTTCTTGCTCCTCAATGGCACAGGTATGATCATCATAAATAAAAACTAAAGATTATCCTTATATCAGCGGTCGGATTGAAGAAAATTAAAACTTTTATTATCAGCTTGATTGGTTTCATGCTTTGAAATCTTTATTTATTTCCCTGGTTTGTATCTAATCATTTCCTCTTTTTACCTTCCTTAAATTTTTTTTCATGATTTCCTTCCTTTAATATCAGGTTTAAATTACGAGGTCATAAAATGAGCTTAGAGTCTCCCTACTTGTTTATTTGGCAGAGGCTGCTTTCATTTACCAGATATTATATTACTTGGTGTGAGTTAGCTGATTGTTTGTTCCTCTCTCTACACCCTTACCCTGCAAAAATATAGAAAATATAGCTATGCCAATTTTTTGCAATAGGTGCAAGTGGTATCAATAACAACAATAATCAATAACAACACTATAGCCACAGCACATCAGTTATTAACAACTTTAGTCAAGATGTGTTGAAGGTCTGAATAAAACTTTTAAAAACAATGTTTTAAATAAGTGTGTTGCATAAAAGGCTTGTTTTTTTTACTTACTTTTTACATCTTTTGTATTCCGAGGCTCAATCCATATACATCAAATTATAGCTCCTAGGTCCTTTTACCCACTTTTATTTCTTCATCTTTCATGAAGTCAACAGTAAAAACACTACATTGTATAGCAAAGGAACTCTGGAATGCCGGACTGAATCAATACAGCCTTTATTCTTAAGGACTCCACATACTTGCGCAGACTGTGCACATATTGTGAGCTGCTAAGAGTCTGCATTCACTTCTCAGTCTTCATACTCCAGCGTACTTATTCCTGGGTTTGACAAAAGCATCATTGGAGGAGTTTGCCTTTAAGCTTTACAAAGACAATAGGAAGGAAGTCTAGTTGGGTGCCTTGTGTTGTTTCCTCTTTCACAGCACACCTGTCAGTGAGATGGAGAGTGTGGCTGAGGCCCTGTGGGTCCTTGGGACTGGCTGCTCTGAGCAGTGTCACTGCCAGCTATCGACTTGGGATCATTGTCAGCTTGGCGTCACATTTAAAACTGATTGGTATGAATACTCATTCCTGTTTCTTTCTCCCAAGCACTGTAGTGAAATACGTACAATACATGAAATACATGGTTGTTTTTAGGGTATTGTTAGTTTTCTTTAGTGTGCTTTAGATATTAATTGTATTCTCTAATTATGAATCTCCATGCAGAACAGTGAATATACCTAACTTTGGGGAATTAGCATTGGCAGCCCCATCATTTATTGAGAGTTATACAAAGGGTATAGAATTTCAAGTCAGATTAACAAGCAGTATCAAATAACACCAGAATAAATGTCTTTACATTTGTCACCTGTAGCACTTACAAACACATTTGCCAGGAGATCTGGATGCTCACTAAGTACAGTAACTAAGTCACTAAGCTGCCTCTTGAGAGTAGATTCCAAGTCTTCCTCTGTCCTTTTCATTTCTGGAGAGTTGTGGTTATCAACCTTTATTATCCTACTGTATGAACAGTCACACCTTTTTGACATGAATAAGCATTGAGCAGGGTTTGAGGCTAAATAACAGAAAAGCATGTGGTTACGACTTAGTAGGTAATGTTGACCAACCCTCTCTCTCCCTCTGCTCCCAAAAAGATGTTATTATCTTTCAAGTACCTAAGTAGAGCAGAGACTTCCATATATATTTTTTTACAGTGTGATGTCAGAAATCACCCTAAATACTGATTATTTTTATGCAGTACATAACTGCACCATCCAAAAAAGTACAAAAAACAAAACAGTTAGAGGGATGTACCAAATGGAAAACTCTCCTTTATAAAATCAATGATTGTGTAAAATTTTGTACATTGACAAGTGTCACACAGAAAAACAATGTTTTTTTTTTTCAATTCTGTGAGTTGTGGTGTACCGATTTGTCCCATCATGAAAACGATTGTGGCATTTTGTGTATTTCTTCAGTGCCAGATTGGAACATTGGGCCTCATGGAGAAATGTTTGTACAAACCAGTTTGTTCAATGATCGTTTGTAGGAGTGATTTAGGAGAAAATGTTGGATTTACTATTTTCTCCTATATCAAAGCTTCTTGCAGGTATGAACAAATTGTAGGATTGCTCCAGACGTAGGAGTCTTGAACAATCAGTCAGCTGTTTTTTATGCACTGTTTTAAAGAGTGCAATGAAGAGATGTCAGACATGGTCTGGAGATGTACAGTGCAGTGTATGTGATAAAAGGAGATTTTGCAGAAGGGTTTATCGTGTTGGTTGATGGTGAGTTGATGCTAAGCATTTTTACATCATGTGTTGCTCCTCCTTTTCTTCATCAGTAGTTTTATTATTCTTTTTTTCCTGTAACAGTGCGCTATGATCACTCCTCTGAAACAGTTTATTAATGCCTAAATTTACTTAAAATGCCAAAATTTACTTAAAAGTTTTCTTTTATTATAATTTAATATTATAATATGATATAACCTGCAGTTAGGACTACGTACATGAAAAACATATGCTCCTTGCGGTTTGCAGCTGTGGCAAACCGCAAGGAGGCGACCGGGCCATAGGCTGCTGTTGGATAGGATTCCTAATCAAAGTGCTTTGCCGGGTTACTGGGTCTGAGCGGCTCCGACAGAAATAATATTTGGAGTCAGGATGGTCATCTGACCGGATGAAATGACAGCACACTGAGCACAGACCATGTTTTCAGGTGGATTTTCTCACTTCAAAATAGATTCAAACAACTTCTTACCCACTGATCACAGCAAATATAGCTGCCATGCTAGAGGAAAAAAAAGGATAGGGGAGCTCCCCATCCGCCCAACGTTTATCAGACCCACTTTTTCCACCGCACTGCCAAAGCAGGAAAGGTAATGGTAGCCTGGACAACGGCGGCCCCATGCTTCACCCCACCTGCCTTACCAGTCCTCAGCCCCCCTCCTCCGGCTGAGGACGGCCGGCTCATGGCTCTCTGCTAAGGTCTGGTCCAGTCAGTGTCCTCCTTTTCAGAAACCTAAATCAGGTCACTCTAGCAAAGATAGTTCAGTCGCCTATCAGAACTAAATTTCTACAATCATAAAAAATTAAGCATGCGCGTTTTTGCTGCTCTTGGTGTTTTAGGTGTGAACGTAATATAACAGTGGCGAGCTTCCAGCCATGGCGTCCTGCACGAGTAATTGGGGGTTGATGCGTTCATGTGACAGGGTATGCGCACTGGCTGTAGGGAAAAGCAGACACCCATGATTGACGTATCAGGAACCAACGGACCGTGTTTTGTGATTGGTTGGGGTTATTCATTGATTTCTCTCTGTAGCGGTGACCATTTATTTTAGTTTCACTTCCAGACCTTTTATTTCACTGCTTGCTAAGCGGCTGTGGGGAGATCTTAAAGCCAGATCGTAAAAAAAATCGATCAGGAAAGATCTCCTACTGCACCTTTAAGAAGGAATAAATATAATTTGCGAGCTTTGTTTATATTGTAATGTGCAAAAGAGAACAGCCAGATAAAGTGGAAGAAACTGTGGAATGAATTGAATGATGATTTCAGAGATGGGAAGTACTGTAACGAAGTACAAATACTTTGTTACTGTACTCAAGTAGATTTTTCTGATATTTTTACTTTACTTTACTACTTATTTTTATGGCGACTTTTTACTTCTACTCCTTACATTTTTACACAAATATCTGTACTTTCTACTCCTTACATTTAAAAAAATTGGCTCGTTACTTTAGTTTTGAATCATTTCAATGGAGTTACCGTTGGGATTGGATGGGAATCTACATTGCATTTGACGCACCACTACAAGATGAATCGACAGATTCGGCGGTATTCATTCGCGGCAAATCACTGCAGCTTGGTGGCGGTGGCGTTAGCATAGTAGTATGGATGACGAGATGATTGAAAATGAACACAACGGAGATCTAGTCCTATTGGCAGACATCCATTTAAAATGTAGGCAACGGCATGAAAAAAGTGGTTTCTACTTTTACTTTTATACTTTAAGTAAATTTACAACCCAGTACTTTGTTACTTTTACTTAAGTAAAGAAGTTTAATCAGTACTTCCACTTTTACCAGAGTATTTTTTAACACAAGTATCTGTACTTTTTCTCAAGTACGGAAAGTGAGTACTTTTGCCATCTCTGGATGATTTTAAGTTATGTCCTTTCTTGGTGAATTTCAAAAGAGCTTTAAAATGTTAAATGATAAAATCCTATGTTGTTATGTAGCTTTAAATATTTATATATGTACTGTGAAGAAGGTTGTAAAGGTTGTGAGTATAAAAAAGGGTGGGCAAGTATAAGCTTTGCTTCTGCCTATTCCTTTTTTCGGGAAAATGGTGCCTCCTTTAACGGTTTCGGGGCCTAAAGTTGGAAAAATTAAAAAAAAATAATTTGAAGAGTTAAGAGAAAAGCAGTTGGGGAAGAAGAAAGTAAAAAAAAAAATTAATATTCAAATTAGCCTTTTGATGTTAAAGAAACAAGGGTAATGGATGGAGAACCTCCAATGATTTATTTAAAGTGGATATAACATGAAAATGAAAACTATTCAGAAGGGGTTAGAAACAAGAAGAAATGTTAAGAGGAGAAGAAAATTATAAAGTCAAAGAAATATTAGTCAAAAAGCAAAAGCAAGAAAAGCGATGATGCAAATTACAGAAGAGATGGATAAAGACTAGAAAGTAGGCAAACTGTGAAACCAAGTACTGATGAAAGATGCTACGCAAGATAGAAAAAATAAGGTAGATTTTATGCTTTACTACTAAACCAAACTTTGAATAACACATTAAAATTTGGGGAAAACTAAAGAAGTTCTACCAGATAATTAAATTTATCTCGTAGAATTTCTTTAGTTTTCTTCTTTAAATAGAAGAGAATAAAAAGGAACCAATTGAGGAGGAAGGGAAAGGCAAAGGGACAGAGACATGAAAAAGACAAAATCATGTTTAAAAAAAAGAGAAGACCAGACAAACAAATGTAGATGAGGAAATAGTGTGAAGTGATGAAACCTTTAGGGAAAAGAGGAGGAAAACAACATACTGCCACTGTATCATCTGCTTCAAAACAAGCTGAGATAATATTTTCATTTGTTGCTCCCACAAATAGTGTGTGGCAATGAATATAATCATTTTACCCTGAATTTCAATTTACTGCTGTAATACGATGCAACAGTGCTATAAGCAGAGTGTCATAAATGCTCCAGCCACTTGCAGGGGTTTGTTTCCATTTAAATTTGATTGGGTGACGCCTTGCTTCAGGGAAGAGGCTAAAAATTCATGTGGTCACTTTCCTGAATTGAAATCCAATAAACTGAAAAGGCCTAAAAGTGATCATTTCTAAAGAGAAGCAGTAAACAAAATAGCAAGAAACCATTCTGTCTCTTTGCAGGACTCTTTAGTGGTTCTCCTTAGCAGGAAATGTATGCATAATAATAATGGGACTGATCAGAGTTCAACAAAAAAATTTGGTTAAGCATTGAAACAATTCAGGCAGTGATTTCTTGGATTTTTCTTGAATTTTTTCAAAGCTTTTGTTTGACTAGTCCTTAGGGTTCAGAACACCAGGAAGTAAGTTACTGTTTCAATTTACCAACAAATATAAAGCCACCACCGCCATTTTAAAGCTGTGGTCTCTAACTCAGCACTGCTTGGATAAGTCACTGCCACTCAATAAGTAAGTCCAGAAGAGGGCTTATATGGAAACTAAACCACAAATTATCACATAGGCCTACTTCTCAACAACTAAATTTTATTAAAATAAGGTTCACTATGGTTATGTCTACTGTTACAGCAATTAATCATTTTACTGTAGTTACAGTTTCCATCGTCTAACCCCTTTACATGTTTATCTACTGCATCAACCAATACCACATATACTACTGGCATAAAAAGTGTGAATATGTGGGAGTTAGATTATCAACTGAAGTGTATCACCTTCCAAGCCTTTCACCCAACATGCATTTTTTTACACACATTGTGAAGGTAAATTTGCGTAATATTATTTAGCCCTAATAAAGAAAATATGCAAATAAGCCAGCATATCATCTAATGTCACCACTGTTTTTTGTTACGTAGAAACAGACAATGGTATCAGCTGAGATGTGAGAATCTTGGATAAAATCAGTAATAAATAATTTCTACACTCGACAAACACACCTAGAATCACAAGGAGTTGAATCAGAAAGTAAAACAAACAAACACATAAAAAAACAGGGACTGCAAATCTCCATCTCATCTGTTCACCAGGTACCTTCTGCACAGATAATTAGCACCTCTGCTAAAAATGGAATATACCTAGAAGTTTTGTCACAATCTCCCCAGGATTTGCTCAATCTGCAGCAGAAGTCGAGAATTATCACCTGCAATTGAAAACCTTAAACAGATTTTCCTACCTTGGTATTTTTTCCCCCAAGCAAAAGGGCTTTGTGCAGTAAAATTCTTATTCTGTTAAAGTTTTATTTACAAAACCACAGTATCCTAACAATTATTTAAGGATATGTTTTTAACAGCTCAAATATTTTTGACAGCTAAGAGACACTCATAAATGCAAATGATGCTCAATGAATTACTTTTTGTTAAGCCTTGTTGTAGAAATATAAAAGTTCTGTAAATTTGACTGGGCAAAAAAAATCAGGCTACTGCCACCATATTTGATTCATGCCAGCAATTTTATCCACTGAACGGAACATTCTGTGTAATCTATATTTTCAGGGTAATATATACAGTATGTGCAGTTACCTGTTTGACCATGATTTGAGCTCTATTCACGCTTGTTGTACTAGCATACACTCTGTGTGCAAAGAATGAGAATAAAAGTCGTCTAAGTCTCTAAATTAAATTTAGTACAGCTTTCCAGACAGTAAATGAACATTTCCATTCGATAAAGTGCAGCAGTGATCAAATGTAAACAGTGTGGGAGAAAAAACATGTTGCCAAAAACGCATTGATATGGAAATTCAGAGCATTAACACTAGAACTCCCAAGCCCGTTATTAAGACAGTTTTGAGACTTTAAAAGGAAATAACTTTAATTTAATTAATCATATGTTGGTCATGTTAACTGATTTTTCCTGTTTCGATATTTGGTTAATTTTAATTATTTGGTTAATCCATTTTAAAGGATGACTGGTCAGTAGGAAGCGGCTCAGATTCTGACAGTGAGTCCAAGGATGATCATCCACCCACTGGAAAACGCAGATGTATCAGTGACCAATCAGACAATAGTGAAACTTTTGTTCAAATTTTGGATAGCACTGCCAACACCTCAGCCGGTACACTCAGCGAACGAAAAGCCAAACCAGAGCCTGGGGTCTACTATAACTACTCACAGTGTGGATGTGCTGGATCAGGGTTGGGACGGGTTGAATGTTGGGGGGAGACTGGAGTTGATGTGTTCTTTAACCAGCTTTTCAAAGCACTTCATCATTATGGGAGTCAGTGCAACAGGCCAGTGCACTGCAAAAACAATCTAGAAATAAGTAAACATGTCTTAATTTTAGTGTATTTACCCTTAATTTGAGTATGTAAATAAGATGATTTGCCAGTGGAATTATTATTTTTTTACTCTTAAAATATGATAATTATATAATATACACTTGAAGTAATACAATGCAATTTTTCTTATTTTAAATGTAATTTGTCTTCTTCCATTGGCAAAGTGTCTCACTAACCTCCTTACTTCAAGAACAAATGCACTTATATTAAGAAAAATGACTTATCTAGATTTCGATTTTTTTTCCAGTGTAGTCATTAAATGAGCTAACGTGAGGCTTCTTTG
>NW_015150463.1:1205010-1222687 GCF_000732505.1 Cyprinodon variegatus
ATATATATATATATATATATATATATATATATATATATATATATATATATATATATATATATATATATATATATGGACAAATAATGCTTTTGGAACAGTAAAACAAAACAAAGACATTGATAAGCACCATTGAGGCTTCTAATTTTCATTTGAGAGAAAAAAAGAGAGCCACTCATTTTCTTTGTTTAACTGAATAGATTTTATTGTAAAGCTATAAGGAAGGAGTAATTACAAGATATTTCTTTGATTTGCTCAGCAAAAATAAAATACAACATTTTTTTATTCAAACATGCTGATCATAAGATAACAAACACATCACCAAACATCTTCCAGAGAAAATCAAAAGACAGCAAAAACAATGAAACAGTTTTGGAAAATTAACTATGTCCAGGAGAAAATGAGAAAATAAGAAGCAGGGGTGAATGATCGGAGTAGGAGGAACAATCATCCTCCGCTCTTTGTCTGACTCCTCTTTTCTACAATACAACAGATCCTACTTTACTTAAGACGATATATTCCTACAGCTTTAGGATTCCTTCACGGATATAGTTTTTCATCATCATTTGCGAACCTACACTTGCATGTACATAAAACTGTACAAAAAACAAGGCATCACTAGCAGTATTTTTCTATATAAATATAACCAACCAACATATAGGCTAAAAACTTGGACTTCCTGTAAAGACAAAAGAGAGTGAGCAGCTTTTTCCTGCAGTTGTATGTTTTCAAGTCAAACAATAAAAACAGTAAACTTTTTTCACTATACTGTAAAATTTCCATGCTAGTCTATTACAACAAAATTCAGACTCTCTCCATCTCAAACATTCTATGAAGCAACTTTGTACCAGTGTCTAATTTTATAAAGCCTTTTAAATGTTTAATAATGATGTATAAACACAGGGGCCACACCCTGAACTCCAAAACACCTGCTTAAAATGACAACTGTGTTGTTTTTTTCTCAAATTTGCAAATCTTTAGGAATAGTACCAAGTATACAAAGTGCCTTGCAAAAGTAGTCATATTTCTTGAACTTTACATATTTCCAACTGTTACAAATAAAAATCTTAGTTGATTTTAATGGGATTTTAATATGATTGACCAACACAATGCTGTACACAATTGTAGAGTGCAAGATAAAGGACGGATGGTTTTCTTTTTTTTTTTTTTGTTTTACAAATAAAAAACTGAAAGCAAGTAATATACCATATAAACTACTCCCCGTAATTCTGACAGATCTCTAGAAAAAATAACTGCAAGGGTGTAGTTATGTGTTATGGGTTATACAGTATGTCGGGTTAAAGCACGGTTAGGGTATAAACAACATCTCAGGCTTTAAATATCTCACAGAGCCTGTTCAGTCCATTATCTAAAAATGAAGAGTATGACACAATGGGCATTCATCTACTGTAAAGTCACAGCCCAGAAAAGAAGAGCATTATTTGTAGAATATAAACTCTAGAGGCACTGCAGAGACCCTCAGCGCAGGTGGCAAATCTGAAGAACAATTAAATAAGTCCATTTTTTTTCTGAAGAGTGACCAAATGAGAGAAAAAGATACATTTATAACCCATATTGGAAGCACAACAAGCATGGAGGAGATAGTGATGTGGCCATATTAGAACCAAAAGTTAGCCTATACCATATATCCACAATGCCAGAAAACTAGCAATACTGTTTTTTTTAGTGTGAATTGTGGTTGAGAAGGTATCATGCCATGCAGATGCTTTGATGCAGCTGGGAGAGTAAGAATGTTTAGAGTTATTGGGAAAATAGATGGAGTTAAATTCTAAAAGAATAGCTGTAAGGGATAAGAAAATGTTCCTTTAAAAGTACATTTACCTAATTAATTATGTGGCAAGAATTAAAAAGCATGTTTACAGAATCTCCATTCAATCTGATATGACTGGGTATTATGCAAGAAGGAATGGTCAAAAATGAACGTTTCTTAAAGTTTTTAGGGCTATATACTAGTAGCCTGGCAAGCCAGACAGAGCTACACAAGGTGCAACTCAGGCTATTTATAGTCTCAAACTATTTTTCCAGTAATTATTTTGAGACTATAAATAGCCTGGCAAGCCAGACAGACTTACATGGTGTAAGTCAGTCTGGTAATGGTCAAAATACTCTACGGTCTGAAATAGATTTGACTGAATACGGGAGGCAGGTCCTTAATTCAACAGTGCTTTTCTGTAACCATAACAATTGAGTATGGAGATTCCACTTGCCGATGTTTTAATTATTCACTTTATTGTCTCCTAAAGGAGCTGTTTATAAGGTTCAGATTTTAGCAGTTGGCTGTTGTAAAAGCTTCTTGCTTTACATCAGCAGCTACCTGGTTCTAAACTGTTTTTGCTGACTGTTAGTCCCACCTTTGAAATGAAGCTTTACTCTCTCCTTTTTTAGACTAATATGCCGTATATATATGATGTGAGTTAGTCTGTCTAGCCATCCTAATATACAAGCATGCACATAGGTGTGAATGCATCATAAGTTGGTTTTAAAAATGTTAAAATAAAAGCAGTAAATCCAAACCAATGTCGCAGAATGATTCAGTCATTTTTGTAATTTCTCAGAAATGACATAAAAAATTATTGTTGGTTTAAAATGTAACCAAATTTTAAAATCTAATCTGATTAAATTTCATTAATTCATATTTTATGGAATGTCCTAGATGGTAATAAGGATCATATCAAAAATTACTACTTTTTCTCATAACATCTTAAATCCAGGTCTTCACTTCTGTTTCAATAAAAAAATAAAAATAATGTGGCAAACTTGGCGTGTTAGGCAGGATAAGGGCTAGGGTGGGAGGTGGTGAAGTTCACATTTCTATATCAGTTTACAAACAGTGATGGTATAACTTTCAGACTTGATGTCTATATCTGAGTGGATTCCTTCTTCAATATTAAAACAACAGTGACAACAACTAAGCATTGACTTCATTGACAGTGACAACAACAAAGCGTTTCCATTTCCTCATTCCTAGAGACTCCAGCTTTGGTATAATACAACTGTAAACTGCTGAAAACTTTATTCCATGATTTATATTGTGTAGAGTGGCATTTTGAGTAATCACCAGACATTTGCACTCAGGAAATTGAACTGCAGATTAAACCTCACCATGCTGTAGATCTGATTAGACCTCTAAAAAAAGTTGCTTTGAAATCTTGGAAATACTTTATAAAAAAAAGGGAAAAAAAGAAAAAGAAATTACATCTAATCCAATTTTCTTCACTTTTTTAAAAGGTTAAAATAAGATTCAATGGATAATGTTGAGCAGAGCAAGCAAATGGTTTTTGGAGGAAAAAAACCATTATTACTTATTAAAAAATGCACTTTAATTACCTAAAAAGAAACTTTAATCTGCATTAAAAAGTATGTTAAAGCCAAAAATGAATTAATGTCTGAGTTTGTAAATTAAAGGAAGGAAACGTTACATCTTAGGCTTAGTTAATGGAACCATAGATTGTGTAATATTTGATTAAAGGCACTTTCCACCTTCTTAAAAAGTCATTCCTAGAAAATGGAGGCCACTCACAGTGAGCATAAATAAAAGAGGGTGACTGTGGTGAGTCACAAATTCAAATGACAGTGCACAAACTTAAATGATGTTAAGTTTAGCAATTTGTCTTATTTTTGATACTATAAAGAAATGTATATTGTTTAATTGATCATAACAATAAAACAATGAAATATAAGAATTTCTTTATGAATGTTTAGTGAGAAAAAGGAATGACACCTATTAATAACTGGATATAGTTCGACAAAAATTAGCACTGTTTTATTTCTCTTGCTGCTGCATTGTTGTTTGGTTGTTTTATCCCTAAATTTCCGTACTCTTCATACAACACAAAATATGCATTTCCATGTTTTTTTTTTTTTTTTGTTTTTTATATCAAACCCAGACACTTCTAATTGAAAATGAGAATGGTATCTCTCAGTTGAAGGTTAAACAATGTGTTAAAATAACTTTTTTTAATTTATCTTCTATTAAATGCCAAGGGGAGAATGAATAACATACATCTTTATAATCAATTAAAACATCTTGAGTTTAATTGCTGCTTTCTGGATGTTTTCACTAATATTTTTAACAGCCTCAACTCTTTGAGGTTGGAGATCCTCATTGCAGTGTCTCTAATCTTTATCTCCTTCCATCAACTCTCTATTAGATTTAAGCAATAACTCTATCTGGACAACACCAAAATGTGAGTATACTGCATTCAGATATTACAAAAGAAAAGGTTTTAAACAAAGAGTGTCTTGTACAATTTTGATCATCTAATAGAAATGCCAGAATGACCGTAAATTTTAATTTTTACAATAAAAATTTATGGTTCTGGATAACTTATCAACTTCATATGTTGATGCTTTTATGAAAAGAAAGGCATTTTTTTCACAAATAAGTAATAATTATAATAGTCTTTCAATTAACCTGTATACACTTTATAATACTTTACTACATCTTTAACTGTATCTGATCTCAATGATCAAAACCCTTATATTTTTGCAAAACTACATTTCTGAAGTTTTTGTAAATAGAGCAAGTTCTACAAACTCTTTCAAAGATAGACAAAAATTTATTTGTGTCTTATCGTTTATGATTTTTTTTCGGGACTCTTCATGTGTACCTCTGGGTATTTGGAAAATAAGAAAGGCGGAATATATTATGCTAAAGCTTAACATTTTATAATAAAAATATTATTATGACAACATCTGACTATGAAAGGCCTTTAGAGACCGAGTTATTCCACATTGTCACTCATTCGCAAAATATTTCTTGTCACATGGGCATTAATATTTACCAGATACACTTTAACATATTTTGTCTAATCTTTTGAATCTTTAATTTTAAGCAGTTTAATCTCCAAGAGGCATCTCCATATTCAAATGTCCAGATAATCCCACTGCTGCTTAACCTGCTGCTCTTTGCATCGCATTTCCAAGATATTTGTTAATTCTCATGAAAATACTCTCTTAACAAAAAAACGTTTTTCTAAAATCATGTAAATGTTCAGACATTTTCCAGGATTCCTTCTCAGTTTCCTAAAGCAATTTAGTTATGTTATTCATGTTTTGTTCTGTGTTAATATAACAGGATTTGCAGTGCAAACATTGAATTATACAATGATGACCCAAAATATGATACAATTGATTAAAATTGCTTACAAAAAAACTAACTGTGACTAAAAACTGAAAACAAAATCAATTTCATGTTACCGTTATACTGTTATCTTAAGGAATTAATTCTTTCTTACAAAAATCTGTACAATACAATACCTAAACCTTTTTTTTTTTTTTTTTTTTTTTTTTTTCAGTTTTTCTGAAATTTTGGATAAGAAAAAAGGCAGAATTTTGATAAGAGCTTTTAAAGGAAAAATACTTTTAGAATATATTTTTACAATTAACTCATAATCGTTGCAACCGATCACCAATATAATTCAAACAATAAGGAATTAAGAGTCAATTATTTTAAAGTCAGAGCAACATTTAGAATTCAGAAGAAAAAGGTTTTGATTCTCAAGGAAAGTTCTGATCAGTTATAGTTATTGAAAAAAAACTGAAAAAGTGAAAAAGTTGTATTTTTATGTTGTGCAAAGAGCTTAAAAAAAAATCTCCCATTCAGTATAAATTGGTGCACATTCCAAGTCCAACTGAGTATTTTGCCAATAGAATATATGAATTTCAATACATAGGAAATGTCAGAAATATCAATTTCTGTCAATGCAAAGTGAATTTAAAAGCCAATGTTCATGCGGAGTGACTAACTCCCATTCTTCCTGCACACACATACACACTCCCACACAGACTGTCAGAGTGTGTGACAGAAGGTCTCGCGGGGGCTGATGGGTAGGTCAGGAGTCTGGAGACGGTGTGTGTGTGTGTGTGTGTTTGGGGGGGGTGCCTAGGTTATCCTCCAAGGAGCAGGTAGTGTTTACTGACACTTTGGATCCTTTGAATGGTCACAGGAATGCAGTACCAGTAAAGAGTTTTGACGACCTATAATTTTTTTTTTATTACCTATTTAGATATTTAACCTCTGGATATAAAGTATATTTCTATTAATCTTTGGATTCAGTGTTTTTTCTAACCTTGTTTTCAACAACTGCATGCCTGCCAAATATATAAATAAAGCACTATAAAACAAACACTACTATAAGTTGAATACATTGAGGGATGTTTTATTTATTTATTTTTTCCAAATTAGCTGAAAGTCTATTCAGTCAAAATAAGAGCAAATAGAAGTATTTTGAGCAGATAATATTTTTTATGTCACCTAACAGTAATCTCATTGGTTCCATCAAATGTAAGTTTCACTTCCTTTTACTTTTTCTTCCACTTTCATTATTTTTAATCTTTCTTTAAAAGTTATAAAGAGTTCTACATATATTATGCTGCTGTGTTTCCATCATGAACCTAATTGCCTTTTACAATGACCACACTTTTCTGTATAGTTGGGGTACTTTTTTCACATTTCCACATACTTTATTAAACTTCAAAATAAATAGGCGTCTGTAATGTTATCACTGGCTGAGCTGAAAGTATGAAGATTTACAGTCTCCAAAAGATATTGTGTGATGCCTTGCTTTAACTAGGCATTTTCAATTAGAGCAAGATTGTTTTTCTATGAAAATCGAATATGTTGTATCAGCTCATATTTGTTTTTTTGTTTGTTTTTTATTGGTCTTCTCCTCTTAAATTCAAACTGATCTTGAAAGGGATGTTAATCTAGCAGGAAGATTTATTATTATTATTATTATTATTTATTTATTTTTTTTAAATGTCATTCAGACTTACTGAGTTTTTTATAGTAAGTAACAAATGACAGGAAAGAGGGAAAATTAATTATCTGGTTCGATTTGTAAGAAGCAAAAGCAAATATTTGAACTAAGTAAGCTTATTGGGAAGAGTAAATTATATGTTTGATATGTCTTTCTTAACAAAAAAGTCAACTAATGTCACAGTGAGTATGCCAATAAACACCACAGTAGTATCTGCTCTTGTGCTAAAGCTGATGTTGTAGGGTTCAGTAAAGATTGCCATAGGTTACCAGAGGTTAGCTGTCTTCCTCTCGGGTTAATCTTTGCAAAAGGCTGAGGCTAAACTGAAGCTTTACTCCCGCAGGACCTTTTACTGTATCTTTACATTACACTTAGCACAACACACAGGCCGATTGGGAGTGTGATCACGCAGTAAAGCAGCCAGTGGACATTGCAGAGAAGGAAGGCAGAGTGGAGGTGGACCTCCATGTTAGGCCTGTAAATAATCAATAAGACTGTTGAGTTTAGGCGTTAAATCACCGCAGGAGCATGCAGCACTCAGGAACTCTAAATCTTTTTTGCAGGCAAGGCTGAGCGGCGGCTGAATGATTGCTGATGTATGTGTGTCGTTCTGTGTGCACATTTACTGAACGGGCAGGTATGTCGAGAATAAATCAAACTTTATTCAGAGACTGAATCAGGTGAATAACTGCACAATAGCCCGCATGTCAGGCCTCAACACAAGCTGAAACAAATGCAAAACATATTACAAAGCAATCACCTGTCTAGTATGGAACGGATGATTGTACATCGAGTATAAGAGAAAAGCAGTGTAAGACTTGCCACGAAGAAGTCTGCCTAATAAAACAATCATGAACCCTCCCTGACCAAGATGATGTTTTCTTACAATTATTCTTTGTTTTTGTTGCCTTAGGGTTTACTTTAATTCTGAAGATTGGATTAGCTGATTGCAAAGAAGAAAAAAAGTGAGTAACACTCTCATTCACCTGAGAAGAGCATTGATGTAACTATGTGAATGCAACTAACAGATATGTTTTACCTAAATGGTACAAATGCATATGCATTTTTTTTCCCCATTTTACATCAGCTATAATGTTTTACCTTAATAGCCCAGTGGACCTGACCAAAACCCGTGCAAATTATATTCGGCCTTCATTTCTGTGCAGTGATTGCACAGCGAGGTCCCCTTCCCCAGACCATCCACCAACCCTCCCCTCACATGCACCTAACAGGTTCATTAAACACGCTTGCCAAACAGGGAAAGAGTCCACGTCACGCATAGGATGGGAAAGAGGTGGGAACTAATGAGCAGCAACAATGACCCAAGGGTTCTTCCTTTGAGTTAAAAAAAAAACAGCAGGGAGACTCTCTAAAGTCAAACACACAGAAGAGAGAACAGATGCAGAAGTCGGTATCGACGGGAAACAGCTGCTTCAGAAACAAACACAACAGTCGCCCTAAACACCATGTTTAAAATGTTTGAGCCACAGGAGGTTCACAACTGATGTTGATACAACCATCTGAGACCAGCTGGACTTTCTGATAAATGCTCAGTTCTTAGTTTGCATTAATCCAACTGGAACATGACTACATGACTTGATCATAATTGAAGTTTCACTAAAAATTGTTACGCCGTCATGTTTTCTTTTTTTTGTTGTTTTTACCAGGTCTGCTAGCTAAATGAATAAACTTCTATGAACTTAGATAAAAATGTATACCAATAGACCGTTTCTGCTTTTACTTTTAATTATAAGGGATGATAAAATGGCAAGGATTCTGGACAAAAAAACATTCTTTGCAGATCTGTTATTAGAAAATGTGGTTCAACCACAAATGGTTCCAGTTTCATCTGAGAAATTGGAAATAATTTTCTGTATAAAGAATCAGCCTATCTACTGAGAACAGCACAGAATTGGTAAATTATGCTCAGTGCTCAGTTTTGTTTTCTCATTAGGACATAATAAAAATAATCTATTTATTATGTCCGAAATTATTTAAAGGTAATCTCATGTCCAAAACCACTCAACTGATTCCATATTAATTTTGGTATTTAAAAAAAATGAAGCCAAAATGGGAAAGAAAAAAACTCTCCATAAAAAGTGTTTGAAAAACCACCAACTCATATTAATCATTTTTCTGTCCAACTTTTAGCCGTTTCTCAAATCTTTTTAAGTAATTCTGCAGAATATTCTACCATATTGCTTCATTGCTGGCATGTTCAATCTTCAGATACTTTTTTTAGTTGTCAGACAGATGGCATCATATTGGACTTTGGAATACTTTTTTTTGTATGGAGAGTGGCTTGATATATCTATATTCTAATTTTTAATTCAGAACTAATAGGCTTGAGCTTCAATCCTTTTGAAAAACTGGAATATTTTCAGTCAAGTTTTGTATGCTTAATATTGTATCTATTACTGTAGTACTTTGAAGACTGATATGAATTTATCAATTGTTAAAAAAACTAATCCAAATATCTTAATTGCTTTTAATGACCAAAGACCAATATTTCTCACTGTCTTTGTAGTGGGATACATTTCAGATTTTTATGAAATCATCTTATCACCCTTCAGCTATTTTCCCAGGGACCACTGATGTTGTCTTTCTGAATTAGCATGATGTCAACACACATGAACATTTCACTGCAGTAAAATGTCCAAACTAAGAATGTATTTATCTAAACTTTGCCCGTGTAAATTCTGTCATTGTGGTCATGGCAACCAGAAAACAGTCTTTAATCAGAAACAACCAGATTTTAACCAACAAGAGGACATACGATTGATGACCATTAAGTTCACAAATTGGACAAAGAAGACAGATGGTTTGAAATAGGAGTGAAGGAAGCCATCTTTGTTACAAGATATGTTTTTTTTTTTTTTTCTCCCCCAAAAGTATCTCAATAGCAGCAGCCGGCTGCTACTTTCCTGATGTAATACAACATGTATAGCTGTATTGATCCTAAATTTGACTTAATTTTATTTTTTTTACCACAATAAAATCTATGTAGAATCTGTTTTGTGAACCTAAAACCCTAGAATTTAATAAAGGTATAATTATTTTTTTTTCTGTTCTTTATTTCTGCCTGTTCTTCCTTAACATGAACAGTGTTTCATGATTCCAACATAACTTAAAATTTACAAACCCTTTTATTGTCACATCTTAAAATGAAATGGGAAGGTAGTTTATGTGTTTGTGTTTATAATGAACTGTCAACCATGTTCATCTTTACAAATATCATATCATGGTCAGCTACTAAGATAAAAATGAAGTTATAATCCTTGAAATTCGATTTCTTCTGATTGAAAAAAACCTGAACAAAAATAGATGTACTTCGCCACATAAACGCAGACCCAGCATGTTGCCACACTGCAGGGATAAAAAAGAAGAAGAAACACACAAACAAAAAAGTCTTGTGGTAGTAACTCGGCACCGTCGGTGATGCTCAAGAGTCCAGATTCCAGCAGCGTGACGCTAAACGCTGTGATGTCATTCCCCCATGCGTGTAGAGACTTTTAGTCCATCAAAGGGACATTGTGTGAAGATCTGCAGACAGCACAACAGCCACAGATCCACACTGAGAGACACAGCAGTTTCATCTGTCCCTGTTTGTAATATTTACAGCTCTGTACACTAAAAAAAAGGATTTGTTCACAGCCAAAAAACTAAGATACAACTCCAGTGACTGAAAAAATGTCTTTTCCTTTAGCTGTTTCTGTTGATTGAATCAACTTGACTAAAAAAAAATCTGATACGTACGGCCTGCAGAATAGACAAAGATAAAGTAAAGCAAAAAAAAAAAAGTTGAGGATAGATAAGATTACACAGTATACTTAAGTAAAATTTACAAGAAGGTCTTCCCAATCCCCCCCCCATGATGTTTTTGTTCTTTTTCTGTTCCAACACAGCAAATAAGCTTAATGCCACGCACAATAATTCAACTCAGCTAAATAGTTTCCCATGAAATTATCACAACGTAGTTTACATTCCTTCCACAGCTGCTATAACTGAGTTTCCTTCTGTTCTTGTTTCTATTTTTACACTTGATTGGTTTTTAGAGGAGGGTAACAGCGGCGACGGCGGCAGCAGGAGAGGTGGGGGTCTAAAGCCTTGTTCGGTGATGCAGTTGACAAAAGGAAAAAAGGGTGAGTCGTACTGCAGCACAGCGAGTTGTAGGCACAGGGGGTGGCTGTGTGGAGGTGGGAGGCGAAGAGGTGAGCGGCATTGTGGATCATTGGGGCTTTAAAGTTGAGAGAGCTTGGCCCTCACAGGTAGATCTCCCTCTTGGAGGTCTGGCCAGTTGGGGTGGTTGTGGAGTTGTACTCCGCTGCCTGGCTCAGTGGTATCTCCTCCAGGCCATAGTCTTTACCAGACGAGTCTCCAGTCCCAGGATAGGCACTGCTGTAAGGGGTCATAAACCTCATGCTAGCCACCTTGGAGCTGCTGCCGGCGCTGCCACCCGTCCCGCGTTCCTCGGTCACCATTGGCTTCGGGCTGCCATTGGCCATGGGGTGCTCCTGTCTGTCCATTTCCTGGTAAGGCACAAAGGTGGAGAGCTTGGGTGCACTCTTGGAAACCTTGCGGTTAGGGGAAGGCTGACCAGGCATCCAGCAGGAATCAGAGTGGCCAAACTCTGTGCACTCACGCGTGCAGTTACCGGTCATTGCTACGTCCGGGAGGGGCCTGAGATCTGCAGAAAGACACAAAAGAAGAGTAGGATAAGCTACCATGAAAATGCCTACAAAATTACAGTGGTTGAATAAGATGGCTGATTTTCATATAACAGACAAAAATAAATTGCTTCCAGAAATATTAATGTAAACATTTTTAAATCTTTTCTCAAAAAAACTGTCGTATAGATTCTGGTTTGCATTTATTTGAAAAAGCCCACGGCCAACATCTAATCTACCTAGTCCACATTTAAGTAACATATTATCAGTGTAAATCCAGCTGTTTATAGGAATGCTTCTGAGTTTGTTTAAAAAATCTGTGAAAGAACAAGGCATGGAACAGAATAGCCAGAAAAAAAAATTGTGAAGAAGTCCAACAGAGGGGTATGTTATAGAACGATATATATTACACATCAATGCATCAACATTGACAGAATAAGTAAAACTGAAAACATAAGGAGACATGGATTATCACCTAAATAAAAAGGCAAAACAATGGACGATGGAGAACTGAATACATCTACCAGTTGTAAATAAAAAGAAAAAATGCCAAAGTCAAAGAAACAATTACTTCTACTTTACAACTGAGCACTACTTTGTGTTGGTTTATTACTAAATACAACTTATTATATTTACTAACAATATTTTGAAGTTGTCATCAAAAAGGGATGAAATGGGAAAAACTTCATAATTTAATCCATTATTCCTTCTAAAGTACGGGCTAAAGGAATGAGGAAAATCTAATTTCAAAAAGCTTTCTCACGCTGCTTATTATATCTATTGGAAAGTGGAGATCTGAGGCTTTGATTATTATACGTTTTCAAATCTGCTTGCATTGATTAGGATAAAAATAATGCTGCTTTGCAATGAAACATTATGTTTGGCAATTAGAGAGCACATAGTTTAAACAAATAGAAAAAAACCTCCTGGATAGAAGGATAGAAAACCCAAAATACTGGTAATTTGGTTAAACAGATGTTTTGTTTTTAAAGAACTCACAAAATCATGTGTTTAATAGTATTGTCTGGATTTGTTTTATTAATTTTTTTATTACTCTTGTTATTTTGTGCAATGATTTTGAGTGATTTTGTGAAATTTCAGCTGTATGTGAATTTTGGCCTTTCTTGTTTTGCATATAGAAATACCCAATAAAGGTCGCCCAATTCATTAT
Source organism: Cyprinodon variegatus (assembly GCF_000732505.1). Lineage (NCBI taxonomy): Eukaryota > Metazoa > Chordata > Actinopteri > Cyprinodontiformes > Cyprinodontidae > Cyprinodon > Cyprinodon variegatus. The sequence continues at coordinate 1,217,628 of NW_015150463.1, forward strand.
AGAATTATAGGGACACGTAAAACTTCAATAAGGATGAGACTGCTAATGGAAACCTTATCCTTTTATCCACACTGAGCAACCATTTCAAGGAAATCAATTAGATCAGTGTTATTTTTCAAGTCATTAATAGCTCACAAAATGACAGGATTTGTCTTCTAATTTGCTGCTGGAAGTCAGAGACCTCATGAAACTGAGTGCAGAGCGTGAAACAGGATCAGCTGCCTTAAAGAAGGCAAACAACCTCAGGTTCATTAAGATGTAAATAATGTTCCTCAGGAAATTAATTAAACCAAAAATAACAGTGCAAACACAGATTATGATTTGATCTGTTTATAGGGTATTGTGGGTTTATAGTCTGAATTTTCCATTCGGTTTCAGAGCTTTTGTCCTCGTTTAGTAGTCCCTAAGGCAGACAAAGAGTGACAGACAGCAGGGGTAAGTTTGCATAAAAAAAAAATATCACAGCTCAGAAGAGAAAAAGGTCAGAGATGGAAGCAGAAATATCAATGCTTATGCAGAGAGTAACCTTTCTTCTGTGCGTGACATTAGATCATTCTTTGATACTGCGGGCTACAGTCTTGCATGCTGTGGGGAGAGGCAGAGAAGAGGCAGGAGCTGGTCCGCTCGGGGAATGGTGCTGATTTCTCAAAATGCCCTCCGCTTCATGCATAATTGACATTCATTGCCTGTATTTGGCAAAAGCAGCTACAGTCGGCTTTTCTGTCTGTTTCCCGGTTGATGCATCTGTTCTTATACAGGGTAGTGCTGAGTGGCCAAGGTCTCCCTCCATACGTTTTCTTGCCTGCCGCTGGCTCGGATTTGGGCTTTTAAGCACTTCCCATGCAAAAGCCAGACGCTTGCAAAAACTGTTATGTCATGTGCAAGCAGCTGCAGAGTTTAGAGCGCTTGATTATTAAGTGCTCAGACTCTGAATGTCGCGTCAGCATAGGCCACATGGAACACGTGCTTCCATGAAATCGGAACAAGATCTAAATGAGACCCAGCAACAGGTGGGAAGCCACATCCTGCAGGAAAACTCTTGTTCTATAACTTTTAATTATCTTTTATTGGTTATCTTATGCTTATTTGACACATATTTTACTTTGTTACACACAGTTTGAGAATCCCTTCTACACATGTTTCCAACTTAAAATCAAACATATATCGATCGTCTTCCTCAGCTCCTCTGCTTTGTGTGAACAAAACTGTGCAGGTATTGATATAATAGAGCTTGAACACTTGCACTGGTCTGATCATCCCTTCATTGACTTCCTGTTCATGTTTAGATTCACATTTAAAACTTTTTATTGCTTATCTAAACATTCTACATGATTAACACCAAAGGTGATGGTTCTTTAACAGTCATACAACAGATGTATGTACTATAAAGATAGAAAAAGAATATAAATTAAGAACAAATTAGTCAAAAAATAAAACTTAAAAAAAGAAATGAGTTCACCTAATTTGCTTTTAATTTCTGATACCCAATTATACTTGTTATTTGTCTTTTCTAGGCAGTGCAAGCCTGCCTTGCTATATTTTCCTACTGCATAAATAGATTGAGGAAAACTAACATGGGTAGGAAAGCAGAGCTTGAATCTCTTGGTTTCCCTCATAGAGCAAATACTAGATCTTAACTTTTTAGAGAGTAATGAAGCAAAAATATACACTAAACAATGCAGTTTTTAAGAGAATTGTAAAAAGATAGAATAAGAAGATTAAGCAAAAGATGCAAATAGAGGAAGTGCAACTTAGCTCGAAATTCACTGGTTCAAAATGTGACATTATCATAGCATTGATCCTTCAGCACAGGAGTATACTGATTCAATCTAAGACTGGTCCAGTAGTGGTCATGTTTTTCTTAATTAAACACAAGAGCTAAACGATCACAGCCTCAGATAATGCTGATTGCAAAGCCTGATGGTGGGAAAGGTTTTATTTTAAGCGTGGGGTGGAGTCACTATGAGAGATCATTACTGGTCCTTATGTACTATAGCACATTTAGAGGACATTTCTGCATCAGCTGCAGTAGATTTTGGATACTGATTAAATTCCCCTAATTCAACTGTTATCAGCTTACTATTACACCTTTATCACATCGGAATTAAATGTAGAACTTCCCTAAATAAGCTTGAGCTACCTTAATGTCTGTTATTCTGCCTTTGTGGATAAGCAGCTATAAATTTTTTTTTACACTAAGAGACACTGAGAAATCCCCATCATCTGCATGATAATTATGGAAGTATGCCACAGTGGGACAAGCCTTCACTGAAACGGCCAAAAAGGAATTTCAACACGGCACAAAAATCAAAGCTGGCCCTATTTTATATGGTAGAGGTCACTTGGGAGTGTGGAGATTATCTTTGACCCTCACCAAAGCTAAATGTTCAGAATATGACAGTGTTCCTCTGAGGACGTGACGCCTTTTATATTCATAGTCTCATCCCCCTAGGAACACTTCAAATATTTTTTGGCTCTGCAACCCCTGGAGCTCTGAAAGTAGTCAAATTATCTCAGGGTTGTTCCTGCCAACAAACTAGTGGTGAACGTTCCAAATCCATGCCTGGCAAATATTTTGGTCTCTATTCAGCATAAAATAAATATAGAATATTGGGACCTCACAGATTGGTGTGAGATTATGGGACATCAGGAACAAAATTTAGGTCTCAGTTACATTTATTTCTGCTCTAAATGTTGCCAGAAAAGACAAATCAACAGTCATTAACAACCGGGCACAACATTTTCAACATGGTCCAACTGATCTAACACAGCAGGTCCAGATATCCAAACGTTTAGAGAGAGCATATTCTTATAGCATACCGTTTACTAAATCGTCGCTATTGACTTTTTGTTGATTCCAACAAACTTCACTCATAATATGACAAAGAGTGCTATTGAACTACACCTTTATTTTTGTGTAATTTTTTCTCTATTGTGATTGTCTTCTGTTTAACTAAGATTGGGTCATGAAGGCGAAAACGGTCAAAAATAATCCCTGGAATTACCTCTTTACCTCAAAGATTTTTTTTTTATTATTTTGCTATTACTTCCATCCTGAGATGGACATGTTAAAATGTCCTTAATAAGTAAAATGCTCAATCGCTAATAACTGAAAGCCAACTGTAAAAGTATTGCAACATAAAAGAATCCACCCAGAGCTTTGCAAAGATTAATCAGGTACAAGATTGTATAGCAAAATGAAATCCCTTTACGTCAAATTGAGATTACTCTTATTACTCTTTTGATTAACTGATTAATAATCAGAGAACAAAAGGATCCTTAAAAAATATATTTTTTATACAAAATCAAACAAGGTGAAACTAAAACATTCCCATTGAGGAGTTCTGGATAGAAAATACTGACAGATGAAAACTTTATCTTAAAAGCAAAAAATATTTATATTTTTAACAAGTTTGATATAATTGCTGCTCTAGTTGGGTTGCTCTGTCAACTGAAGTAAAATTTTAAATCCCTTATTCTCCAGTTAAAGATGAATCAAATATTAAATTAGTTGATGATTATTTCAATAATAGATAACGATTAATCCAATGAATAGCTTCAGCCCTGATCTTCAACAAGCTTTGCATTAACGATGATTTAATGAATCAGGACTTACTGCACAGCTGTGAGGTTAACCAATAGATCTCTTGTGTATTTTCCATATCCCACTGTGTTGTGGCGACAAAATGTTCTTTATAGAGTTTAAGAAAATCCAATAACGAGAACTGAAGTTGTTACTGACACAGTTTATAAACCTCCAAAAGCTTTCTCCCACAACAGATTAGAGGTCAGAATGGTTTCGCTCTACACTGTACTCATTTGGGTCTGTAGGCGTGATGATGACAACCGTGATTAACAATCCAAGATCCCAGGGGCGACAAACATCACAAAACACTTATCAGCTCAAACGCCTCCTCTAAAGGCAGCTATACCGATCCAGCCATACCAGGACCGGCAGCTTTCTTCTTTACATGCTGCGATTTTTAAAAAGTTCTGGGGTTATCCCTGCAGGAGAAGACATGCTATCTGTCCTACTCTCTGCAGCATCCACAGTAAAACTCACCAGTGATCCTTTCAAAGGAGCAGAAAGCTAAATTCAGCTTTGCCACTATTACTAAGGCCTTTTCAAAACGAAGTACCCTTCTCGATTTTTTTTTTTTTTTTTTTTTTACCCACCTTATCTGTACTGCTGAGCTACAGTTAACCCCGAGGACCCTCACTCACCCCACTGGCCTCTCTCTCTCTCTATGCATAATACACTCCACTACCTTGGTCACCATTTTACGGTCAAACTAATTAGATTTCAGAGTCCCCGCTTGGGAAGATGTCAGTGGTATGAAATGGAAATAATTTCCAGATGAGTATCTGACATTTTACGCTGTCGACTAGAGTAAAGAGCCAAGGCGGATTGGCTCTCTTCCCCTCCTCCTTCTACTCTTTTTCCTCCTCTTTTCCGCTCCATCACTTTATTCACAGAGATATGCTAAATCCTCAAGCTTCCCTTTTCGCCGCTCAATCCATGGTGATAAATGGAAGTGAGTGTACACAAAAGAGAGGCTCTTTTTTTTCTCCGCTTCTGCTTGAAGTGTTAATGTGTTTAATTACTTTAAAGCTGGGTTTTCTGCCTATATGCGTATGTGCGTGAGAGTGTGCAAGTTTGTGTTACACCAAGTTCTACAGGAAAACCTTCAATTAAAGCCTTTTCTCTGTCTATGACAATAGCTTCAATTTATCTTACAGGAACAATAGAGGACTGAGAGGAGGTGTAGCTCCTCTGAACGCTCAAAGACGTGCAGGAGAAAGACGCTCTACAGCTTCCTCTGCTGCAATCAGTGCCTACACAACTTAGTTTCAGAAGAAATTCTGTGTCTTAGACTTATCTCCTCAGGCTATAACTTTCAATATAGGGGCAAAACTAAATCTACATTAGGTGGAGAGATTTCATTCTTAGCTTTCAAAAAGAGTTTTATACAGTCTGTTTTTAATAATGCAAGTTACATAACTGTCATTTATGTATATATATATATATATATATATATATATATATATATATATATATA
>NW_015150463.1:1222809-1254895 GCF_000732505.1 Cyprinodon variegatus
TTTTTGTTTACTTATTATTTATTGCTGAGTTACTGCTTAAATATTTATATTTTATAGCTATAGCAGCACTTTATTTCAAAAAACAAACAAAAGCTTAGGCCTGCAAACAAAATTTTCAAAAAAAAAAAAAAAAAAATACTGCTTTCATTTCTTACTTCAGATTAACATTATGTTCCATTTACCTCACACCTGGGAAATCAGCTAGTTGCTGTCTTCAGTGACCTGGCTTATTTCATATAATACGAAATGATAATATAATTTCTAAACACAAGCAATATGTTGTTTTTTTTTTAATCAGAGGTTGCTAGGGTTTATATTTATTGAGCTTTAAATTGAACAAAAGTAAAAATTAACAACTTGTTACTGCAGCCTGGACCATTCTCTGTTTGCCAGACAAACATGTAGGGTTCTATATTTGGAGTTGGTAAAAAAATGTCTACATTCCCTAGATGTGGTATTTTTAGTGAGTGTTTGTGTTTTACACCTTAAAACCTTTAATTTCTGACCTCTGAGTTCCAAAGAAATATTATAAGTGCTTAAATGATTGGCCTTCATGATATTAGCAAAATAGGAAATTCTAACACTAATACTAAGTAGTACAATAATGTTTATGTTTTATCAGTTTTTTTATCAGGAAGTTCCAGCTGCTCTTCCTGGGCTTAAGCATTGTACCCATAAAGCAAGTGTAGGTATTATAAAGTTATCTGAAAGATTACTTATATTAATTTCCAGTATGTAAATAATACAAACATGACTTTTGAGATGTAATGTCTGCTAAAATGCTTCATTCAAGCAGGTCTTTGCAAATGTGTTACTGGCCACATGCATTTTGCAATACAATTTGAAAGTATTTCTCTGCTGCATTTCTATATACTTTTAGTTGCATTATTAAGAACAAAAACTAAGCTAAGTGATAATTTAGTATGGGCATTTAGCCACAGGTTTTTGGTCCCATCATTATCAGGTGGAAAGTTATTTTTTGTGCATATGTTTTATTTCAACGAAATGTGAGACTCTTAGTGTTGTTTTCCTGAAATTTTACATTGTGTCTTATAGATTTTGTCTTTGTCCATAAGCACTGCTAGTACTGATACACTAAGTACTTACCATGTGCTGCTGGTCAAGGTAGGCATGCAACCTTTCTATAGGGGACTCAAGAAGAAACAAAAGAAAAAGAGTCTGTTTCTAATGTGTGATGCACATACATATATATTTGGTGCACGTAGCATGACGCTTGCTACAGTACAATGCATTGTAACCAAATCGTTATTCTTGTGTGGATCAGAGGAGACATGAACCATTCATTCATTGTAATTCTTATAAACATTATCAATGCAATGCATCAGCATAAAGCCTCATGATAATTAAGATCCCGGAAGAACCCAACCAGCGGCAAATCGGTTTCCTTAGCAGCAGTGTCAAGACCACTGGCTGACTGTGAAAAAAAGCCAGAACTTGCACCAGAAGCAGGACCCACCATCTCATGCGCCGCCCACAGACAGTCCTGATAGGTAGCATGAAAGCAACTTTTCTCATGCTACAAGCCCAGTGTTAGATTCAGATGAGAATACTCCTGTAAGGCATTACTCATAGTATTTTTATGAAACAACAATAAAGCTCCTTTTAAAGATGTTCTGTGGGTTTTTATGTAAGAGACAGACTGCTGTAAACCTGAATCTGTATTCAGTGTCACACGCGCTGGCTCAGTTCCCTGATGCCTGAACAACACATACACCAGCTCCTGTCTTTGGTGTTCTTTCCCCCAGCAGGTCTGTGTGATCCTGTCGTATCAGTGTGTTCAGCACTTCATGTTCCCATAAAGATTTTACAATCATCTGAATAAAAAGCATTTCTAGAACCATCTCACAACCCTTCCTCAAAAAGCTGTGATGACAGCAGCGACAGAGCCCCCCCCTCCCCATCATAATGGACACATTAGCTGACGCTGTGACAATAGCTGAAATGTTTCTCTCTGTGTCATTGCCATGATATTCTGTGCAGAATTGTGTTATACCCTGAATCTTCATCCAGTGCTGTTGGCAGGTCAAAGCCTGCTGAAACTGGACCAACTAAATTAATATATGCACATATTAGGCGAAATATCAACTTGCATCTGTTTGATGCACTAAAGTGTATATCTAAATATCCACTGTGTTGTCTGGTCATATCATGTTATTAGTATAAATCACTTTTTTGCTGAAAATATAATATGTGTGCCCTTTGAGCATCTCACTGGGTGCTTTTTTTCCTGATTGTATTTTAGCCAGATTTATTTGGACTTTTCTGCTTGATAGAAAAGCTCTCTTCTTTGATCAAAAATAAATGAGAATAATTTGGTGCCTAAAAAGACAAGCCAGCAAAACCTTTAGGGTTTTTACAGAAGATGCCAAGTGGACACATAAATAATACAATCGTAATTGGGCAGATTGTATTATTTATATATATATATATATATATTTATATATGTATATATGCCAGTTTGTTTATTCACTTATTGACATTGCTTGTTAATCGATTCCTCTGTAATTGTAATTCTGTTACCTCAATTCTGCCTTAGGCTTCTGTGTTTCTCTGTTTGTGTTCTTTATCCAGTGTTTAAAGTTTACTGCTGTGAATTTCTGGTGCTTATTAATAAATATTATTTACCTCTCGGTTTGCCTTTCAGTCCTAATTCCAAGGGAACATAACAGAAAATACTTTAAACCATGTTGTAGAACCACTTCATATCCAAGTATTCTATTCAAAGTTTATAGAATTAAGAATAGTTATTAGATTTTTTTGATTACATTTATGTGATTTCATTTCATATTGTTTTGCAATTTTTTTTACCGGTTTCTAAAAGTTCCTGATTATGTAAAGAAATATGACGCATTTACCTGAGTGTTATATTGTGAATAAAAAAGCCCACTCTAAGACTTTGCAGCAAGATTAATTAAAAGTCTATGAGATGCTGTTTTTACAAGGTAACACTGTGTTCTGGCTGCTTGTCAATGATGAAGAGAGATCTGTTTCGGGTCTGCCACCTGCAGCTTACACTTCCATGTTGAAAAAAAGTTTTTGACGTATCTCATCAAATCTGTTCTATGTAAGAGGGCCCTTGTAGCGCATTTCAAACACTAATTTACCATCTTTATATTTTTATTTTCCTAATAATAATTATAATAATAATAATTGAACTTTATTGATCTCAGATTGGAAAAATTTACCTTTGCATTTAACCCATCCCCTTGGGGAACAGTGAGCTGCCATCATGGGGCATCTGGGGATCAGTGTGGGGTTAAGGGTATTGCTCAGAAACCCAGAGTGGCAGTCTGTGGGAGTGGAGCTCAAACCCAGTTCCTGAGGATTCCAAGCTCTATGCCCTAACCACTAGGCCGCCACTGCGTATCAAGTAATAATATATACTTGTTGTTTATGAAAACAGCTCATTTGTTTAGGCAGCTGTGCTATCCCCTGTGTTAAAATGAAGGGCATGGGGCGGAATTGACTCAATAAAATATTATTATTCCCAGTTTTTAGTAAATATTAATGAAGACACATTACCAGGTTGTCAGCAAAGTACAGAAAATGACTTCAAATGATCGGCTTTTATGGTAAATCAAAATCACTCAATATGCATTACTGCTGGGAATCTTCCTATACAGACCAAAAAGAAAAGACCCAAAAAATTTGGAAGAAGCTCTTGAACCAACATGAACTGTAAGAACTGCGTGAACCGCTTTGGTGGAAAACTAGCTGTTAGCAGTACGCTCTCTTCTTGTAAATTTTTCCTGCTTAATAGACGTGTGGTTGGAGTTCTATAGTTGCATGAACCAAAAGCTGTCATTTCATTAATCTTTAAGATCTGATCCATTCCCATATGCTTGGTGCCCCTGTCCCCTTCCCTCCCCCCCCTCCCTCCTTGTGGTTCAGTATCTCTTCTCTTTCTGACCCCCCAGTATGGCTCCATGCGGAAACCTTGCCGGCTCTAATTAAACTTTGGGCAGATTAGAACTTTGCCTTGTCAGTCTTTATTCATGCTTAAACAAGTTATTACTTTTTGAGAAATTAAATTAGCCGGCAATTAATTAATCGACACAGAGCTGGGAATGAGGACGAAGAGCGAGGGAGGGAGGGGGGTGATGGAGTGGTGGCTGGGAGGTGAGGGGAGATGAAAGTGGAGGAAAAAAGACATAAAAAAAAACTGGGGGGAATGGAGGGGCTATTGGCAGAAAATGAAGGAAAGGGAGACACAGATTTATCTCAGAGATGGAGGAAAAGAAAAAGGAGGATATTAGATATTTAAATGTCATCCGTTCTTTCACTAATTAGCAGGAGAGAGCAGCAAAGATGAAAATCTTTTTTTTTGTTCAAACATTAACATTTGATGCTTTTAGAAGCCCACCCCCCCTCCCATGTTGCATGCAGAAAGGTTATTAGACAACCAATACCCCCTCACACTTGTTTTCCAAATCCAAAATTAATTCACCCCTGACTCCCTCTGAATACAGAAGAGAAAACAAACAGGCTTAAAAGGGAAAGAAAAGATGCTCTGTTTCTCTTTGCTTTTTTGGGTCATCTTTTTATTTGCCTCAGCTCTGCTGGGTTTTCTCTTTATGTCCTTCTCTGTGACATCGAATTATTGACTGACATGTTTAAAATGAACCCCCCGCCCTGCCTGTCAAGTATATCTCTCTGCTTCCTACAAGGTAGAAATCCATTTCCTGGTTCAAACCTGCTGTGCCGAACACTTTGAGCAACAGAACTTAGCTTCTAGACAACAGTCAGAACATAAAGAAAGCTCTTCACTTCCTTCTCTATACAGCTGCCTCAAATAATCTGATACATACGCTTTTAACTGATCCCTAAAAATAATCAGTAACTAAAACACACAGTAAAGTATAACTCCATCTCATTTAGGATCTTAATGGTTTCCTCCAGCTCACTTTTTTGTTACTTAGTAAAATGCAAGCTATAGTTCAAATATCAAGTGTTTTATAATCATATTGTAGCCACAATTAAATGTTGCTGAGACACCTGATTTAAAAAATGGAAAAAAAATAATGAGCATTTCTTAGAGAGTTTCAAAAATGGAAATAAAGGTGAATGTGGCATGCACAGTAGTATGTCCATAAAGTGTTCCTTGTGTTTCATAAAAGCAGAATGACCTGGACCAGGTCTGCATAGTGGCATGGTGGGTAGCACTGCTGCCTTGCTGCAAGAAGATTCTGGGTATGATTCTTGGGCTGAGGTGTTTCTGCATTGAGTCTGCATGTTCTCCCTATGCATGAGTGGGTTTTCTCCAGGTACCCCAGCTTCCTCCCACAGTCCAAAAAATTACTGTTGGGTTAATTGGCTTCTCTAAATTCTTCTTAGGTGTGAGTGTGCGATTAAATGGTTGTTTGTCCTGTTTGTCTCTGTATAGCTTCTTCCCATAACAAATCAGATTCTTTCTCAAGGTTTATTCATAACATTTTACTGTTTAACCAAAGTGTTTGTAATTTGTTTTGACTCTGACTACTTTCCATTGTTCTAAGTAAGGGGGAACGAACGCTGCCCAGATCAGAACAGGGCAGAATGCTGTGCCATTAGGGCTGTATGATGAACTGTTCTCTCTTTGCAAAGATATGAATAAAACACTTTTTTTCCCACAACACCCTGCATTGAATGAAGCGACCTGCCCAGGATGTACCCCATCTCTTGCCTATTGACAGCTGGAGATAGACGTCAGCACCCGTTGTGGCCCCAGCAGTGATAAGCTTCTTGGGAAATGGATGGATGGAGGGATGGATGGATTAGTTGGTTCTGTTAGTTTTTGATTTAATGTTCAAAACGTAGGTAAGTCGGATCTGTTTGAATATGTCACGCCATTTTCTAAACTTGAGCAGCTTAAACTAAGTCCAGATCTGCTAGACGACATCCCAAAATCCTCCTCCTCATAACCAGTACTAAACCTTCTTGTGCTAAGATCTCATCACTTAGCTGAGAACATCTCAGTAGAGGTCAGGGGATATATGAATACCCAGGAACTTCATGCTTTCTACGCATGAACCACCTCCCCTTTTAATCAGATAGGAGTATGCTTAGTCTTCCTGGACCTCATCTGGTCCATTATGGTATTTCTGGTGTTTAGTCTTAGGTTGTTACTACTCTAATAATGGCAACACTGTCAGATTGTGGACGTCTGGTTGGATTTCAACCGTAGTGGGTCTAATCCTTGTTAGATGGTAAATGGTAAATGGCATGTACTTATATAGCGCCTTTATTCAAGTTAGGAGACTTGACCAAAGCGCTTTACACTACATTCACCCATTCACGCACACACTCACACACTGATGGTGGCAAGCTACATTGTAGCCACAGCTGCCCTGGGGCTCCTACATCCAACGCCACTGTCGCCACTGTTGTTAGCTATGAAACCCACCCACAGTAGTGTCCCCAGCCAACATTGTAATTGTAATTGAGTATTGTAATTGAACACCCTTCAAAATTACTATAAAGGCTTATAATGCATGGCCTTACAGATGTTTTTAACTTGATTAGATATATGATTTCCTTTCAAAGTTATTCAACCCATCTTAGATTTTCTCAATTTCTATGATACAATAACAAACTGAAAGGTGTTTTGGAGGATTTGAACTTCCATGGCAATACAGATCATCAGTGTGGAATTTAAAAGGAAAATTATGCCAGATTTTCACTTCATGTTTATTTTACCCTAGAAAAAAGCTCAAGGTCAGTCAGAATGGATGTATTTGTCCACATGTGCTTATGCTCTGATGTAAATCATCCCAATGGAGGGTCTTCTGCAGCTTCTAATACCGCCTTTTTTTTTTTTTCGACTTGTATTTGCTTTATCACCTCCAACCACTTCAAGGTTCCCTTTGACTAAACACATACCCATACCACCATACTGATAAAAGTATATGTATCTATGCTTATTGTGTGCTCAAGGTTTTGTGTAGGTACCATTTTGTGTGCATGAGAACATCTTTACATTTTGTTATCATGCTATTAACAATTACTTTCCTCTGGCCAATCTTCACATTAGCGTACTTGTGCATCTCAGAGATGATTTGTTAATAGATTTCATAGCATTTACTATTGACTTCTCAGCAGCCTCTGTGTAATCTATCTAAATCAATTCTGTTCTGTTTATTTACATAGCGCCAATTCACAACACATGTCATCTCAAGGGAATTTACAGTTCACCAGACCTTACAGTCAAATAGATTTAAAGTTTTCTATCTAAGGAAAACCAGTTGATTACATCCCTCACATACAATCCCTCACAATAAGCATGCTTGTAGTGACAGTGGAGAGGAAAAACTCCCTTTTAAAAGGAAGAAATCTCCAGCAGAACCAGGCTCAGTGTAAGCCTGGGGTTCAAGTAAATATACTTGCCTTACTTTTGTGTTAAACTTGTTCCATTACTAAATGAAGAACTGAGCATTAAAGCTTAGAACTGTGTTTTTGGCTTCATTTAAGTGTATCTATAACTTTTATCCATGAGCCAACAAGTGTGTTGTTTGGCCTATATACTTCTGTGTGTTCACAAAAAAAAAAAAAAAGTGTGAGTCCAACAGCCGGATTCTTATTGAAATCCAATTAAACACGGGGGAAGTTTCTTGTAAAAATAGATTACCTCTTAAGGCAACTAGTTGTATTACATTTTAGATGAGTCAAGGTATGGCAGTTCAAAAGCAAATGCATCGCCCACTATTCGGTTAATTATTTATATAAAAGTACTGAGTTATTTTTCCTTTGTAACGATAGGTTTAAATCTGGTGATAACTGCTCATAACAGTAAACTTAATTGTTTGTTATTTAGAAAATCTTCAATTAAAACCTAATTTAATCGAAGAAAAGCCCTGAACATTACATCTCTGTGGGGAATTTGGTAAGCAAAGCTGAATTAAAATCACGTTTTAAGCATTGGTTTTTTTTTGTTATTTAACATACTTCCGAAATATCTCTGTGTGTAAATCGTGTTAAAACAATCTTTAGGGTGAGTTTTTCACAGAAGTAACCAGTGCCTTGATTTGCAGCACTTTGTGTTTTGAAAACGACGGCAGTAAAAGAAGAGAAAGCAAATGCAATGGAAAGCGCCCAGAGCTAAATCAAGTACAATAACACAGCAGCTTCTGCCGGCCATAAATATTTGACCACTTTACCCAGCTGAGAGCAAAAAGAGAGGGAGGATCTGTGAGTGAAGCAAAGAGAAAGGTCATTAAAGATGCAGCGGAACATGGTTTGTGTTTGCTTTGAATGCACAAACTGACCTGAATACTCAAACTTTGTCCAGGCCGCATTACATCTGCATCTGTTTAAAGGGAAAACCCCCGCTTGCCTTTTCTATGCTAAATGGGTCTCACTTTAATCATTTTATGCAGTAGGCTCTCTGCTGGAAACTCACTGTTTTAAAACTCTCATATCTGATTGGTTGAGGTTTTCTTTCTCTTATTTTCTAAGATAAACTACCGACCTTTCTCAAACTTGGACAAGATTTTTCTTTTCAAATATATCTTTATACATATAGACAGGCTACTCAAGCCAGAATTAAGTGAGTGCTGATGTTATTTTGTTTCATCTGAGCATAGATCTCTCTGTATCCAGGAAGACATGATGGGGTCGATAGGTTTTTCTTTTATGGATGAGAATAAAGGTGAAAACTACTGGAGGTAAAAATGTGCAAACAGAGCTGTTTTTCAGGGTTTGCAGAAGTTAAATAAGAATCATTATAAAAACATAAAGGATTCTGAAATCAATTTGGGAGGTTTGTATTGACACAATACCAAGGTAAAAAGATATGAACAATGACCTTTAAGAAGCAATTGTGACGGCACATCAATGCCGGAATGGTTTTAAGGCCATTTAAAACCAATGTGAATTCTTTTATTTCACTGTAGGAATGTTTTTTTTTTTTACAAGTTGAAAATATTTAAGATAGTTTTAAATGCTCGATGATTTCTTGAACAAATGGCTATGAGACATAAAAGACTAAAGTGCAGTGTCTTTTGTAACCTACAACAGCATGATGAGTGGAAAAAAAACACCTTAAAAGCACTCAAGCTTTACTTGAGTGCTTTTAAGGTGTTTCACAGCCATGATTGACAATAACGTCCAAGCCATGCTAAAGGTTTTGGTAAATTTATGTAAGAAACATCCAACATATCTACAACAGAATAGTTACAGAAATCATATAACTGTTATGAAAATAAACTTTACTCTTCTGAAATCTCAGATGTGTCTGTTGGAAGATTTTATGGTTTATGAAAATACAACTAACCATGTTCATTATAGAAAATTTAACATTTCGGAAATCATAAGTAAATATTGTCCTAACCACTACTATTCTAAACTGAAATCTGCTCTTTTTCTTTATAAAAAAAAGGGTGCTATTTAAACAGATACAGTATATATTTTGATTCTGGATTGGTTTGTGCAAACTTCCTAACTAGATAAAAAAAAATCTACATTTTTGAGCTGTTCTATAATTTAAAAGATAAAAACATAATCAATAAATCACTTTAATCTTTGCATTCAACATGTTAAATAACTACATAATCAGAAATAATTACATAATAAGTACTAATCCACATCTAATCAGATAGAAATGCATGATTATTTAGCTTAAAATTCATCAAACATCCATCTGTAGAGAGAGCTCTCGTTGTGAACCTGTGAAATGCGATCATATCTGATGGGAATGATGCACAAAACAGTAATAAGCCCACAATTGTTTAAAAGAAAACCACTTTTATGTTCCTGCCGAGACTAAGAGACGTGACTCTCGTGTGAATCAGCTGTCAAACTGGACTTCCAGAGCTGTCAGCGCTGTTTCCCATGCATCAAACGACTCCTTATGTTGTAGGTTTAAAGTGTTCTTGTTTACGCCTGTCTCTTGAAGTTAACTCACACAGTCGCTCATCACTCAGCAAAGCTGAGACAGTAAACCAAACCGAGTGACCCGCCCCCGTAAATAACATCAACCAACCGGGAAATAAAGAGAGGAAAAAAAATCAAAAATCTTGAAGATCACATCTGAGAGAGGACCAAATTAGCGACGAGGTGAAATGAATCTACACGAACAGAGAAACCAGTCAATTATTAATAGTCTACTGAAAAAAAAAAAAAGAAAAAAAAATCAGCACACGCACTCACACTTCCACCCCTGTGGAATCAGCCCACTATGAAGGAAAAATTCAATTATCCTACAAAAGTGAATAAATTTACTGCATCGTAGCCCCCCGGCTGTAGCTGGGGCTGCCTTTTCCCAGGATGCACTGTGGAGGTGTGGGGAAGTGGGGGTGAAGCTTATTAACAGGACCTCACAGCTTTTAGCTCGGTCACAGTGAAAATAAACTGTAAAGTAACCTTTTACATTGAGAGTCATCATGTATACACCTAATCAGGTTTAATGTAAAGCGGTTGGATTTCCAAAGACAGCCGACGGACATAAACTACACACCTTTAAAATATTTCCAATAAGTAAAACATGTTTCTTTAAAATATTGAAGAAAATGTTTTAATACATGCATTGCCCTCCTTACACAGCAGTCGTTTTTATGCATTTCATGTGCAAATTACTACTCTGCAACTCATGATATTATTAACTTATACACTGCATGTAATATGCGCATGAGTTTCTCTATATATTCCTGACATAAAGGCATCAGCGCTGCTGTAGGTTGAAGAAAAAGATTTTTTAAAGGAGAGATGTAAAATGTAGAAATGTTTTGTGTTTGCTGGATAAGTGATCTTGAGAATCTGAATTGGAATTGAAAGGGTCATACTGTGAAATTCTTAAAGAGATTATAAAAGAAAAGCAAAATTAAAGTTCCAAACAGAGTATATAGAATAAAATAGAACATATATAGTTTGTTTGGAAGAAACCAAGCAAAAACCCTGTTCTCTTTAATATTTATACAGCAACACAACTTTACACAGCTTCATCTAAATAAACAAAAGACTTACTGTAGGCACCTAAGATTTATGACTAGCACCATGATTCCCTCTGTAGGCCATGTTTGAAGAAAACCAAATCAACAATACTAGCACAAGTATTTTCATAATTTTCCTTTTTTGGGGGTGGGTTGGGGAGTAGGGCAGGAGTGTTAAACAATTCTGAATGACATAAAAATAACATCCAATTATAAAAATATGTATTATACTTGTTTAAATCTCTCTAGAATAAAATTAGACAAAAATTGTGTCAAAATTTTATACCTGCCAGACAGGAAGTCTAGTAAGGCTACTGGAAAAACAACTGGTCATATGATATGGCAGGTCGATATGGATATTAAGCTTATGTTGAAATATAAGTTTGTTTAAAGTGCAAATTCAACTCTTTCCCTCACAACCATAAGGGCATATGAGCAGAAGACTTTAAAGAAACTGTGGAATGAATACTTTCAGATAAGGATATTTAAGTCTATATTAGGCCTTCATTTAAACTTGGAGGTAAGTCCTACCAAAGTTTGGTCTACATTTGCTTCTATTACATTACATGGCTTTTTGTTCTAGGTTTTAAAAAAAATTATGTGATTTTTGACACAGTGATTATTTGTTTTAATTATTATTTTTGATATTTTTTGATGATTTTTTATTTATTAATTTAGATCTCAAAGAGTCTTTGGACAAAACACATAACTCCCCATATGTCATAATCTTGACGCTGATTGCTGGCTTGATTGCTTATTTCATTCACCTGTCTAGCTCTGCCCTGTTTCTCATCATTGCTCCTCTGATCCATCTGTTCCTGCTTCTATTTAAACTGCTTGTTCCCAGCCATCAGTGTTAGATTATTTTTGAGCTGTGTGTGAGAGTTCTCTAGCATACCCAGTTGTGTTTTTGATTATCCAACCTTCCTTTGTCTGCTTGGAACTGACAGTTCTGCAGCCTTCTGGGCTTCAGCATGTGAAACTCTCTGGCAGCGTCTGTTGGAATCATCCTTGTTCTCTGGGTGGGGAGTGAACTTTCAAACCAGGTTAGTGACTCACGCGTTCGTAATTATCCTCCGTCAGTTTATCGTGATCACTAACCTTTGTTTGTCTCCTATAGACGTTGATGCCCTAGCCTTTAATACCGCAGATTCTCTGCTTGAATAAATGCTTTTTAAGCTGTCTGTCTTGCCTGAATTCTGGGTTCCTCTGTTCTGAGTCATTACGCCATGACAATAACCTACCACATTTTGAGTAAATGTGTTTGACCTAGGAAAACCCAGGAGGAGAAAAGTCAAGGAGACAAAACATACGATATGTCAAACCTCCAGAAAAACTTTTTAAATTACAGGTTCAAAGAAGGGTAATCAAAAGTCTGCCATCGTTAGGCAAGAGGAGATCCAGAGGAAGCCAAGATCTTGTAAGGCTTTCAGAAACAGAAAAAATAAAGAGAGGTTCACCTAGACCTGCTGATGAATACAATTTTCAAAGCAAGTTTGAAATTGTTGTCGGAATATTTGCTTGTCTGAACAGCAAAGGTCCCCTGTCCTTTTTAGCTAGCATCCTTTTTCTCTGTTACACCCTCCATTAGTTACCAGACTGCAAGTAAACATTTCATCTTGGTTGTATAGATTCCTGAGCAAAGTTTCAACACCTCTTCACAGAAACATCCATCAGCTTTCAGAGAGGCTGTTTTGTTTCTCCTTCTTTGTCAGTGGCAGGTTTTCATGTTTCCTCACAGATCGTTTCTGTCTTTCCGAGCTGATTGCACGCTGGGCGTGACGACTGTCAGCGGTTCCGCTCCAATCCGCTTCCTGTTTGATCCGACAGGAAGAGTTTACCTGCAGCTGATTGATGCTTTTCTCGTGGCTTAGTGATGTTGCCAGCAGATTGATGCTGACACGTATGACTAGCCGCAAGGAACAACATGTGGCAGGCTCGCTGACAAACACTGTGTTGTGTTTAGGTACATCAGCTCGGCCCCATCTCAGGGGAAATTTGAGCTTATTTGAGTTACAAGAAGAGCCAATTTCATTCTGCTGAAGACTGAGTGGACAGGATTGGTTATTAGCACTCATTTATTTGCTTCCTGTATGTTACCTTTCCACAAATATGATGTAACAAAGCTAGAAAAGGGACTTGGGGGTGGTGAGAACATTCTTCATTTTCAAAGTAAAGAAAAATGAGGAACATAGATTTATATTTCTTGCATAAATAAGGACATAAATAAGAATTCTATTTCCCTTTATGCAAAGGGATCCAACAATTTAAATGGAATATAGATTTTTATATATATATATATATATATATATATATATATATATATATATATATATATATATATATATATATATATATATATATAAATCTGCCTGTTTTGTCAGATTTGATTTGATGCATTTTTTTTTCAGTTTGAACATTAATCTTCTGTCCTCAGAAAGAAAGAAAATGAAGTGTGGCAGATTTTTCTTTCTGCTCTTCCTCCCTGGAAATCTGTAAGAGAAAAGTCCTCAAACACAAGTCGAGTCCGTCACTGCGAATCCAGGCTGCAGCTCACTGATGTTCTCTGGAGGAAAACTGCCTGAACAGCTCGACTTCATGGGGAAAAAGTGGTTCAGCGTTGCAGCTGGTGGAAGAAGGAGCAACTCTGCAGCTGCCAGATACAAAGCTGGGTAACCGAGTTATGAATCCTTCCTTGGAACGAGACCTTCACTGAGCTGACATGACAAAGTGCTTTAGAATGAAACACAAAGGAAAGAAAAAATGTACAGAGAGAAACTGAAAATGCATAAAACAGATTTATAGATGTGCTTAAAGTAGGTCTTGGGCTAGTTTTTAAAGTTTACCCATGTTTTTGATGATTGTCTTTAGAGTTTACCATTGCTTTATAAGGAGCATTTTAATTATGCCGATTCACATGTGTTTATTTTACTGTGACTTCAACCATAGTATTGTTATTCACTTGAAGTTTTATTCTGAAGATATAGTAGAAATTTACTTTCACTAACCAAGTTCTGGAATGTTGCCATTTCGATGTAAGAAGTTCCTCATTGAGACTATAAATGGTTATCTAATTAATGTCTAGAACAGCCGTTAGAAGCCATAATTGGTGGCCTAGTGAATGGAGCACAAATTTCGCCAAATGGTCATGTCATGCATGTCATGCAAAGTATACCTAGTAAACAAAACAATTTAAATCAATCAACATTACTGGTCTGCAAATGCACTTCAGCTTGAACTATTGTTTTTTTTGTTTTTTTTTTTTATCAGTTTCAAACAAATTATGTGACTTGGTGCATTTTTTTAAAGATTAAATCTTAATCTGATTTCCTCCGATAAATTACTTCAAGTAGTTCAGAGTCCAATTAAAAGACAAATAAAAAACAGCTCCTCCTTTTCAAACCAAGTAACAGTCCAAACAAAGACAGAAATGGAAGTAAGCCAAAGGATCCATCATCATAGCTCTTCCTCATGTCCCAGTTTCCCCAAAATAATGGAGATCCTCACCTCAACTGAAAGGCTAAGCTTGGCCACCACATGGAAGAAGCTCAAATCAGACGCTTGCATCCACTGTGGCTTACACATAATCTATATTGAATCATCTTTAATGAGCTTTTGCAGCAAATGATTACATATAGATGTCAATACAGTAAATGTAATACTGTAAAATTTGCCAACTCTTCAGTTGAAGATAATATGTCAGAATTATGAGGAAAAAAACTTGCAACTAGACGAAACACAAAGACAATAAGATAACATAAAAATGTTTTTGTGTATTAATGCAAATGAATCTCTATATGTTGAGGTTCAGCAGAGACCAGGAAAAGATTTCTGGGAAATGGCCCAAAAGATCCTTTCTCTAACCTTAAAGGACAGCTACGTGAAGCAAAAGTGATGAACAAAGTGTTTTTCCACCCTTTTTCTAACTTTTTCTTTCCAATCATTTTCATATTCCTTTTTTCTCTTGCCCTTCGTCTTTCATCTTTTGCCTTTCCAAATTTTTTCTCACCTCTACCTGCATCATTCTGAGTCTGAGCTTTTCTTTCTGTCCATCAGTCTTTGTTCTTTCTCTCGGCAGCTACTTCACGCAACGGGAGGGATGAGGGACCAGACCTGCTGACATCAAAGTTCACTTTTTTTTTCTCTGTCTGCATGTGTTGTATAAAATAATAAGTTGAAAAAAGTGGGTCTGAGAGAGGAAGGTCTGCAGGTCAAGATTGGAGGCAGGTCCTCTGTGCAATAATGTAAAAGCTACAAACAGCATTATAAAAAAAATGAAGTAGAATACTATGTAAGCTAAGAACAAAACATATGAAAGAATCACTACAATTGAGATTCTAAGTTTGAAATCCGACAGGAATGAGAGAAAATTCAGGAAAGAAAAGCATCCACATTTGTGGAAAGTTAGAAAGAGTTTTGACTTTGTAGACAACTTACTCAGAGTTTCTATTTTTCCTTCTCTTATTTTCCCCATACCATTTTATCAGAGATATTTTCTCTGAAACTTCTGCAAATATAAAATGAATAATTGAAAAAGCATCCTAAACATCTCAAATAGAGCTTACATCAACTTTATCCCTTAGACCGATGCTTACATACATTAAAGTCAAATATAAAGTCCTGCAGTATAAAACGCCTTACATGTAAACATTCCTTTTTTTAATAAACTGAAAACTGCCTAAAAAATAAAACTGAGCAAAACCAAGAGATAAAAACTAAGTTTGGATGGAGAAGATATGCCCTATGATAAGAAAAGGAAGAGTGAAGAAGGGAAATGAATGAGAATTGGTGAGAAATGCAGAGACTCCAGAGAGGTGACAGGGATTCTCTGCTTCAGGCTGCAGCTGACCTCCACACACACAAACACAGATAGAAGGAAAGCTTTCTTCTAGCTTTCCCCAAAGTGTCTCTGAGTTTCCACAATGAGGTTAAATGTCAGCAGAAGGCCCAGGGCCATACATGAGCTGAATCCTGCAGCTGTGGGAGTCTCTCAGCGTTTCATCGTTGAAATCCAGGTGAGTCTGAGTGATCAACTGCATGTCAGAAACTACTGAATATTATTATAGCTCAAGCAAATCAAGACACAAATCAAACACTTACGTTTCTAAAGTAGTTGTATAAAAGCAGGATAATTCATGTTTATTCCTCAAAACATATTGAAGTAAATATATATTTTAGCAGAGCTGTTTTCAATTTGCCTCGTTTTCATTCTGTAACCCAACAATAGACATTGTCCAGACATGCGAGTGATGATGCTATTGTATCATCTTTATTCCTTAATTCTCCAGGTCAGGACTGCTGACAGAGCGCCCTACTCTTTATGTAACCTAGGTTATTATCTGTTCATATAATCTTTAAGAAGGTAGATATGTTTTTATACGCATTCAACAATTCAGAAACATATCTAGCTTCATACATTTCTTAGCTCACCCGAATGCTTCATCGCTAAAATTAAATATAGTGAAAGATTTTCATGAATTTTGAAAAGACCTACCCTCTGGACTTTAAAAAAAATGCACATGCACAACCCTGTAGCCGCTCCCGAGAGGGGAATTCCTATTAAACGTGTGGTAGAGCATGCATGAACCCATTTCTCCTCATGAACACTCTGTTTAAAAGTTCCTGTTTGCATCGCTCATACAAGCTTACTTTCCAAAAGACGATTTTCAATTTTTCCACTATGTCAGACTCACTACCGGTAAGGGAAAATGGGGACAAGCACGATTGGCAATTAGAAGGACCACACATTTTTGATGATCCACATGTAAAAAGAAAATCCTCCATTACACCTTTACTTTTATAGTATATTTCAATACCTATAAGTTACATAAACATACTGTATCACCAGAATGGTTGACAATTAGGACCACTTATTTTGATGATCCATCTGGAAAAAGAACATCCTCCACTATACCTTTAAGTCTAATAGGCTCAAAATTGAAGGGACACTTAAACACATCACAAGTACTTCTATATAATATAGATTATCCCAGTTTGCTGTATCCTGATGTGTGGGGAAAAAAGAAATGGTTATAACTTTCAAATACAATGGGTTACTGAACAGAACATAAGCATGTTGGCTGTATCGTGTACCTCTAAAGGGATAGAGACATGTTGGTGGTGCAGTGACAAACATAGAGGCACATGAGACGTCTACTGATGGCCATTGATGCCTGTGGGCTGCTTGAGAAGAAACACCAAGCAGACAATAGCAGTGGTTCATTTGATGCTAATCTCTGGTGAATTTTAACCCTAAGATATCTCTGAGGGTGTGAGTGGAAAACGTTTCAAAAGGTAAGTGTTTTTTTTTTTTTTTATATATATATATATATATTCCACTTATTAGGTATATTCTGTCATGTGAAATGTTTTAATTGGGTGAGTAGTTAGCACCTGGTGCAGCTAGTGGTGAGCCATCCAGGAGCTTATTCTGCAGACCTGTCTGTTAATGTTTAAGATAAATGCATACATCTTAGCCTCTGTGCAATTGGATTGAGTTGATTTAATGGAAGAGGGGGCATGGAAATGCATTTTCAAGAGAATAGTGATGTTATTTAGTGAATAATTTAGTTTTAGTGATAAAACAATTACAAAAATATTGCATACATTCTAATGCTAAGGGACGTTTGTATATCAGTGCTACACATTTGTGTGCAAACTTTGCTTTTGGGTTACTGTTACACAGAAGTGTTTTCATTGATAGCGATCTAGGAGCTGCCTTTCCCTGAACTGATATCATTGGTTGGTTTTTCCTTATCTGGATACTGGCTCTACAGGATGTGTTCTGCCAAAGGATGTGGTAGAAACACATTTAAGGAACTTTGATCATTACAACCTTTTTTTCCAAGCTTGTTGCCTTATATTTTCTACCTAATTGCACTTCTTGTGTGGAGAAATGCCTTTACTGATGGAACTGAAAAGACACTAAAAATCAGCAATGCAGTTATATTGTTATTAGACTTTCAACGAATACTGTAAAATATAATCTGAATTTTAAAGACTTGTTGGTGTGTTGAAGTACCTATGAAAACATCTTCAATAATCCATTTATATTATTTTCCTCAAAGGTTGTAAGATGTTTCTTGTGGGTTGGAGGGTTCTAAAGCTCTTCAAAAGAGCAGCTACTATACAAATCTCACCAGAACCAAGTGATTGTTAACCTGTAGACAAGAAGGAATATTTATAAAAACACGTGCTATCTTTTTCAATTGTCTGATTTGCTGGAGCTGTTAACTGGACTCTGATAGAAATAAAGTAAGGTCTAGCAGATCAGGTACTAGAACAAAGTAAATGCTACACGGGTTACATGTAAATTTGTTTTCCCCACTCAGACCTATAAACTGGTTTGGGGTCGACTATTTCGGGATGCATCTTTTATCAGTTCAGAGCAGTGTGGATTAGTTGCCATGCAAACAGTGTGGGTATGTGTTTGTGTGTCTGTATATATGTCAATGAGGATTGCAAGATCAATAGCCACCACAAGTCCTATTGACTTATTGGAAAGCTATGCGGCCCACTACTGCTGTGTGCTGTGATAACATACACATGGATTTCTATTTGCAGTGTTGTTTGTATGTGTTTCTAGGGGTATAGGTTAAATATAAAGACATACATTAGCTGCTAGTGTGAATGGGTGTGTGCCTGAGCTCATTTAGATGCAAAGACTAGAATCAGCTGATGCAGACAATTGTACAAAAATCTTTGGCAGTGCTTTGTTTTTATTTCAGCTGAAAATATATACTTTAAATGATCTTGTATTAATCTAAAGATCTGTATAAAGATTAAGCAGACTGAAACTGTAATTTGAAAGTGCCTAATTAAATTATTAAATACATTTGTGTACAGTAATTCGCCACCATGTCCATATATGAGTTTTTTTCAGATGTTTAGTTTTTTTTTAAATTCCATACAGTCAAAAAGAAAGAAATGACAAGATTGTGATTTATAGAAATGGTTTTCCCACAGGCTATGATATTACATTTGAACATTGGTGGAGCAAAATACTTTGCTCTGCTCCTCAAAGTAAGGCAGCTTGGAGTTTGTAGCAATCTGAAATACTTATGTAAAATGCACTATAAATAATAATTATTATTGTTATTATTTCCTCAAAATTACCATAACCTCTATTTCCATGAGTTAAAACTTTCTTTTACAGCTAAACTATTTTTTTTTTTTTTTTTGCCCACACACTTTAGTGCTCCTCATTTGGAAATGTTTTTAATATCTATCCCTCTGGATCTGTTTTCTACATTTTGAAAGAAAATAATTGTGCTTTTTTTTTTTTTTAGATTAAATTGCAAGAGATAAGCAGATTCCTTGATGTCTATTTGAAAGTCATACATTGGTGAACAAATTTGAATCATTCAGAATCCTAAACATTCCTCAAGAAAACTTCAGAAAACCACTGTTTTTGCTTTTTCTTTCTTTTTATTTAAACTCTAATCCTTGAGTTACTTAAGTGGCGATATTGAACAATGAGTTAGTCCATTTTTAATTTCTTCAATTACAATCAAAATTTTTATCTCAAAATTTCAGGGGTTTTCCTCTACATTTTCTCCTTCACATATCTTTTTATTTACTCATTTATTTATCACCTACTGAAAATATTTTGCCATGTATACTGTAATACCAGCAGTCCCCACTGCTGGTGATTAATACAGTACCCTGAAACTGAGCTCCATCAGAACAGTGCATATTATCTCAACTTGTTTCAGCAGAAACCCCTATCAAGTCATCTGGCTGGACTGAAAATAATCAGATAAATGATCAGTTAGCCCCGCAATGGACTGGCGACCTGTCCAGGGTGTAACCCGCCTCTCGCCCGCAGACAGCTGGAGGCGCCAGCACCCCTCGCGATAAGCGTTATGGAAAATGGATGATCAGTTAATTGCTTTAAAAAGCTGAACAAAGATACATGTGTAGCCAAACATATTCAAATAGATGCAAGTATTTCAATCAGCACCCTGAGGGGATGTGTCTAATCTCTAGAAGCCAGGTTGGTAGATTAGAATCACCACTCTGAGATTATTCGGGTGTGTCAACACTTTCCTCTCCTGTTGATGAAGATTAAACTTTGAGCCCAACTTTCTGAGGTTGTGTGTCTGTATACTGTGGGGAAGAAATTAATTCACACTCTGATATATTTACATGTTTGAATGTTTCTTAATCATTTTAATAAATGGACTGTGAAATGAACGATCTTCATCAGCTTCTGCAGCCTTCAGACGCCGTGAAAGATGGTTGGCGGGGGGATGGAAACATATGTGTGATTTGTCAAAAGTGGTCGAGTAAAGAAAAGGGAAGCGGGAAATGTTTCATGTGAAGCAATCGAATTCAGCAGAAGGCTCAAACGAGACCAAAAGGAGGAAAAGCCGATACTGTCACAGAGCTTCACAGAACTCTGTCACGTCCACATCAGATGTGAGGAGAGGAATTGGCATGAAAATAGAAAACAGAAGGACCCTCAGTAAGAAAACAAAATGTCGCTCTCTTAGAAAGATGCTCAGAAAGGGAAGCTGACAGCAGGCTGGATGCAGAGGCAGTGCTCATTATTGTCTTTAGCTTACATAATAAAAAGAAAATGCAATATAGGCTGTAAGGAAATATCTGAACCCGTGGCTGTAAAAGCTTCACATCAGTTTGAAAAAAATAAAAAATCTAACTGCAAGATCTGCAATCTTTATGCAATTATATTTTACTTACATAATAGAGAAAATAATGTTTTTTTCTGAGCTAAAGGAATTTAAAGATAGTGGCTAAAAAAGCATTTCTTCTATGTTTCTTTCATTTAAAAAGAGTTGCATCTTCAAGTTTTGACGTTCAGCAATGGAATATTTCCACAGCAGGTGCATTTCAGGTGAACAATGTTATTTCTAGGATTTGTTTCCATTTTAGAGCTTAAACCTCAACCCAGAACTTTACATGTGTCAAGTTTGTTCACACTTTCATGTGCAGCATTTCAACTTCAGTCAACTGAGGACGAAATGATGCTGCATACTTTCAAATTTTAATGGTATTCAATATAGAGAAGATACACCTTTTAAACCCATTGATGGTATTACTAGCTAAGTGTTTTCTGTTCTCCTATCTTCGAGATAAAGAGCAGATTTTGAAGATGCCGCACCTTTTAACTGTGTTTCATCTGTATTTTTTTCCCTACCAAACAGAAAAGCACCACTACTTCTCCCATTTTCAGATAACAACAAACGCTGCCTATGTTTGAAACTTTTTGCATAACTGAGATGCCTAAAGTAAAGGTACTGTAGATGATGTAGAGATATGTAGGAACTAATTTACTGATAGATCAATATCTTTCTACATAAGGTGGCTATCTGGTCACTCAGCAAACATGAAGGGCAAAGGAAATAAAGCAAGTGCTTTGTTTTATCCTTTTTTCTTCTCTCCAGGCTTTTTATGTCCTGGAAAATGCCAAATTCTATACATTGTTTTTCACTAATATAAGATGCTAATCATAAAAAATGATCTTGTGAACCTCTTTTACACACACAAAATCACATAAAACTACTTCTAAATTAGATGAATAATGACCAGAATAGCAAAAAGAAACCAAGAAATTTATGAAATTCTGGTCAGTAAAGCTCTGAAAGAGAAATCCTAGTCTGTAAAAGTCTATAGATATTGTCTACCTATTTTAAATTGCATTTAATTCTATCCGCAAATTGTCTTTTTGCGCAAATAAAAGCAAAATGCATTTATTTAGAAAAAAATTTCTTCAATCAGATCTCAATTTTGAAGTGTTACAGCGGTGATTCTATTCAAAATGTGCCCCTCTAAGATGCATTTTTAAAACAGAGGAAATCTCTGTACACCCACCATAAAATGCTGCATTCTTTTTCGACAATGTATTCTTTTTAACTGGAGGCGTTTTGGAGTTTCTGATTCAGTAAACAGTAAAATCTGGATTTTTGTTCGAGCATCATTACCTTACGATGAATACAAATGACAGCAGTGAATGGCTGGTGGTTTTGGCACTGCTGGCTGATTTTAAAGGGTTTAAATTCTTCAGATTCTGCAATGCTACCTGTGAGTCCATTTCTTTAACTCCTGTTGTGTTCGTATTTTTCACTCTGTCAGGATGCAGCAAAAGTTTTCTTTTAAAATTTAAGCCTCATTCCCTGATGTACAAGTTTTCCGCAGCAGCCTGACAGAAACGTTGATGCTACCAAACCATCTGAAACCATGACTCAAGATACAGCAGAATTGCTCACAGGTCACATGGTGGTCCATTCTCACCTGGTGTAACATCAGTACAAGTCAGCGACCATTGCTGCATCTCTCAGTGAATAGGAGTGATGCAGAAACTGTGATTTAATTTTTCTTCTCTGTAAACATCCCTTCACAAATCCAGATGAAGCAACTTACTGTGTTAAGAATCTTTACACCTAAATGATTAAGCAGCAATCCTATAAACTGACCAGTCTGAGACCATTTCATGCTTTTTAGTTTGTCCTTATAGGAAATGAAAACACTTCAGATTTAAAGATGCGGTTTGTCTCCACACCTCATTTCCACCCAGCCACTGATTTTGTTTAATCTTCGATGAGATAAGCAGGATAAGGAAATCTCTTATCGAAATGCTGAGTAGATGAGATGATGAAATGAAACTGTGTGCTTGGATAAGGATGACACTGGCTGATTCCACAATCTCCCAGATGTAGGTCCAAGTGAGGATGCAGTGTGACAGACGGGCGAACAAAATAAAAACACCATGAAGTAAAATGAATCAGGAAGCTTGGATCAATGTTGAAGAAAAAGAGGAAACTTTGACCTGATCATTTTGTTTTTCATTTTCTCACAGTTTACGAGGTGGTGGTTTTCCTGGTAAAACACAAACAGAAACCAGTTCTACACAGTCAATGTGGTTGCAACCTTATTCTCCTTTTAACTGAAAATCAAAAAGAATCAACTAGAATGAAAAGTGTGAATGTTGTGTAGCTTTCTAAAGATCAGCTACATAAAAACTGAATAAATAATAGTAACACTCAACAAGAGATGATTGATCCCAAGACTGCAAAGGAAAAAACAAACAGGAAAACACCCGCTTCACTCTTTTGGTCCATTTCGAAACAGCAAATCATCCTACAGTGCAACAAGGCGATGGAAAGTTACATCATTCCTGCATCATCTTCTGAGCTCTAATCCTAGTTTTTTTTTTTTTTTTTTTTTTCAACCGTCACATCCATCTTGGGACATTTTTCATGATGAAATTAGTGTGGCAGCCTTCGATATAAACAGACATTCTGTAGAATATGACGAATTCTCACTAAATCAGAAAACATTTAATAAAAACAGTCTTTGATTTTTTTTCTTGTTTGCTTTTTCATCTATAAATATTTTTTTTTATTAGTTAAGAGCAAACTTTTTTTTTCCTATTGAAAAAAAGGATAGCTTACATATTAATTCGATTTTCATGTCTGATAAAAATGCTTTATTGTTTTGATTATAATGATTATTCATTATTCAAGTATTTGATGAGATAAAAAAATGAGTGCGGATTGTGGTCTAATTAAATGAACCCAATCTAGTGAAGACATTTTTTATTACTTTTAAAACAACCTCTCTATCCTGGCAAATCTGGGCAAAAGTTATCTCTGGGAAAATGACTCTAGCATTGTTAATCTAAGTATAAATTGCAAATCTATTGTCTCAGCTCATAACTGCAGGCAGGTAAAGGATATATGTTTCATGCTTTTTGACCCATTCCAACAAATTTATTTCTGCAGCTTGTCATTCACAGAGTTGCTGTGCTTCTGCTCTGGTGTTCTAGATTGTTCCATCAGGTTAATTTGGATATCTAATTCAGGACTGGACTTTGAATTTTGCTTACTGGATTACCCCACTGAAGTCTCTTCCTCCATCTGTCTACCAGTGTTCAATATTGGACCGCATCTTGTTCCTTTCCCTTGTGTTATCGGGAGAGTAACTTCTGCTACCCTTAGCAGCCCTACCCTCAAGTCTCTGGTGGACTCAAACAAGGTTAGTGGCCTTAAAGATTTACGTTTTTTCCACCTGGATGAGTATTCCGCAACTAAACTGTTCCTGTTTTTTATAGAGCTGTCTGATCAGTCTTAAAGTTTCTCATTCCGGCTACACATGTTTATACAATAAACTCCCCCAACATTAACTCTGTGTAAATTATTGGGTCCTACACCAGTTATGCTTACACAGCTAATTTAAGAAACAGAATACCTTGGTTCTCATGCAAATTTCCACATACTGTCTGGAGCTATGCATGTGGCGTTAACCAGAACCAACCAGGGGTCTGAACCATCTGCTAAGATGCCAGAGGAAATATCTTTTCTACTTGTTTTGCTAAATGAAGGTCATCAATTTAAGGCGTGGCTTAAAGATGCTACAAACATCAGCACGAAAGAGGAGATGGGTTTGTTTTTCATGTCGGTTTTATGGATCTGAAAAAAATTCTGCACCTGTTGACAGTTATGAGTTATGTTGGTTCACAGTTCATATGCAAAAGTACTTCAATTTTTCTGGGAGAGCTTCCTTTTAACAGAACTTCAAAAATAATATCTTATTTTACTAAAATATCATTTCCAGGTTTTTCTTATTTCTATTACTAATAGTGGGACTTTATCGTGTTCTTAATGGGAGGGTATGTAATCTTTCAAGCACAACTTTTTACACACACACACATATACATATATATATAATATTTATATGTGTAAATTTCCCTTTACCATCAATCTATTTGTCTATGTGGTGCATATCTACTGCTTCTAAACATTTAAATTATAGATCAGTGTGTAACAGTAAAGGTGCAAATACTTCATACAGCAGTGCATTGCAGCTGATAGTCGGGGAATTGCTAGAGCTCTACGTTACCTTTAACCAGATTCGAAGGGTTTTCTTTGAGCTACTTTGTACCTGCAACCGCTGTGTCACTTCTTGTAACAGTTCAAGTACACACTAAGAGCTTCTAATAGACTTGTCACCATGGTCAGCAGAACAGCAGGCAGACTATGACCAGATGTTCAGAGAGGAGAAGCAACTGTGAAGACACACTGCATGTTTGTCTTCCTTGGCCACTTTAATTGGCTTGCTCATCCAGGTTGTTTGGGTCACCTCTAAGCTCATTAGAAATGGAAATTTATACTAGGCAGAGAAAAAGGGGAGGGAAATTAGTTTTATTTAATAAATTTTTTTTTTCTTCTTCTTTAACCTTTATACTGTCAGGCTCTCTTGGGATTAAAATCTCTTACTGGAACTAATATATTGCTGCAAGTAGAGTTATATAAATAGACAAAAATAATTTAAATGTAATTGTAGAAATGTCTGAATTTGTCATGTGTTAGGTTTTTAGACTTTTTCTTTAATTTATTGCTTATTAAATTTCATTTTGCCTATTTCATTTTAACTGTGATGATATTGATAGTGAAACACATTGATTTACTGATTATTATAACCCAATTCTATAAAGAAAGAATATTGGACATTTTTTTCTTCTGGAGGATTTTGACATATTCTCAAAAAGGAAAGATAACAATGATGATCTTAAAGAGTAATAATGCTGCCAATCAACGTAATGTAAGGTCAGCTAACTATTTACACCCCAAACGGAGAACATATTTTTAGAAATAATAATTAAAAAAAAAGAAGCTGCCAATGTTCCCACTGATTTAAACCAAAATGATTGATGTTTGTCTATAATCCATTCCTGGTGAGAACTTTATCAGGCACAAGACCGAAGCGCCTTGTACTTATGTACTCAAAATATCAAAGCATTCACTTTTCAAATGTGATGTAATTTGTCTATTAGCTGAAGCTGGACTAAAACTGGTTCATCACTTTAATTATTCGCCACAAAACACAAGGAAATCTACAACAGTATAAAATAAGATGTTTCTATTTAATGGCCATCTCACCCCGGTTAGATCAGATAAGCAGGTTTTTGAGGCAAACAATATTTTACAATTCTATGGATTATTTGTTATCGTCAAAGATAAAAAGCTTCCTCTGCCTTAAATAAAATGGCAGCAAGGCTTAGTTTTACGCTTTTGAACACTGTCCTTTATAATATGAGGAGGAAAATGTTTGGTCAAAGATGTTATTAAATGAAAAAAACTGCTTACTCTTTAACATTAATTAAATTAGCCGCACCAAAACATCCATATGCATCTAATTTGAATTGGGAGCTTCCTTTGTCAACCCTGAGTGTTTCTACATGCACGGAGATGATCAGAAATGACAATCAAATTTCCCCTGTGGCATTTCTTTATTTGGTGGGGAAACAATTTTGCAAAATAAAAAAAAATGAATTTAATAATGACTTTGAGAGCATCCAGCCTTTCTGTAAACCTGTTACCCATTGTGAAATACCAAATACATGCAGTATTCTTTCACTCACACTGACACTCATAACATGTTTTTCGACACGGGGAAGCTCTATAGTAACGAGTTCACTCAAGAAAACTGAATTATAGCCCGCTGTGCCACTGGATCAGAATGGAGAAATCAACAAACTTGTTAAAAAGACTAAAGGAAGTCAATAAGTTTATTCACTTTAGTAGTAAAAAAGATTTTATTAAAAAATATATAAACTTGTATATTGGTCAGTGTCAAGATTTCATTTTGAAATGAGAAATTTAAAATATCCATTCCTTTGAAAATAAAAAAACATGACTTGGGTTCTAAATATTTCTTCCAGCACCTAAAACCGAGTTGCTTCCTTAATATGATCTGGACAGGCTGTTGAAAAGGAAGCAAACTTTATTACTGGAGACTGTTCTGGGCTCATTTATAAAAAGCCTGGAGCTGTGATTCAGGTCATTATTTCGTTCAAGGATGAAGAAGTGATCTATGAGAAACAGACTAGGATATATGCTACCTAAAAATGTTGTCTTACCTAAAACATGCACTTTATGCAAGTCATTAACTCAGCCTCCAGCTAAACAATCTCAGATCATTACATTCCAAAGTAATGATACCATTCGCTTTGAAAGTGTACCTGGACATTTTGTGAAGAAAGTCACATTTTAACCATATAAAATGTTTTTTATTCATTCTAAAATTAGAGATTATTTGAGAATATTTTATTGGGATGTCACCAATTGAATAGTTTCATCCAGAAAAGTTTTTTTTAGGGATGTTCAGCATGAGTGTTGGTGAAACATAGATGAATGGAAGACAGAATTTTAATGTTGCCATGTTTTTGTTGTAGAGAAGTCAGAGGTGAGTTGAAAGGTAAGACTTTCCATTTAGCAGCCAATATATAAAATCCCTTTCTAATGGTCCTTATTGTTGAGTACTGACTGAAGAAATCCATTCCTGATTATGAGTTGAGTAATGGTTCAAATTTTCAATTAGTATGTATTATTGTGATATGAAAATATTGCCCAATTGTTTCCAAGTTTGGCCTGTACAGTTGCTCCTTTAAGGTAAAACACATTTGAAGGTAGTCCTTCTACTTTCTTACCAACTTTACACATTGATTTAGTAGATACTGCATTGAAATAGCCAAATGCCACAGAAATGCATGACAGCTGATACAACGATTACACCCATTAAAAGCACTGGATTATTAATGTTTTTTAAAAGGATTTTAGCATAAATGTTGCAGCCGATGCACATCTTTACATGCTTGAAAAAGAAAGGCTCAGATAAATGATTAAAAGTATCAAGAACATTCATGCAAATAAGAAATGTTGAGTGCCGTGATACCAGTTCTAAATGCAAAGAATTCTCCTGTTTTTGTGTCGCTGTTCCACATTATTAAATATTTAGATCATCAATAAAAACTGTAATATCAGAAAAAGAAAACACAAGGTTAACAAAGGTACATGTTTTTAATTGAGGGTTTTGTTTAAGAAAAAAATATTGAATTAAACTAAAGTCAAACATGTCCAGAGATATAATATAATTCACCCTTTGAAAAATTATAAAATAATTCATAAGTATTTTGGGGAAAGATGAATTCAACTTTACTAAACTAACCTGGGGCTAAGCTTAAAACCTGTTTAAAAAACAGTCCTTTAAAGATCAAGCCCATAAGCCCATTTAATCTTAGACCTTTATATATATATATATATATATATATATATATATATATATATATATATATGCTGTATATATGCTAGGTTCAGCTGAACTGAACATAGCAATAGAGTTGGAGCTTATCAAAGAGCTTAAATACTATGTAAAATTGAGCAAAAATAAAAACGTCAAATTCCTCTAAGACCAACGCCACAACAGCTGCTCCCTACTAAATTTAAACCAGACCAGCCTGTCAAGTGTTGTGGTTCTGTAGTATTTCTGGCATCTCACCATGATCTGTGATTTAACTCATCAGAAAAACACAAGTTTTTGCCTAATCATATGTTATTCCACTAATCAGATTTTTAAAAAAGGCTTCACAGTCAGCAGAAGTGTTGATTGCAATGGCCAGCAGATGGTAAGTGGTGCAAGTAGCCCAGTTCAGGCAAAGTTTGGCAAACATCTCTCAAATTCAGCATTGAAACTCAAAGCTTGCTTTTTTATTTTCATTCCCTGTCTGTGTTTTCATTTAATATCTATGTTATAAATTCCCTGATCATGCCAGAAAGAAAAGTTCTTAGCTAAATATGGTACAAACTAACTGATTATTCAGAATATAGTCCTTAGGAGGGCGCCTTAATTTCATGTTTAAATTCTTTCAGACTAAATGGTATCTGTAATCAACTCTGTGAAAGACTGGCAGCCTCCTACCTTCTATATGATGGGTTAGGAGGCATAATAAAGATAGTATAAAGGATAGATTGATGAATCTTTTGAATGCAAATTTAATTAATCACTTTATATAATGCTTCTAAATGCATGAATTACATAATCGATTCTAATAAAGAGCTGAAAAGTCTATAATTACCTCCCTGCTCTGTCCTCTTGCCCATATTAACACAACTTTATGGGGCTCCACGTGAAGCCTTAGCTCAGTGAGGTGACAGGTTGTAATTTGACATCAGTGACATGAGTGAATGTGAAGAGAGACACAACACAGGCTGTTAAAGTCAAAGCCCCACTGTCATGTGAGGTAAAATGATGGGGCGGGATAATGAAGGGAGTTTTATGCAAAGCCGAGGGTGTCACGGCGCAAGGCCTGCACTCGCCTGCTCCTCTATGCAAAGCTATAATGATGCATGAAGGACCCCTTCATGTTTATGACATGATTGTGAGTGATTTATTGGCACCCCATGGTAATTAACATCAGATTATCTTCGGGGGAAGCTGTGAAATCTCACGTTGCGTTTGCTGCCATGGCTTCAAGTTCACTGCTGGCAGTTAACAATACAGACAGGAGCGTCTTGAGGGCTCCATTAGCACCTCAGCATATGTTAAACTGCAGGAGCTTAAGGCCTTATCTTCTTTAACCGCTATTAACCATTTTTCAACCAGGCAGGCACTATAAAATTTCCAGTTTTACAGTGAAAAATCGGCTATGGAGCATGTCAGTTTGAGAGAAAAAAAAGACTCTCCCTCACTGGGTGGGATTTGTTTTTATCATCCTTCAACTCATAATGATAATCATCCTCTAAAGTCCTGATCTGTTTGAACTGGGATGACTATGTTGCTTAATCTTCTATAGGAACAGTGTTCAATGCATGACATCGACGCTTAAGTAAGTTGTATTTGGTTTTCAATCACCAAGAAACTCGCAAGGAATTTTTGTTTAAAGTGTTTAATCTGAAGAAGCCAAGTGTTTCCAAAACTTTGGTTAGTGTCTGATAGAAAGATGTTTTTGATTATCATACCTTGATTATCACACGCACACCTTTGAAACAAAACATTATGCACTGTAATCACTAACGAACTTCCCTCTAACAACAGAGATTAAGAAATCATATTTTTGTTAAAAAAGTTAGGCAATAAAAAGTCTTTTTTTTTCAGTTAAGCCTGATTTGCATTATTTGAAGCCCAGACCTTATAGTGATTAGTCCCTGAGCATTGTGTGTACCTCATTACAGCAGTAACTATTGAAAGGCATTGGCCCAAACAATGTACTTGTCCAAATCGTGATAGTAGTGGTTGGTTGTTATTTTCCACTAGTGCATCCTCCTGGTTAAGCTTAAGAAACAAACCGAACTTCTACTTACATGACTGGTTCGGTATTGTAACTGCCTTGTAAACAGAAGAAATATGAATCTAGCAGCAGGAAATAGATTTACTATAGCACTATTCATTACAATATAACATTAACTCTGATAAAGTCATGCTTTAAATGAAATATATCATTCTTACAGGGTTTGTATCACATTTTATAGAATAAATTTAAAAATGGGCCAGTTTTTAATATAAATGGTTCCTTAATTGAGTTTAAAGCAAAATGTAAGTCATTGTAAAATCTAATACTTGAAGTTTGATGTATTGATTCTGCCAAAGAAGATGGCAGTAATCAGTTTCCCGCCATTTTGAAACACTTTGTGTGACATTTGCAGTCTTTCAGGATGGTGACTTTTGATCATGTCGTGAGATGAAAGATGCTTTCTTGGCATTCATCACAGGCTTTTAGATGTTAATAAACTTGTAGTTAACAGTTCCAGATGCACCCTGAGCAAGCATGGAGTCAATCAGGAAACCAGAAACCAACAGAATAAAGGGATCTTTACAGCCAATGTTTCTACGAAAGTTCCTACTTCTAAGTTTTCCCTGGGATGAGCATTGGGCTGAGAGGCAGTCATCTCAATATTTAAGGTGAAGTATAGGAAATGTAAAAGGCTTTGTAGTGTGTTTGATTCATTATTCAGCTCTCGCCTATTTTCTCCCTCTCTTTCTTGTGCTGTGTGCAGGAGATAACGCCTCGGCTCCACGCTTTAATTCTTTTGCATCGCAGATTAGAACTGGCAAAAAAATGTTGAAAAAAAATCCTGGAGAATATAACATGCATTAGCATTTCTTTTCCTAACCCTCTCTCTTTTTTGCTTCTTCATCTCGACTGATAAAAACAAAAGCACTCTTGGCTCTTCCACATCATGTTGTTGTTCTGCTCGCTCTGGTTTTGGGCAAGTTTTCCTTGACATTTACAGTAAAATCAAGAAAGCAAAGCGGATGGTAAGTTATCGCCCTGAAGCTTCTTCTCTCTGAAATGGGCCCCAAGCCGAGTGCAAGAGGAGCAGGCAGCAGATGAAAGGCTGCTGCTTTGATCGCAACAAAAATGAGACGTGAAGGAGGAGTGATAACGGCAGAATCAGCCTGGTTCGGTTCGACTACTCCTCAGCTGATCTTTTCTCTCATTTTTTTATGTGAGGGAAATGGAAGAGTGAACTGAAGAAACTAAATGACATGTAAAGAAATGTTTCTCTCGCAATCTAGTGCATAATTGGCTTCCTGGACTGACTTCAAGCGTTGGGGGAGATCTTTGACAAAACCATACATAAATAAATCCATTTCCCTGTGCTTCCTGGGTCTCTAGCTGCCTCCAGAAAAGGCCTCGTTATATATGGAAATAAGATTCTCCTCCTTACTCTCCCAGTCGGCCCCCTTCTCCCTGCCAAATGCCTTATTGGCTCCCGCCCATGCAAATGCAGGCCGAGGCCGGGGATCCATTTACAAAGGCTACACTATGAGAGAGAAGGAGCAAGCAGCCAAGAAAGCGACTGAAGGGAAGAATCGGAGTCAAATCTCTGTGAGGAGCGATAAGCGTGAGAGTGTGCATAGGGTGGAGGGGTTGGTTTTGTTTTTAGTGACAGCAGAGGGCAAGAGAGGCTGCGTCATGGTCAAAGGAGGGAGTCTTTTAAGGCTGAGCACATACTGAACCCATTTCCATATGGTCTGTGGACATTACATACAGTTTCTGACAACTGGATCAGTTGGTTCCAGGGTCCTTAATTAATTTGTTAGGTTTTACAAAGCAGTACAAACCTGGTCTAATAGAAGCAGAGACATTTATATTTAAACTGAAGTATTACAAGGAGAGAACTTTGTCAAAGACATTTCTAGTTGTATTGATCTGACATCTTTGTATTGGATCTCCCAGAAAATGTAAGATTTTTTATGAAAAAAAGCACCAAAAAAAATTAAGTTTAAAAAGTTGAAAAAAAAAAGGCAGATGGAACAACATTATTTTCACAATCAGGTGAAAAACATTTAGGGTCCGGAATTAGAGAATGCAATTCTTGTGCAATGGAAACATGAACTGATTGGGACTTTTTGAAAATATC
>NW_015150463.1:1255164-1263695 GCF_000732505.1 Cyprinodon variegatus
AAGAGTTGGAAACATTTGTAAAATTATCCCAGCTGAACTGAACCTAGCAAAGCCAAACTGAAAATTTTCCCATCACTAGAAGAGGGAAGTCAGCAATGTTTTTCAAAGAGGGAACCAGCACCTTCATACTGTTTGCCTAATTAGCAGTGACGCTGCTTGAGGGCATTGAAGGTAAGCATTCCGGTGGGTCCCCAGCATGTGGGCTTTGAGATGAGGACACCAATCAGAAGCCCCTTAGAGACTACCGCCACTGAGCCTTGGAGCAGGCGGACACACAGTCCTTGTTAAGGTTACTGACTCTGCTAGTGACAAACGGATGACAAGGTCAGTTTATCGCATGGCTGTGTCTCCTTTTCTTTAAGCAAACACACACACATACGCATGCACATACATACTATATAAATTAAGTTTAATAGGGAAAGATGAAACTTTATGCTCCCTGTGGGAAAATTAGCGAGTCGCAGAGGCAGAGAAAAGAAGCATATACAAAAGAAAGAAATTAACCACAGACCAGCTGGGAAATGGATAGCCGGGATATTGCACGCCCTGAAATTGTGTGTGCCCCAAAGAGGTGAGCGGTGTGGGAAATGTGCACAGTCAGAAAAATCCATACTGTCCTTACTTTTTTTTTCAACTAACTCTTATAGTCTGTAAAGGTCGGTAAAGTCTAGGTAAGTTTTACTTTTTTTAATTTTCAAGACCTTCATGGACTCTAAGCTGACACATTACAGATGCTACATTTAGAAGGATAGCAAATGTTTTATAACCTGACATTTAAACAGGATCTCCTGCTATGCAAGCAAAACGAGTTAATAAAAAGGAAAAAAAAAAAGTTTTGTTTGATAGAGGAATAAATATTGCAAAAAAGAAACATGGGTCAAAGAAGTTCACCTCTGAAAAAATGCCACTCTCTGTTAAACCCCTCAAACCCTAACAATGTCAGTACATCCCTTCAACTCCTACATCTGATTAACTCCATGACCTTTCAGAGAATCTCACCAAGCCCCAAGCGGCTATGGTGATGCTGGAAGAACAGATAGATGGGAATGTCTCCAGGAAGTTGCTTCCAACTGCAGTTTTATGTGCTGATTCATTCATTCTCTCCACACTCATCCGTTTGGACCTTTTAAATCTAAAGTTTTACAATAAACCATTTCTTACTCTCCTCATTTTAGTGTACATTATTATTCATGATCTCGTCATTTGAGAAATCATCTTTAGAACTGAATACATGATCATTTGACAGAGTACTTCTTTATATTACAGAAATCATAAAATATATCAGTAAATTGCATCCGTACACACCTTAGGTTTGCTCGGAAAAAATAACTCATACATTTAAAACCTGTACAAAAATCATACCCTTGTAGACAAACCTTGTCCAGTTTAAATTTTTATAATAGGATGATCTGGCCTTCACCAGGAAACTTACAGTATAACATGATTGCCTGACAGTATTGTTTCTTATTTTTCTCCAAGGACAAAAAATTAATAATAATAATTTTAGTCTGGCATACAGCAATAAATAAAACTGTAACTATAGCAGAAGTGTTGGAGTTAAAGGACCAAAAATACAAAATCACATCACATGCACAGGCAGTTACAATTTTCTTGTCAAAAATAAAGAAAATATATTTTCTGGAAATGCTTTGTGCCGAAGTAAAAAGATTTAAATATCCCTCAGGACCTGAACTCAACCAGCGGGGTTAGAGGTCAACAGCAAATGCACAGGAAGTAGACCGTTTCTGGCCGGGCTGGTGTGTGACCGCACTAACTGGAGCAGAAGAAGATCTACCCCCTGGACAGCACTTCCCTCCATGCAGTATAAACACTACATGCAATCATGTCCCTAAATCCTTCCTTTTGTTTTGTTTTTCATGAAATAAAAAAAGGGGTACAAGACCATTGCAACATTTACAGTTGCATACACATGCCCTCAAAACATCCCAAATATACACATACACCCAAGCCATGGATTGATGTGATGTGATATGATAGCTGGTCTGACTGTGTGCTGTTTGCAGGCCATCTGACACATTCTCTCCCTGAATTCCTGCACCCTCCCCATCCTTTTCAACATATCAAATGTTTCAAATTATTGAAAGTTAACTCTTCCCTAAAGCCTAACCATAAGCCAGGACGTTGACACTTGTGATCCGTCATGCATAACCATTTCGAAGTGAGCGGGAAGTTCGTGGAACCTTCTGCTTGGCTCATGATATTGCATGTCTGCTCGGTCCTTGTTGAGCCTTGTCCTTTAACTTGGAGTGTGTTTGTTGTGCATTTGTGCTCTGCATTAGAAGCAGGGGTTGCACCACTGACCCATGTTTCCCTCTGCTTGTGTTTTCATCTCTAGCTGTGTGACCCGAATTGTAAACACGGCATCCGCTTGCTGAGTTGTGGGTTTTGTTTTGGGTGTGTGACTCTTCCCGTGTGTGTTATGAATTATGAGCAGCAGCCTCTCTCTGACCTGATACGTGCCAGGCCTTTATCTTGCATATCAATGTATTAGTTTTCCTTCCTTTTTAGATATGTATGTTCTACAGTTTTTCTGCCATGCAAAGAGGTTAATTGAGGGGAGGGATCTTTAAGCAATCAATGCGGGAAATATTCCCCGACTCAGCACCTCACTGGTTATGAGCTCTGAACAAATAAACGAATGGTGAACACTCTCAAAGAGCTTTAGGACAGAAGACTGAGATAAGGAGAGACCCTCAGTTGGATGCTGCACCTGATGATGAAGGCTCCTCGCAGGGACCTTATCCTCAACACTCTTCCCACCCCCACCCTCCTCTGACCTGCTAGAGCTCAAACAACAAGCTAATCCTTACAGCACACAGAGGATCTGCTAATAGGAGAGGATTAAACTGACAAATACACCCACTCCCTTGGCTGCTCCTCCTCTACTCTTTGTCTTCCTCCTCCTCTCCTTTTTGTGACTTGACTTCCCTAATCTCCTCGATCCGTCCTCCCAAAGGTTCCTTCTCCTCATTCCTGCAACATCTCAGGCATGCTGCAAATCTTTTGTTGTCTGTTGTCGTAGTTTCTCCTCATCCATGTTTCCTTACTTTTATCTCTTCTGTTCCCATTTTTATTTATATATTATCTTACCCTTAAGGTGACCGTGGAGTTGATATGAGGCCTGCAAGTCAACGTGCTGCACAGAGCTTCAAATTGTGTGTATGTGTGTGAGAGCAGTATTTGTGTTGTGGAGAGGATTATCCAGGTTCCAGGACTCGATGTTCACTCGCAGCCGTGCGGAAAGCTTTAATGAGAAGTCACTGTTTACTGTGGACACAGTGGGACATACACACAGACACACACAGGCAGACCTATACGTATCCACGGACTCACTGAAAATAAACCCACAGTAATCACACAGCTCGGCAAACTCACAATGATACGCACAAACTCCACAAACACACACTAACCAGCGCAATAATGGGATTTAGAGTTTTTTCCTCTGAAAACCGGTCTGTCCTCAGTCTCCTCATTAGAGTACAGATCACACGCACACAAAACACAGACCTGCACACATGCATTTCTGGCTGCACCGGGCTGCTGACTTCTGGCTTCAGTAATCATTTGGATTCTCTCTATCTCTGTCTTTCTGTCTGGGTGTCTGAATGTGCACACATACACAAGGCTCTTAC
Organism: Cyprinodon variegatus; assembly: GCF_000732505.1. Classification (NCBI taxonomy): domain Eukaryota; kingdom Metazoa; phylum Chordata; class Actinopteri; order Cyprinodontiformes; family Cyprinodontidae; genus Cyprinodon; species Cyprinodon variegatus. Next base: position 1,258,818 of record NW_015150463.1, read on the forward strand.
ATGTTATTTATGTGCAGTTCTGATTTGTTTTGTTTTGTACACTGAAAGGCCAAGTAAATAAGTAAATCTCATCAGTAGCAGGTTGGACAACCTATTGTCTTTATAACCAGTATTGTATAGTAAAGAAGAAGTACTGGGGCGACAGTGGCGTTGGATGTAGGAGTTTGCCCTGAAATCGAAGGGTTGACGGTTCAAGCCCCGACTCTGACTTTCATTGTCTTTGTGTCCTTGGGCAAGACACTTCACCTGCATTGTCTACTGATGGTGGTCAGAGGGCCCGGTGGCGCCAGTGTACGGCAGCCTCGCTTCTGTCAGTGAGCCCCAGGGCAGCTGTGGCTACAACCATCAGTGTGTGCGTGAATGGGTGAATGAATGTAGTGTAAAGCGCTTTGATCAAGTCTCCTAACTGAATAAAGGCGCTATATAAGTACATGCCATTTACCATTTAAAATTACTTCACTATTGTACTTTAGTATATTTTAGAGTACAATATACTTTCCTTGAGTATAACATTTTTTGATAAATTTAACTTCTGCTTCACTCTATTTCCAAAATTGCATACTTTTACTCAGATACATTTTCAATGTTCGGTTTAGTTACTCATTACAAAAAAAGCGAGAGAGAGGGAAACATAAGTGTTTTGACTCCACCTACTGATTGACTCCAACAAAGTTGAGCCTTGCCTGGGCTTGTTCATCACCACCAATAGGGTACACCTTTTTCACTTCTCCTATTAAACAAAAAACCAGTCTCGCAATCAACAGCAGCCATTTGGTGGAGGAGACGGAGACAACGACGGTGACTGCAACGTTGTACTCCGCTACAGGGGAACCACCAGTGGGTGATGAAAAGCCTGCTTGAAGAAGGAAAACTGAAGGCTTGCAAAAAAGTTGTATTTGCTTTCTAAATTTGACCTAAATTTCTCCTGCACTTGGTTGTGTGTATTATTTTACATGAATTTGACCTTCAAAGTTTACCAAAATATAAAAAGCAAATGTCATTCAAACAGCATTTGCCTTGTTTTACTTTTTACATATACTTTTCATGACATTACTTGAGCACATCTATTTTTACAGTAATGTTCATACTTAAGCACAAGACATTACAGATACTTTAAGACTTTAACTGAAGTTACATTTCAGTCAGTGACTTGGACTTGTACCAAAAGTCCTGTTTTGGGAAGGTACCTATACTTTTAATAGACTGAGATTTCAGTACTTTATACAACACCGTATAGAACTCTTTTGAAGGTGTCAAATACATTCCTTTAATATGTTTCTCCATAACGACATAACAGCAACATGTCAGTATTCTTTCTTCTGTTGTAAACCGTTTCTCTCACTCCTTCTTATGAAATGTTCCAATAAAACAATAAAAGTACTAAACATTATTTTTAAATTTCCTGTTCCATCACATGCCGAAGGTGTTAGATGTTAAAAAAGAATTATATATGTTTCCATCTTTTGGATACCCTGATGTAATGCCTGGCTGTAATAAAGAGGAGGTGAAGGTAGCAACCACGAATTAACCACATATCAGTAATGGACCATGGTTTCGCAGATGGGCAAGTTGTACTGGCAGCATGTGGCAGCTAGCCTTAGGGATGCTACATGCCACTCAGACACGTCAAGAGAGTGCAACTCTACTGAACTAATGCAGAAGCAGCAGCAACAACCGATCCATCATTTGTGGGAAAAATTTTCTATGTTGGAACTTGCATGAAGGTGTTCCCGTATGCTTTTTAGTGCATTTAATCTATTTAAAAAAAAAGGTTAAAAACCAAAGAAGAAACTCACACAATTGAACTACTGCATTACTTGCAGCTGTTGATGAAAGGCAGAAGGAATCAGTGCTTTTAGGTCTTTTACACTAGATTCCAACACTACCTCAGACTCTTCAGACCCGGACTTTTTCCACACTGTTATTCTCGAAGCTGGTCTTTTCCAGTGCTGTATCCTGTGCTGTCAAAACCTGTCCATTCAGATATGCTGTTCTGCATATTATGGTTATGACCAATGATTACTTAAGCTACTGTAGATTTAGTGTTTTCCTTAATCATTCTACCTATTCTCCACTGACATCAGCATCTGACCGGATAGTTTATATTTTTGAACAGGGACTTTTGATAGAGTCGAGGGTAAAACCACCTCCTACCAGGGTGAAATAATTGTCTTAGCAGAGCAGGGAAGTAGAGTTCTGTGTATCCCTACCTCCATTTCAAGTCTCACCACACATCGCTCTCTAGGCAGCCATCTCTCTTCATGGCACACTCTGACTCAGAGAGCAGGAGTGTGCTTAATAAACTCTTTGATGCATCGTGAAAGCAGCAGCGCAGAGCTCAAGTGTTCATTTCCGTCCACGACAATCACCAGTAAACACAGAGATTATTATCATATTATGCTGAAAGCATTCAGTGTTATTCAACACATACATGCACTCAAAATCAATCACCACTGACTGATTTTAAGACACTGAGAAAACATTTAAGATTTCTGAATAGGCAAAGTTCCATTCAACTCCTTAAAACTAGTCTTTAAATATATACGAGTCTCATTCTATTTTATAATTTTTCTAAAGGTCACCTGAAAATTAATGTATTTTTATTGGCCTCTAAATTTCCATTTTACAACTAATATGACAAAAGCTCAGATTTACCAAAGATATGACCATAACTCTAACTTATATTATAGTTCTGGGGCATGAAAGACAAAGTTCCTTAAGTTGATATAATATATTTAATATCTATTTTGAATGATATAGACTAGCAGGGAATATTGCAAATGAAAACTTTATATAAATACTACTGCTTGTTGCAATAAGTCAAATTATTTGTATTCATTACTATTAATTTCTGTTACGTCTCTCTCACAAGGAATCCAATCTTTGAGCAATACCAGGGATTTACGGCTAGTTTTCGGGGTTTTAACTACTTAGTTATTACTCAACAAGAGCCAGTCAAATAACAAGAATTAATGACTGGTGGTAAAAACTACCAAAAATCTAAGCAGTTTACCTCTCTTTTTAGTGTCAGAATGAAGGTGTTACAGAAACACAGGTCTTTAAAAAATTAAATACTGTATTGATCCACTGGTATAAAGCAGTAATCTGGGGATTGTATCTGCATTGCATGATGTTATGCTAACCTTGCATGTAATAAACCCACTTTTACTCACTTCTTATCGCCTCTGCATGTTCAGACATGAATGCACTTATCTACAGTGGTCTCTAATACCCCCTTCCAAACTCCTCATCCCTCCATCCTCTGCTGTCCAGAGAGTTGGATGGTGATTAGCGTTGGGATTCTGGGACTCTGGCCTCAGTTTTCATTAACAGCCATAAACACAGTTCTGCTACACCACAGAGACCAACCACATTCTTCACACAAATTTGAAACTGTGGGTGTGTGTGGTTGTGTGTGAGTGTGACGGATTTTTCTCTTCGTTCCTTTTTTTTTTTTCTTTTTTAAGTGTGCATGTGTGTATAAGCAACTGATTGAGGTTTGTAGGTGCTTTGATGGCAATGAAGGAGAGGGGTGTTGTTTATCATAGCAGTAATTAAGCTCACAGTTTGGCTTTAATCAGTAAATAAGAGCAGTATTGAAGATGGACTGGTTTGCGCTTAAAGTTTTTCAGGCGTTTATTTACTGCATAAAATGCAGTGCGATGACCTAAATACTGCATTCTTGGAGGGTGAGCAGATTGAAGCCGTAAACACACAGGCTTTGCCTTACATCATGTTTAACAGCATCTCCAAGTTTCCCTATCATCTACAGCACTAGTTAATGTCAGACCAAGGAAAAATTTGGTAATGACATTAAAAATCTGAGTGAAAGTGAGGGGAAAGTTGGGCTGGAGTTTATAGAGCAAGCTTTTTTAGTGATCACGATTCCCAAAAAACGAACTACATTTTAAAACCAGCTCCCAGAATGGCTACGTTGATAGCTGCTGCAAGCGGTATCACCATTATAATGCGTCTATATGCACAAAGCCTGGTTTATGCTTGATGCATTAAGCCACAAGACAAAAGGTTTGGGCCAATTATGCAATTGTATTGTCCTTGCACGCTATAGCAGAGCTTGGTCACACACCTCCAATTTTTTTTAACTTGGCATGGACCCCCTGTGCACTGCTCCATTAAACATAAACAAGATGGTTACCTAAAGTTAGATTAAACGTATTATCTAGAGTCCGAAAATGTAAAGTTTTATAACTTTTCAAAAGAGATCAAAGAAGGTTGCCTCTTAATGGTCTTAACATGAGTCTAAAAATCTGCAAGAAACAGAATTCATTTGAGAAGAAATTTTTATTTTGATAGGGAACAAAGTTATCGATTAACAAATGAACTGATTGAACTTATTAATAGACTGATGATTAATTGGAAAGTGGATATTGTCTTAAAAATCTGGGTTTTTTTTTTTTTCTATCTTACCAAAATCTATATTTTTATTTACAATATGTTGAATCAAAGAAAATAGTACATAAACATATTCTAAATATATATTTAATGTGCCAGCTTTGTTCAATACTGACTGAAATAAATGAAAGATGTTTTCCTTCATAATATTCATTATTAATCTTATAGGGTATAACAAAACATGAACCTATTAGGACATTGGATAAAAAAAAAAAAAATGATTTCCAATATGCAGAGATGCAACACTGTCACTCTAAAGCTCTTGGCTTTATGAAGTGCTTTAAATTACAAAAGCTTTACCTTCTGCTATGCTTGTTGCAAGCATGTCGTTTCCATCATTTTATAAACGTACATGTTACAAATAAAGTTATGTTTCTGTCTTGCTGCAAAGCTATATGGGTGCTGTTTAGATGACATGGGCTTGTGGGCTGTTTATATTTGCAAACAGCCCTGCATAGTGTATTC
>NW_015150463.1:1264023-1288588 GCF_000732505.1 Cyprinodon variegatus
AAAGCACACCTGGTTAACTACAGTCCAACACTATGGCATTCAGATCCCTCAAAAGAATAAATCTGCCACTGCAGCTATACTGCTTTTGAAAAAAAAAAGAAGCTATTTAACTGGACCCAGGTTTAAATCTGTTATATATAAATTGCTGTACGAAATACGGATCTATGAAGGATTAAAAGATTGTTTTTTCTTTTTTTCTGAGACTGTGAAGCTATGAACTCCGTTTTTATACTTTAATAAATAAAAAAAACCTAGCTAAAGTTCAACAGAGAACAAATATTAAGGAATCATTAAATTCTGTTTCCCCTTTTATTTTTCTTTGTAACTCTTCTAAACTAAAATAGTTTATAGAAATAAGGTAATGAAGGCTTGGGTTTAACTGTTTCTTTAAAAGTTCTTGAAAAAAAGGACCCTTTAAAGAAGATAAGGTAGGATATTAAAGGATAAGGTAGGATATTTTAGATTCCATTTATGGTAGTATTTAAACTGAAAATAGGCAATCTGTAAACGGGATAATATTGGTTATATGGCTGAATGAGTGTAGATTTATTTTCCCTTATTTAAAATCAACCTTTCAGCTTCATAACAGATCTAAGCCTTAAAGAAAAGCTGTCAGGTGAGCTGAACAGGCCCGCAGGACTATCGATAATGTAGAGTGACCAATGATCAAAGAGAAAACATTACTTTTGATTCAAAGTTAAAGCTAGAATTTCTCAAGAGGAAGGAAAAGGAAGAATTTATAGAAGGTTTTGCCATCCATCATTATCAGATGAAAAATAACTTTATTTCAACCTGTCCCCACATCTTTTTTTTTTTCAAACTTAGATAGTCCTGTCAATAAATAATGGCCTGATCTTCAGAGATTCTAAATAAGGAGAACTAAACTGCACATACAAGACAACATGGCATCTGCTGTATTGCATATGGAAACCATTGCACATTTCTGAAAGATTTGCTCTGCGAGTGCAAACAAGTTTGCACATTTTTAATACAATCAACAAAAATAGAGACTCAACACTTTTGGTTTTGCTCCCATTATTTATGTAAGTAAAATATGTGATCATAACTGGTGTTTCCATTAAGAAAATAACAGAAAACTGCAAAGAAGCAGAACCTGAAACACATAATCATCAGTGACAGCACTTGTTTATTGTAATAAAAACCTCTGGATACAAAGTACATTCACAGGAACGGCAGCAGGAGACCAGGCTGCTCGGTTTGATTCCTAGAGCAAACCAGTAATAACTACAAATATTCAAACTCACACACTGTTTCACCGTTTTACAGCTCTATATCTCATAAATATACTGGTATAATTCAAACTGAACGCACTGTTGAACTTACAAATACCAAACCTTTGATCAATGACCAATTGTCTGTTACTATGCGAGTCAAACCAACCAAGTCCTACACATAATTCACTGCAACAAAAAGTAAAAGATTAGAGCTGAATAACAGCTTGGAGTTTAGGGGTTTCATGAGCAGTCAAAAATAATTAAAACTGTCTGGCTTGTTGAAGCATTTAAATTGTATATGTAAATTGTTAATAAAGGTTATCAGAGAAAAGGGAAGAGGAGATTTCTGGCTTAATATATGCTATAACAGCAGAATTTAGAAGGAGGGGAGTATTGATGACTGTACACCATTGTTCCAAAAAAACTATTCAAGAAGAAAACATAATTCATAAATTGCCAAGTTGCCTGTAAAAATGTTCAGTAATCCGGCCCACGGCAACCACCGAACAAAAAGCAACGGGGTTGGTCAGTTTCCTAGAAAATCGTTTGACACCCCGGAGTCATGGTCAGTTCTGTCAGCTTGCACCAGAGCAATCTCTAGATGGAGTATTGGTGTTTTTACACACCTTGAAGCCTATCCCCCTCAGTACATTTAGAGTAAGAGTTAAAACAAAGACCCATGTGTTGTTCTCCTGGGTCATTAGAGGCTGTTATTTTGTTTAGGTTTAGTCTTTGGCCATTTCAATCATGATAAACATGCTTAGAAACTAAAACTGCAACTACAGGTTGTTCTAGTGTGAACTCACTGAAATGACAAAGACTCCTACTGTAGGGAGGTGTCGAAACTAGAAAAACTGAGCAAATGTGTGGTTGCCTCCAATTTAAGCCTGTTTTGAAATTGCCAAGTTGTTTTAAAATGATTAACTTTGGTAACATTTTTGTTTAATCAAAAGAAACACATCATTGGAAAGCAGTCTCCAAAGCTAGATGAATCATAAACCAACTGAATAAATAAAAGTAAAATACCAAATGAAATCAATTTGTTTGGCAATTATTTTGGCATATAATTGTTCAAATATGCATTTGCATATGTAGAGCTAATGTTTTGGAGTCCCAGCCAGATAAGCTATTTAATAGTTATCTGATTATTATTAAATTTGTCTCCTTTGCTTATATATTTTATATGATTTAACATATAGTTTTTTATTTAAGTCAGGTTCAGAATAAAAAATAAATACCCAAGAGGCAATATAGCTGCAATTTAACTGATGTGTTTCTTAGAAACGTTTTGCAGTTCTTATGTTTTTCCACAAAAGAAACACATTTAAAAGCAACAGTTGTGTTTGGGTGCTCTTTAAGCATCAAATTAGATTTTTATATTTATAAACATTACAAAAACAACTTTCATATATTGTGTCAGGTTGGGGTTTTAAACACTGAGTTGTATTTCTAAAGAGCCATTAATGGGTGAAAGGGGTTGCAAACTAGGTTTATAAATTACATAAATTATAAGAGCTCTGTTTTTTTTGTTTTTTGTTACCAATATTCTCTATTTTAAATAAACACAGTGTCTTTTCAAACAAAACAGTAAGGATATGGGGCAATGAGATCATATCACTTTTTACTCAAGTTAAAGCTCAGGAGTTTTGTCATTAATAAGGCAGACAGAAAAGTAACTCAGGAGTTTTAATTAGTTTTTGGTCTATAAGGGGTTCATTTCATGACCCAAATGAAAATATTCTTTTTTCTCTGTCATTGCAAAGTGATGATGCTCTGATAGAGGTGTTTCATAGTGTAACAACAAAGCCACCTTTTACACTAGTATGGTAAAAAAAAAAACAACTTTGTACTAATGAGTTAAGTTAAGACAGACTTCGATAGAACAGTTGAAAACATCTGTTATTCTTAGTAGTTTGTTTGTATTGGAAAATCTACACAACAATTTCTGACCTTTACAAATGATGCAGCACCTTTGCAAAGGAGAATTCTGATTTATTCAAACGTTTTTCTAACTCCACAGCTTCCAATGTTTCTGTAAAGCCTGGTACAATACACACTTTTTCTACCTCTATGTCAAATACACAGTGAGAACTGATTTCCTTGTTTTTTTTTTTTTTAAACAGCTGTAAGAGTCTGAAAGTGTTCCTTTGACTATGCCTAAATGTCCAATGGCAGTAGTGTCAATGGAGGCCAGAAGAAATCAAGTTTCTGAAACAATTCCTGCCAGAGTTTCAACTGGACTGTGTGAGAAGGCGTGTTGGCTGATTATCTGCCAGTCACCCTGTCCTCCGAATCCTGACTGTCATTTAACATACAACAGGCACCTGGGCAGCAAAAATCTGAAAAACAAAGTAAAAAAAAAGTGGCTCTGAACAAAATGATGCAAAAGTACAGCTCACAGAGAAAAAGTAGCTGCAGAAATAACAAGGAAATGAGCAACAAAGGCCTGTAGGAGAATATTTTCTGTTTAATCCACTGTGATCTCTCCTCTTAGGCTTCAGTATCATCCACAAAGAGAAAAAAGCTGCAAAAAAAAAAATAAAAAAAAAATCAACTCCGCTTAAAAAAATGACCTATCAAGGACATGCCTCAAAACCAAAGATAATTAGTTTCTTGTTATTCAGGTCATTTTCTCTTTCAAAAAAAAAAGTGTCTTTCATCTTTTTTTTTCCAATGTCTTTCTCCTCCTCGTGAATTTTTGCCAAAAAAAGTGAAACGTGGAATAAAAAAGTAGTTCACAACCACAGGCGAGGAGGAAGATGCAAAAAAAAATAGAAACATTAGGACAGAGAAAAAAGCTTGAGTACTTGTTTTCATTTTGTAATCTGGAGGAGGGAAAAAATGGAAGCTTAAGATGCTCTTTGTGTCTTTAGTTTTGTCTTAAGGCAGTCTGATTTGTCCAGCCCCCCTCTCCGGTCTGGTGCTCGACGACGCTCCACCTATAAGAGGATAGATACGAACGTCTTACACCTCTGGTAACGGAACGTTGCACACATTTCCATGCAAAACTTCTCACCATTGAGGGAAAAAAAATGATCAAAAAGAAAGATTTATAAAACGTGTTTGTTTAAAAAAAAATATGCTGTTTTTAATTCTGCAGCAGCTTGCAGAGCCACAATAATACTTAATAAACTCAGAGACCATTGAAGACATGTACAAATACTGCCCTAATATCACACTATCCTAAATCAAATGTAGTAAAACAAAATAATAAAAAAGTTTGTCTGGAGTTTTTTTTACCCCATTACATTAGTGGGGGAGCATAAAATGGTGAAAATAGGCTCATCACTTAAAAGATTTGAAAATGAAATTAAATAAAATGGGTAACCTACTTCTACGCCTTTGTTATTGTTAAAGTAGGCAGGATGTTGCTCTTTGGTTTTGGTAATGTTTTGCTATATACAAACATCAACAACAGAGGACAAAAACAAACCCTACAAAAGCTCTAAACTGCACAGAAAATTGCAAATAAATTTGTAAATGGCAGACAACAATGTTTTGCTTTTAGAAGCTCCATATTACTTTCTAAGTACCGGTAGTCTAAGTAGTTTCAGAGATAACTCAGGCAAGACAGCCTTATCATAATCATTATAGTTATTATTGCATAATTCTATATTTCTTTTTGTGAAGGTATCAATAACTTCCAGAAAATAAATAGTTTGTAACCTTAATCTAAAACATTGCTTGTAAATTTTGAGAAAAAAATCTGTTAAGTTAATAAAATATCAATGTAACAAAGTGCATTACAGTAAGATGATCTTTTAAAGCTAAATTGTTAAGTTTTGGGAACAAAGCCTGTATAATTTTTGAAAAAATACATTTTCAGATGGCAGCAACCTGTAAGTTATCTGAAAAGGACATTTAAAATCTTTGAAGTTAATCTGTAACTCCCTGTAACCTGTAAAATATGGGAAGACAAAAATTAAGCTTTGCGAAGTAACATTTGAATTTAATGAATATGTGATTTTTTTTAAAGTAACCTGTGCTTTTTTTAATAATCTGCAAAGTATCAGAAAAATTAGAAATCAAAACACAATGTAAAATGTTTTAGATGTGCGGTGGATTTGCTTTAGTGATAAGGTAGAAAACATACACCTTTCAGAAATAAATTAATTTGAAATAAGCAGATGCTCTGAGATTAGGATAAAACAGTGCAACCCTTTATAGGATAAAAGCTCAATAGCCAATATTAATATATACCAAAACAATGATATGATATTATATGAAAAATAAACAGGAAAGTGCCAAAAACTCAGGCTTTCTTATTGCTTTTGTAGCAGAAGATTTTGGTCCTGATGGACCTCAGTCTACTGAGGGGAAATAATGTCACAGTAGGCTAAATGTAATGGTATATTCCAAAAAGGTATCAGTAACTCTAGTAGTGTAACCCATCCATCTGGTAAATTTACCTGAGAGAGAGCTTTTTTTAAGGAGTGAAATTTGATTTATATTAAATATTTAATTGTGCATCTAATCAAGCATGCAATGAGTTGTTAACATAGAGAAATAAAAGTAATGCTCTAACACAATTGAACGTAAAGTTAAGATTAATCACAGCAGAGGTGACTTCAGCAAAGGTACCATCTACTTAGGCTCTGACAAGTGTAGGAAGATATATAATATTTTAAAGATAAAGATACACTTCAGTAAATATGAAGGTATATATTATGGAACATGTGTCCATTATTACACAGACCTATTTATTCATACGCACACACTCTCCTGCCTAAATCCCCACATGTGTATTCATTGGATATTTTCTCTAGTTTTACTTCTTTTGAGTGTAATTTTCTGTCAAAGAAAAAACTAAACTGCATAAACAAAATAGAGTCCTTGCTTCTATAAGGGTTAGTCACCAAACTGCTCAGTCTTTTTCATCAGAAAGCTCCATTGTTTCTTGGAAGTTATTTCAATTCTGTCGGTGTTTCGTTACCTTCAGCTTATGACCCGGGTTACATTAAAGACACGAAGAAATACACACTCACACTTACAGGAAATCAGCAGGGGTTGTAGCTGTTGTGACCATGCATTACTTTACGCATACGAGTGAGGCCGCATTTTAGGGAGGGATGTGAAATTCGCAAAACCCAGATCTGACACTTTACTTTTCAAGGCTACAACCGTCATGTAATCCATTCCTTCCATCTTTTATAACTTATTTCTCCTCTTGCATTTCAATCTCTCCCCTCTTGAGAATTGCTGCCTCACCCTCCCGCCTCCTTCCCTCTCCCATTGCTCCAGCATCTGTTAAGAAAGAAAACCAGCGGTTGGACGTTGTCCTCATTTACCACCTCCTCCACACTACCTGCTCCAGAGGTTACCTCCCACTAAGCATGTTTGTAAAACCTTCCATCTCTCCACCACCCCACTCCCCTCTTTCCTTTTCTTCCACCTCCACATGTCATTGATCCTGGGAAGTGGGTCACAACAGAGTTGAATCAGAGCCAGGTTGCACAGAGCTCCCAGGCACATGCTGTGTGCAATTTTAGCGTAGACTAATATTTACAGGGAGAATAAGAAATGAGACTGCTGATGTTTGGCCGGTAGTTAAAGGTTCTGATGAGCTGCAGGATTCAGATCAGACACGTGTTAAATGTGCACAACATAAGGGTCTTCGATCTTTCATTAGGACTCATTTTAAATGGCAAAACAAATTTGTTCCAGGAGATCTTATAGCAAAGGACATTTTCATTAAGCTTATCTGATGTAATAAAATATGAGTAAAAGTAAATAATTCAATTGTAGGAATAAGAATTGCTATTTCCCAGCAATAGTCAATTGTTACTTAAACAAGCAAACCTTGTGCAGTCCTGCAGGGAAATCCATGTCATATTAACTTTGACATATGTCAATTTATTGATTATTTCTTTCTGCTTGTTTAACACAAGACATAGAACTGGAGAACTGTTTTCTCAGATTTAGAAGAGCTGTATTTTTTAGGCTCCTCCACATTTAGCTACAAACTGCACCATAACATGCAGATTTCTTTGGCCTCAAGATGGCAACAGAACCATATCATCCCCAAACAGGATCTATGACAAACCACATTCCTGACTGACTTCAACTCACTTGAAACAAGTTGGACTTATATGTCTAGAGTGTGAAAAAGTGAGGTCACCAGCAACATTAGAAGTATTAAAAACAACCCGTTTAGAGGAGCCAATGCATTTTTAACTTTTGGCTTTTAACAATGTGACTCTTCTGGAGTCTTTATAGTCTAACACCTCATTACTCCAGATCATTAGAAAATATCTAGACTGGACAGCTGAACAACATATCAGGAGTGAATATATGCCTCTCTGTTCCTCTTTGACATATCAGTACACTTTTACAAATAACAAGCTTTTTTTTAAAGATTCCTCGAAGTTGCTTAATGTTCATTTACTTCAATTGTGTTATACTATTGCAAGCACTGTCAAGATTGATATTTTGCTCCACAGAAGGAAAAAAGGCAACGGCTTTGATTTTTTTATTGAGCCTACAACAACACAGCATGAGAAATCCACAAAATATCTGAAAAACGTAAAAGGTTTACTCGTCTCTAAGTTCAAAAATCTTTATTCAATATGTTTTGCTTTAAATGCTACATAAAGTTCTTAAGCCAAGAACAAGCTGAGTTTGAATAAAATACCTGTGTTTTTTTTCCCCACAGTTCCAAAACATATATATTGGGTTAATTGATGTACAGTATCATTAAGTTTGAGTGTGTGTGATTTTACGTGTATGTGTTCCCCTTTGATGGACTGGTTGCATGTTGGTATACTGCTAGATATAGGCAGTAATAGCATTGATCCCGATGGACAGGTGTTAGAATATAGACGGATGGATAAAAACATGTATGCTCCGTATTGTTTTCTCATTAAATGAACAAAATGCTTAGACGACTTAGAGTGATAATCATTTTTTTCTGTACAAAGAGCAAATAAACAGAAAAATATTTAGAACTCAGGCTGGCCTTTAAAAAAGGAAACATTTTAATCAGGGGAGACCTGTGAATTTAATTTATTCCACAAAAGCAGGTCCAAAATGACTTAAAATCCTTGAATGGTAAAGAGAAATCTAACATCAGACAGGGTAAAGACAAAGGTCAAATCTTTTCCTTGTAAACATAAATATGCAAGCAGTTTGGCGTTTTTGTAGATTATGAGAGGAAAATTTCTTATCAGACACGCATCTGTCTAGTGCCTCTACTCTTTCCTTTCTCCTCACAAAATACATAAAACATTTTCTAAATGCAATACCATGCTTTAATAAGAGCTGTTAAAAACGATGAATATGTGTTCCTCCTTCAAGGACGCTTTACAATTATGCTGTACCCTGAACTGATTTGTATGCTGCCAGTATTGAAGCTGTCTGCTCTTTTGTTTGGTGTTCGTTTAAAGATTATGAATTTCATCAGACGTGATAATGGTAAATGTTGACAAGGAAATATTTCAAACAGGAGGTCAAAAAGTAGCAATCCACATCAAAACAAAAGAAACATTAACAATAAATGTATTCATTAGATTTAAATCAGGATTTTAAAGTTGTCATCATTTATCCTTAAGACGATAAAAGCAGGTTTGGTGCCGTCCGTCCATCTGTCCATCCATTGTCTTGGACTTTTCTAAGATTAGGTTGCCTAGGAAATACTGTAGATGGGATACTAAAATCAGACTTCAGTTTAAAAAAAGCAACAATCTGCAGGTCCTCATTAAGGGTAGAAACTGTTCTCGGGCCATAAAGAAAGGATTTATGGCACTTCCCATAACCACTAAATCAGCAAATTTCAAATTGGCTCAACACACTTTTTAGGCTATTCCATTAGGAAAAGTTACATGGAACAACCACTATTTTAGTAACTGTTTAAATGTGACTTCAGCCTTGTGCTTATATCATAGATTGATGATGGGACCGCTTTACTGTAAAGTCTCCGTCCACATTGCAGCTGTAATTAATTGCAATGGAAAACCAGCCATATAGAGAATCGTTAAGACAAACCAAAAAGAGGTGAATAATTGATACCAATGGAAAAAGGCCATTTGAGTGTCTATCTAGAGCTCCCTGGACCTAGCCTTGCTAGCCAGACTGACTTAAAGCTGATATACTATTATACTCAGAAACCAGGTCGTCTGCATGTGTGTCGCAGTTAACGCAGATACGCCCCGCCCCTTCCGCAGATAGTCTGCTGCACCTCTCCAAAATTGTAGGTGACCGCAGACAGTGCCCACAGACAAGGAGGCCTCTGATTGGTCAAATCTACATCCGCTCTACCCTATGCATATTTCCTCTTTGGTCCCTTACCGGCTTGTTTTGTTTATATGACCAAAAGCGTCTCATGAAGCGCGAGGTGCGCGAAAAGGCTGGGACCCTTTTTCCACCTGGATCCCCACCTTTTTTACCCTCATGTTCCTCCGTTGCCGCAAAAACTTGTACCTTGCGTTTTTTCACTTCCTCACCGCCTCGGCCGTATTTAGAACCACTGCTAGTTTGTGATTGTCCCTCTTGCATTGTGGCATGGAGTAACATAGCACAGACCGTGCTTCAAACTTTGGCATAAAACAAAAATAGCTGCATCATACCTGAGACAAGCTCTCTGCAACACCCTGCTGCAGGAGTATAACCAGCCCTTTAGACCATGTAAACAGCACCTTATTCTGGAAAGGAGCAGGTAGAGCTTACTGAAAGTCTGTTCCAGGGGCTTAAATCTTGTGCTTTCTTACTTTAGTCATGTACTAATTTATATAAAATTAGGTTTATGATAGGTAATTGTTGGAATAAAGGTGGATCAGTAAATCAACTGGATACATTCTTTATGTCAGAAAATATCCCTAATTATTTTACTGGCATGCCAAACCTTACTTAGAGTTGAATCAGTCATGAGGGTATCATTCAAATAACAGAACACTTGTGTGAACAAGCTAAATCAAATTACTATGAAGAACTGATTCAATACTTTCTCAGTTAAGTTTAAATCAGTGTGAGCTGGCCTGAAGACACCTTCTGTGTTCTCTCACTGACACAACAGCATCTGTAACTTCAAGCTACTATCTTCATATACCGATGAACCAAAAGGGGACATAGTATAGAGGGTAGTGAATTGTGTTATTTTTTTGTGGTTTAAATCTGGAAATTGGGATTTTCAATTAGTAACTTTTTTTTGTTTTTTTATCTAAAAGTCACTATAGTGTTGTATGTGTTATTTTCTTTTTTTATTTTTATTTTTTTACCTGAGCTGACTGACTTTTGGTTGCAGAACTTCAAAATAAGGTAAGGACTTTAGCTGTTAGGGAACTTAAAAGGCTGTTAAAGGTCTATGATTAGCACATTTAATGTCATCACAGCTTTGATTATTGCTTATGCAATTTCATTAAATATCTGTAATTAGCACATTATCCAAATTTACTGTAAGTAGCCAATTTTTTCTTTAAAACGAAACTGCACTTGCTTAAACTGAATGACTTTTTGAAAAATTTTGAAAAAAATAGTGTATATTGAAGTGATGTAGGTTACCCATAAAATGTGGTTTTCTCATCGATAACCTTTGTTTGTGTTTTGTTGTTGATACAATAGGTTGTATTCTTATCAGGAAAAGGAAATTGTACGTATTTCAGAGAGTTTTTTTCTGTTAACTGTTGTGGAAAAAAGTTCTGTTTGACATTTTTTAAATAATTAGTAGTGAAGGTGGAATGTTTATAACTTTGCAGATAGAGCACTCTCCACCTGAAGTGTTAAGGACAATTGCTATGATGTTATCTACTTTTTCATTGTGAGCTCCTTACACACTGTCTTCATATCGAGCAAAATGCTTTGACAACATTTTTTTTCTCACCCAGTGGGTTTATATCTTTCTCTTTCAAGCTAGCCTTGGTTTAAAGTGGTTCTTAAAGAATTTCCAGTGTCTTTGCTTAAAGTTATGTATTGTGAGTTCTGTATGACACCTGTGGGAGTTGAACTCCTTGGACCACAAAAACAGAAATGTAAAGAAATGTGGAGTGAAGTGAATAAGAAATGAAAAGACAGTTATGTTACATTGATTTTATATGGCCTAACCAAGACCAAGTCCCTTACCCTAATCTAAACTGAATTCACACCTATGCCTAACCCAAGCTTAGGCATAATAACTCATCACTGAATTAAAGCAACATTATCTAACTCTGGTGCTCAGTGTTGGTGTTTGTAGCACTGCAGCCTTGCAGCAAGAAGGTTCCGGGTTTGATTCCTGGGGTCTTTCTGCAGAGAGTTTGCATGTTCTCCCTGTGCATGCATGGGTTCTCTCTGGGTACTCCGGTTTCCTCTCACAGTCCAAAAAATGTTAGGTTAATTGGCTTCTCTAAATTCTCCTTAGGTGTGAGTGTGTGCCAATAATTGTTTGTCCTGTGTGTGTGTGTTTCTCTGTGTTGCCCTGCGATAGACTGGCGACCTATCCAGGGTGTGCCCCGCCCCTTGCCGATAGACAGCTGGAGATAGGCACCAGCACTCCTCTCTATTCTACTCCATATGAGTAGAATCCTCATTTTCAGCTTGCAACGGTCACTCATACGTGGGGAAGTAAGTGGATGATGCCTCTGGAATAGGGTAAAGACAAGCCTCCTTTTCTGCACAGTAAGGTCTGAAGTGATGTTTATGACCATAAATTGTGGTTTGCTAAATGTTTCCCAGGAGCTGTTTTTGATTACCTGTTCCTAATAAAGTGCTACATGATGGTGGGTAAGAGACCACTGACTCAGACTAATTACCTGAAATTTCGCCAGATTCCTTTATGTTTTGTAGAGCAAAGCTTGTCCACTACAGAAGCAAATTAAGTCACCAAATTTTGACTCGACAGTTTCAGCAGTTTCAGATAAATAATATAAAAAAATAAATAAAAACAAAGATTATTAAAGATTTTATTCAGGGATTAAAAAAAAAGGAAAGTTTACTTCGTGAATGGGCTGAATAATAAAAGAGATACATTTATATGCCGCCTTTCTGATTATACTTTCTGATTTTTGCCAGCTCTGTTGTGGACTGCTTTCACTAATTTGCTTCGAGCCACTCCCTTGCCAAGGTGACAGATCTATACCATCAATGCCTGGTGAGACATTTTCTGCATGTACTGATTTCTTTTGGTGGGGTTTTTCCTAACTTCTAGTGGGTTAGAAAAATGCTGAATTGTGCTTAGTTTCTCAATTTAGATATTAGACCCAAAGCTTTACCATTTCTGAATCGCTGAGTGAATTACAAATTAATCTACTTTAGAATATATCTGACTGATATATCTGACTGCAAAACATTTCTTGAAAATATTATTGTAAATCATTTCAGGCAGTAAAGATTATTGTGGGCTATTGATTAAAATTTTGAAAATCCATTCTATAGCAGAGATCCTCTGGTCATGTGTGCAAAAAAAGGCTTATGTGGATTATGGTTATAAAAACATACTATATCATTATTACTGCAGCCTTTCAAAAGCTATTCAGAGTAAGTGTGCAATATCTATATTAGAGGCATAAACATTTTAGAAATGATTTTGAATGTAGAGGTAAACATCATTGTTAAGAGTGCTCCAGAAGGCGTATAATAGCAGGCTTTTATTGTGACATATATGAAGACCATCTCTCTGTGTTGCATCATGGGTTGAGATTAGCTCATTACCCTGTATCTGACAACCCTGCTTTCTTTATGAGGTTCTAGCCTGTTTGTTGTGCTGTTTGACACAACTCATCCTTTGAATTTATGTCATCTTTATGTGGTGCTGTTAAACAGATTTACTACGGAAGAGGCTGAGAAGAGAGTCTCAATTGTGACAGCTGGGAAAAAAAGCCGCTCAGACTGACAGAGAGACTCCATTTTGGAGAATTAAATCAGTTAAATGGCTGTGGGAGAGAGGAGCAGGAGGCTGGATGTGTCCACCGGGCTGAAGAGCTCTCAGGAAACTGCCTCGGTTTCCCTTGCCAAGGCTGAATCTTTTATCTTTCTTTTCACTTTATTGCTGAAGCTCTGACCCAGCGCTCCATCGTTCTCATTTTTCAAAGTCGATTTTCCTCTCTTAAGTGTTTTGCTCTCTCAGTTCTCCACTTTTTCTTCTTTCTCATTTTTTGACCCAATCACTTTCAATTGCTCACTACCCATTTTAAATTATTTCCCCTTTTCTAAGTCACTCAGTAGTCAGACAGACAGAGAGACATTACAGATGGAAAGCGGGGGGAAAAAACTGGAAGATGATTTAAGGTTTATTTTATTATCCCCTGTGGTAATCACAGAAGGAATGAAGTCATTATCAGACCATGTTTGAGGAGTTTAACATACAGAATGAAGCCTTCCTTATATAATCTTTCTGTTCTGAATCACACTGGCAGCAGAGTTCATTATAACACATCCCTGCAGAGTGGGTGGGCTCCTTGAAAGCAGGTGGGGTTGTGAGAGCGAGACTTAAAACAGAAGACACCAAAGCTAAGACTGCTCAGACTACCCTTCCTCTTTTAATGACAGAAGCTGCATCTTCTGTTGATTTTTTTTTTCTGTTATAGTAAGGTTGCTTTGGGGTTTTCCTAATGTTTATGCTGACTTAAAAAAAGAATAATAAAAATGTAGAGGAAAAGATGAACAACAAGTATGCCTTAAACTAGAAAGCCCCGAGCTATTATCTTAGGCCTGAAAATATCTTTTTTTTTTTTTTGCATTTAAAGTAGCACTGAGCTGTGTTACAGCACAACTTTGAAATTTACATTAGTAAAAAGTAAAAAAAAAAAACGTACGGATAGAGTGTGATATGGTTAAAGAGGGACAAACTATAATTGATTATTCTTTATCATAAGCCTTCTAAGTGTCTGTTTCTTCTGTCATTGTCATCTAGCATGTTGGGCAAACTGCATTTAAATTGTTGCTAGAAGATTGACAGCTCTGACTTTAATCTGGAGGAACTTCTTAACCAGCAACTAACTAATACTGTGAATATGATTATGAAGTAGCTCATAAACTTGTAAGATGTTATAGTACTTTATACATTAAGATACTGTGTAACGTTCTATAAGCTAAACTAGGAGGACCATCGATAGAATAATAATGCTGAATAAAAAGCAAACCAAGCATGAAGGTTTGATGAACCCCACATTTTGCTCATTTTTATAATGACACAAAATAGCCTCTGTCTCCCTTCAAATCTTTACATATGGCTGTGATTCAAAGATAATGACCTAAGAAATGAGATCCTGGATATGACATCTAATTTGCTATCCAGAATGACCCAGCGGCTCCTCTACATCAAAAAGGGGTCAACACTGACGTGGATCAGGCAGCTTTTCAAGATGTCCTCTTGGCACATCTGTTACACTGGTCTAATAGCTAAACAGAAAACCCCCCAAACTCCAGACGTCATTTAGATGTTAGATGTTAGGCTAAATCTGGTTGGTCTCTTACAGTCTTGATTTAGTCCAGAACTATTAGTTGAAATTTGGGCAGTGTTAGGTTGGTCTGATTTTTTCCCACTTTAGTCCAATAATAGACCTTTTACTTGTAAACCAAATGTTGGGATGTAAATCATGTCATCTTTACAATGTCGTTTTAACCAATTTTTGCTTTTTTGGGTAAAAAACGTAAATTATCGACTTTTTGGTGGTTAATCATGAAATGTTGCAGAAATTTGTAATATATATTCATCAGTACTGTTGGGGTCATTATTTGCACACACTCAGGGTTAGACCTACAGCTGCTTCTGCCTGATGCGTCTCGTTCTTCTCCAGCCCCAGAGTCAAATGAGCAGAAATGGACCACAGGACGTTCATTAAGCAGCTTCTTCTCATATGTGAGTGACCATTATTACAAGATGCAGGCCCCACACAACACCACTCCTGGCTTCAGTGTCTATGAATGTGCGCTGAGGCTAAACCACCAAGACGAGGGAAGCCAGACACCGGGCTGAGCCGTGGGACTCCATTCAAAGACAGACAGCAGGTCTGGGTGGTGGGGCTGCAGCTCACACCTTTCTGTCTGATCTCTTTGAGCTTTTTCAGCTCTACCAGTTTTTAAAGTGGAAACATAAAAAAGAAAAAAAAAAGTATTTTTGTGTTCTGCAAAGAAGAGGAGATGGAAACGAATTGCGAGGGCTGTCTTCACAAAGGTCTCCATGCCAACCCCTGCCAGCCTGGTCTTTTTAGTCTGAACACCTCCTCTTCAGCTTCCACTGTTAGCCAAAGTGCGGAGGCCAGGCGATATCCTGCTGTGTGTGTCGGTGGTTTGTGTAATGACTCATGCTTTAGGCTGAAAACTTGAGAGAAATAGTGACTGAGTCAGAGTTTTATTGATTAACGTTCATGGAGGTGAGCAAGCTTCAGAAGCATTCGGTTATAATGTCAGGCGACCGGTTAAGGATGATAACTTTATTGATTTTGTCTCTAATGACAGTCAAACTGAAAATGCAGGTTACACTTGTGTGCAAAACTACTGCTGCATTTTTTATTTTTTCCATTTTTTTTTCTTTAGATGAGAATTATTTTCTTAGAAGCTTTAGTATGGTTTTGATTAAGAGTGGTCCATGCTTTCTAAAGGCCTTTCAGACGTTTCCTTAGAAATCTGGCTGGTTTTACAAACGTTTTGTGCTCAGTTGCTGACAGATTTCAGAATTTTTCTTTTTTTTCAATTTGGCCCTTATCTCTGATTCAAAAAAGAATTCAAGTACCGGTATATAAAGGCTTCTAAGTGATGAAACAGGGCTCTGTGGAAGCATAACAGGAAATCTAACAAAATTGTCCGTTACTAGCAAACTGTCACACAATTCCTTGTGTTTGTATTGGAATTAGAAAAACAGTGTGGGGTTAAGGGTTTTGCTCAGGAGCTCAGATTGTAGGATGTGGGGATCGAACAGGGTACATGCAACGTTCCCAGATCACACGAGCAGTACTCTAAATCACACTCCCCATATAGACCACCTTTAATCACTTCTTCCAGGGAGGATGGAATCCTCCCACTTTTAGACTTACAGTTTTTTTTTTTTTTGCATTACTACAAAACCTCAACAGCAAATATTTGACACTTGATTCAACTCTTAAGATACAAGTTCCAATTAGGATTCAAAGATAAGTTAATAAGGTAATGTTAGTTACCATAAAGAGCATAAAAGACTTGTCACATTAAAACAATGCACCATAAATACATAGGATCTCCTGTATATTTTTTTAACAATATGTATGATGTAAAAAACACAAAAAAAAAGAAGGTAAAAGAAAACTTCCAAGTTCATCGCATTTTATTAAATTCAAGATTTACATTATTTCCTGGTAAAGTGGAAAGTTTGACATTTAAGGATCATTGACATTCATATACTGTTAGGCCATCTATGTTTTATTAACTGTATAACCTATTAATTTTCAAAAAATTGTGATCTCGCTCCATGTTTGTGTCTCTTCCAATTAATCTGTCAATCACAGCCTGGTCGGCCGGGCCCCTCCTCCATACACTGGTGGTGCAAAGCGATAAAAGTTGATTTGTTCCTCAAAAACTGAGATTAGACTTGGAAATTACTTAAAGGAGAAAGTTGTCTAAGCTAAGAATGAAGATAATCATGTCTTTTTTTAACCCTAGGGATGTCCAGTTGTCTTCTGCAGGGTAAAACGAGTTACAGTATCTAATATCCCCTTACAAATAAACAACGTCGGGTTTAACATTGTGTCTCACAAAATATTAACCTACTTTGAATATAATATAGAACAGGCATGTAAATTATGGGGAAGACTTATTTTTATATTAAAGAATCTAAAGCTCTAAATAAATAAAATAACAAAGAATTTCCGAGTAAATGGCAAAAGTGATCCAAACTGTTATTTCGTGATCTATGTGCCGAAAAAAAAAACTTTATATTCAATATAAGGAAGGGAAAATTCCTGTTTTGTGTCAAAAATCATCCTTTTAATTACAATTATATTATTTTTATGTCAAAGTGCATTCTTGCATATGGCCCAATAGTTTTGTGCTGTAATGAGCTCTACACAGATATTAGCTTTGAGGACTACGAAAACAAACTCAGCAGTCGGTCGAAAGAGCCCACAATTAGGTCAAACTCTAAGGAGAGAGGAGCTGCTGCATCACTGCCAAATCCATTCCTCCTCCGGATAAAAACAGAGCCACGATGCACGCAAAGAGGGCTAGTAAATACAATAATGCCTTTTCTTCAGATGCTCTAATGACAATGATGAATGGCAAAGGTTGTAGCTTCTATCGACAGAGAAAAAAAAGGCTCTTTTCTCTCTTTTCTGGGGATAGATTTTCAATACCAGAGTAACAGTAAGCTCATGCATTAACATATACACAGAGACAGTGAAGAAAACAAAAAGATATAGATTTCTGGATATCAGTTCAAAAAGAAAGAGTCGTAACGAGGCCTTAAGCAACTAATCTATACTCAGTAAAGACAATATAACCTCTTATATAAAGGTTCTGATTTCTTTCAGTAAGGACAAATGAATACAACTTGGACTAAACCCGAGCAGGACAAACTGCAAAAAGGAAAACAACTCACTGTCAGAATGGTAACATACTTGAGGATCAAAACTGCACACAAGCAAACTGAACATGAATCCTGACACAAACCAGGGGCTCACACTGAATGCGGCTGGGGTGCGGTCTCTGCAAGGACCCCCCAAATCAATAAAATCAATGTCTGCGCTCACATCAGCCAAGATGCATTTTAGGCCATGGGGTTCAATCGAATGATTCCACAACAAGAAGGACGTTTTATAAGAAAGTTAATAAAACAATCCACTGGACTTTGTTTCAAAGTTTGAAGAAGTTGCGCTTTCCCTCCAGGAATCATTTTCAATTCAAAATGTCGAAAAAGCTTCCTGGATAAATAAACTTTGAATAAACTTGGAAACAAAGTCCATTGGATTGTTTTTTTTTTTTACTTTTTCGGAATGACTATGACCTGGATGACTGAGAATCGTCACCAGCGAGAAGGATGTTTGGCCGGACGCCTCAGCGGTCCTGTGTCAAGCGCCAGGAAAACAGAAGCCAAATAGAAAAAGTCAGGCAGCCGACAGAAAAGGGTTCATTAAATTTTAAAATAAAATCAACCCACCAACTTACACTAACCCGCTAGTGAAAACAAAAAGGCAAAGCAGAAACCCAAGAAAACAGAGGGGCCATCAGAGAATGAAAAAGGTTATTTATGCGCATGGATAATGAGTTTTCCCCTAGAACGCATGTGAACCTAATTTCTCACCAGCGCCTTTTCTGCACCTGGAGCCTTAGCTGGGCCGGGCTGGCAGCAGCCTTCAGTGAAAGTGATTTTTTGCAGCACCACAGCCACAATGTAGGCAGTGCAAGCCTAACACGCACTCAGACATAACCAGTTACACACGCACAGACTCTAATGGACCACAGTACTATATTTGCATCTAGCTTTACTCAAACATGGTCTTTAGATGATTAGGATTAATAGAAAAAATACAACTAATACTCTCTGATAAATGGATAAAGATAAATGCAAAAAGATTCTTTTGAGCTTGACAGAGGCGGCATCATGCCACTACAAACACCAGACCAACTGGCTGCAGAGTGACACTATGGACGCACATCTGGCAGGACAGCTGTGGTCCTCTGCTGTCCTCCCCCTTGGTCTCCAGAGATGGAGGAACACCCGCTGAAGCTAACAAGCTTAACAAGCTTCGCAGGAGGCAGCAGGGAAGGAGAGAAAAGAAGTAGAGGAACCATAGAGAAAGGTTGTTGAGTTGTGACTTTGCTGTTCTCTAGGGGAGTAAAGACCGTTCTGCTGCAGGGGAGGTGACCATCACACCGCTGTGAGCCTGAGGTGTGTGTGTGTTACTTCTGGCCTTACATCCCAGGATGATGAATGTGCATGGCAGTAATGACACTAATGTGTTAGTATCCACATTCAACCTATGTCAAATCTATATATGGAAAAATATCCCCTCTACTGAAAAAATATGCTCCAAAAGGTTAAAGCTTTGTAACCATGATGCCCAATGATCTTTTCTATGTAGGTTTTAAAATAGGGTAGTGAGTATAAAATTTTTAGGGGTGGAACTAAACAGCAAAAATTAAACACCTCTGTAGAAAATGAACAGATGAAAAAAATCATGCGTGATTTTATCTTCAACAGAAAATTGTACGTTTTTACTGAAATGTATGTTCAAAACAGCCTTTTTATTTGACCCTTTATGACTAAAACATTGTTTGATGAGGAGAGTCACACCTCAGTAGTTTAGGACTACAGTAGCTTTTTTTTCCCTCACTGTACTTTGGGTCAAAAGTTTTGCACTGTTCTTTAAATGTGGTGTGAAGAGCGCCCCTGTTAAATGGGTCAAATCTAGCAAAGAATCAATGTGTTATATTAAAGATGGATTTAGTGAATACTCAGAAGTGACCATCATCCAGCTCAACTCAGACACCAAATGGAACTACATGTAAGGTGATAAAACTAAAAAAAATAAATAAAAAATACAAACACTGTCAAGTACTGTATGAACACTAGCTACAGTATGAGAATGAACAACAGAGTGCAGTTCTATGTTTTGACCACAGGTGGCAGTATTATTAGAAAACGCATCTTTAGGTCAGACAGTATTTTCATCACCTGAAATGCTGATTTGACAGCTGATCCAGACTACTGCTGCTCGGGTCCTCAGAAAAAGTACAAATGTAGAGTACATCAGCCTACTTCTAATATCCTTACATTTATCGCAAAGAATACAATTTAAAATACTTTTGTTAATCTACAAATTCCCGAATGGCTGAGCACCAAAACATGCCTACATTATGCAAATACAGACTTTTGGTGCAAGTCTACTCTATGTGCCCAGGACCAAAAATAGGGAAGCATAATTCATTTTTTGTGCTGATTTGAGGTAAAAGTACTGAGAATCTAAGTTCTTTTAAATCCAGGTTAAAAATCTTTTTTTTTTTTTCATGTTTGACAGTGCAATCTAAACAGTTAACTGAAATATAATTCTGTTTCTTTTTATTTCTTTTTGCCATCCATCCATCCATCCATCCATCCATCCATCCATCCATCCATCCATCCATCCATCCATCCATCCATCCATCCATCCATCCATCCAGTTGCAGGTAAAGTAGAAATCACTGACTCATTTGAATGGTTATATCAGCAGACTCACATCTAGCTCTACAGGCAGATGGCGCCATAGAGGAGCATGGCTGGATAGAGGGCCTTGATCAGCTGATGAATCCCATCAGCTTGTTGATATTAGTAACCTGTGAAAGACCTCCATGCATGCTGACACACAGGGGTGAATAGACAGGGGTCATATGTCCATGTGTTGCTGCAAATGAACAGCAGAGGAGGTCCAAAGTGTGTGTGTGTGTATGTGTGTGTGTGTATGTGTGTGTGTGATGTGTGTGTGTGTGTGTGTGTGTGTGTGTGTAGGTGGGGGGGTGGGCGTGATGGTGTTTTACTGTTTGGGTCAGCTGCCAAATGTGTAACAGATGGTGTAATGAAGGATGAGTCTAGTGCCCCCTGCTGGCAGAATAGCTTATCCTCTCGACTCATCTGCCACTTCCCTTGCTTTACTCTGCTCCTTGTATTGCCCTTCCTCATGTTCAGCTCACTTTCATGACCTTATATCCTCATGCTTGTCATCCTTACTCAATCTCTCCTATTCCTAGCCTTTTTTTCTTTTTTCCCCCCTCATTTTCCACCTTTATTGCAGAACTACACACCCTCCTCATCCTATTCCTTCTCTCCAGCCAATCTCCCTTTCTCTTCTTTCTTCATCTTACCTCTGTCCATTTGTCTTTCCCTCCACCGTCTTCATACTCATCCTCCTCTCACCCACTGGGACCTGCTGTACCTGAAGCTCTCCACTGGTTCAGGGGGATTTTCTGGAGCTGAGGCCACGAAAGTGGAGGCCTTCAGCTGAAGGCTCACAGAGCACGCTCAGAATCACCAAACACCACTCGTTGTTGGAGCTGTAGAGAATAGTAACATGCAGCCTCCCTGTATAAGCTGCTGTTTTCTTCAGAAACTGGACAAGTCACACATTGTGTGATCCTCAAACCACAAGAGAGACACCTGAGTTTGTCTCTAAAATATGTATTTATATGTATAGATATATAGATATATATTTGTGCAACTTTTTTCAGCCTCTTCTTTCCCTCAGCAGTAGAGATCATTTCTTGCTTGTTGAACGGAGGCAGGCATCATGAAATGTGCAGTAGGTCATGTTTAGGATGTCCATTCCATAGTTAGCAGCTCGCCAGCAGGAGGTAAGCATAGACCTAATCACATCAATACTGTGGAAATAATTCACTCTAGAAACACTGTAAAGACTGCAGCATGGAATGCAATATTCAGGGCTCTATAGCTGTTCTACAGTGAGAAAGAAACCACACAGTGACTCATGGTACAACTTGCATTCAACTTATAGCTGAGCATCCTGTGGCTAATAAACTTTTAATCAAAATATATGAAAAAAAAAATTACAATAGAAACACACTAACATTTGTAAAATCTCACCATTGAAGAGCATGGGGTTTTAACCAGAGAGCATGAAGCTAAAATGAGCAGCATGCAGGAACCATTACTAGAGTCATTCCGAAACAACTTAAAGAGATAATGTAAAAGCTATAGAGACTTTAAATGTTCATACTAATCACACATTTTTAAGTATTTAGGAAAACCTGACCTGTATCTAAGCCAGTGTTTGTAATTTGTATAATAACAGGAAGCCCTCTGGATTGTATTTGTCGATGAGTAGTTAGATAATCGTGAGAGCAACAATAATGATATTAATACTAATAATAATAACAATTCTTATTATGGAATTATATATAACGGTATATATATATATTTTTTTTTTACCATGCACTATACATCTGGTTATATGTCTAAATTAGAATGACATTGTTTAATAAGAAGTAATTGAAACAAAGTTAAGTTAAAAAAATTACTTGAACAGTAGCCTCTTATTTTTATCACAAGTTGTCTTTTGGAATATAAATGCTCACATTCAGACAAATATTCGCCAATAGGAGAAATTTATGACAAATAGAATAAAAAAAGAGGTAACTATTAAAGATGATAATAACGTCAAAAGAGCTCTAGTAGTACTAATATCTACAGATATCAGTGGTTTTAAACAGGAGTGAAAACAATCTGGATCTGTTCATTCAGTTTTCTGTGCCAAGACTGAATGATAGCAAGATTATCGTTTAAAAGGGGACCTTTCTAAGGGAAAGCAATCTCCATCTTCATGACATTGTCCTCCTTTTCAGTTGCAATGAATGAACTATATTATTAACTAGCTGGATGTAAAGAAGTTATTACACAAAGTTTGTTTTGGAAATAGAGCTCCACATCAGTATTCATATGGCATCATTTTTCTTATTTTGCTTTGTTGTGAGCTGTGAAAAATAAGTTGTGGTTTTCAAGTGTTAAAAAAATTATAGATTTGTTCTAATAATTCTACATAAACACTGACTCTTAGAAGTTGTATTGATACTTAGAGGACTTCCCTATTTCATGTTCAGTATGTCAGAAATTTGTTAAAATAATATTAGTAAAAAAAAAAAAAAAAACACGACAGAAATGGGGAAACAACAGACTTTAAAGTTAATCATTAGAATATAACATCTTAGGTACCAAATAGTAAGTCTCAGGACTCTTCTAAAGACAGCTGTAACTGGTAAACTCTAGAAACCTAACATCAGTGGAGGAGTTCAACAAGAAAGTTATGTTAAAAGGAAACCAGGAGAGATCCAGTTTGTTGTTTGCATACGTCTGTGTAAGGGTGGGGGGAAGTATGTGTTAAATGTTGCCCTGGTATATTGAAAATAGCATTCAGTTTTTATAGCCTACATGTAAAATCCTATGCATCCGGAATTGTGAGAACATCACTTCAAGTTTGAAACTAAGTCTTCAAAGATCTACCCAATATCCCATCATCATAACTCTCTTAGAATAAGTGAAAGGTAACCTCAAAACTTTTTCATGTCAACTGTATGCTTGTCCATTAGCAGTGCCTTATCACCAAACAAAACTCTGCATACTTGCCAGCAAAGATTTTTCTAAATCTGATTTCCAAAGAGCCAAGATTAGAAGGAACCCCTAAAGGTCCTTGGTACTGATCAAAGTGCTGCAGCAGAATGGCCCTGCAAACCACCTGGCTGACCCTGTCTGTGTTAATGAAAGACATGTGGGGAAGGGTATAATACCATTGTCTCTCAAAGCTGCTTATACTAGGGAGGGAAGTGGAAGGCTGTTGTGTGGGCGGACGGGTGGATCGGATCATCTGCTGCGGATGATGGCTTAATCCAATCATAGCGAGCGGATCACAGGAAGCTGATTCAACATATAGCTGCCGGCCGGTTGGTCGGCCATTCGACTTCTTCGGATAAACCTGAATCCCTTACTGTGCATCTGTCGGAGCTCCCTGCTGCCGAAAAATCGACGGGACATCTCATCAGAGCGGCTCTTTGTGCTTATTTATGGCTGACTGTGATGATGACGGACGATCTGAGAGCATTTCACGCTCCAGCAAGCATCCATTAAAGGAAGATTACAGCCTTCCACTCCTCGTTTAAAACAATTCTGGTCACTTTAATGTTATTTCTGACGGTTCCCACATGATTAAAGATATTAATACATCTCTCTAGCTCAACCTCTCAGGCTCATTCCATCCAAATCTGAAGAATCAAATCAGTTTCAAGCAGCAAAGGAGACAAGTAGCCTTTCAGTTTTTCTTTTTTTTTTTTGTTGCTGAAAACAGAACTGATGATGTTTTAAATTACTCTTGGGGAGCAATGCCAATGTCAATAACAAGCTTTTCAGAACCTTTTTCGCTCAGTTTTTGGCAGTGAACGCTTCATTTCTACTGAAGGCAGAATATCACTTCAATGACAATGCAACATTAGTTGTGTTCTTTTGTTAAAAAGTAAGTTAGTTTAGTTAGTTAATCTTTATTTTTGCACAGCAGTGCAGAGCTATAATATTTGATACGGCATCTTATTTTATTATGAATACAGCATTACCTCCAGACACCACCACCTCCATAAGCTTTTAGTTCTGGGCCACAAAGAGGAAATCTGGTGAATAAGTAAAAGAAAAAGCAGCTAAATGTATTCAGAAAAAAAAAAGAAAAGAAAAACAAAACAAAAAAACTATGGAGTTGAGGCCGTGTAAGCTGCTTGCTCTGTGGAGTAAGCAGAAATCAATATAACACAGAAACATTTCAGAATCCAATATCCAACCGACTCAAAGAAGAGAGGGGGAGGGGGGAAACAGGGAAGTGAAGAAACGGATAAAGATGAATAAACAGCAACTTGTTTGTTTTTCTTTACCAGAAGCACAAAAATATATCTGTGCACTTTAGTGCAAGACTTGATGGATTACCAAAAAA
>NW_015150463.1:1288694-1316146 GCF_000732505.1 Cyprinodon variegatus
ATGCTTCCTATTTCTACAGTACAAAGAAATGAGTTCTCTTAACAAATTAACCTCTGATGTCTGTGTTGGATTCCACCTGATCCACTTAATTGCTGGAGCCACACACAATATGGAGTTTATTAATGTTTATTCAGGTTCATTTTATTGCATTTAAAAAGCCAAACTGAGTCTAGAAGAGTTTGAGCTGCAACATCAGATTTTTGCAGTGTGATTTACAGAACAATGCTTAACAATCATTACTTTTTTTCTAGCTGTCAGATTACCAATGTGATGGGAAACCTGAAACGTTTATGAGCCTGACTTAGTCCTGTTATAAACATTGCATGGTAATTAAAAGTGAGTTGAGCTTCATTTTTACTTACCATGCAATTTGTCAGATGTGCATTATATAGAAAATTGGCCATTTTGTTTGTAATTTTGGGATGTATCAGTTAGAGCATAAAATTATGTGCCAGGATTCAGATTGTATATATGAGTTTATGGAGTTAAAAAAAAAGAAAATCCAGATATGTTGGAGAATTATTTGTTCATACAAACCCAAAATACAGTAATGTTTGTTCTAACAAAATTTTGGTGAACCTGATTGTTATATGATGCTAAATAGTTTTTATTACACACCCAAAATTAGAAAGAGTTTTTCTTTATATCTTCCAAGTAGAGGATTTTTAAAACCAGTAATAATATTTTGTAATGCCTAAAAAAAGATATTACACAACTTGCAGAAACTTTGTGTAATGATATATTTGAGATGGTTTTTTGTTGCTTTGGTGGATTATTGTGATGCTTACATTTTAACATCTTTTTTCATGGCACAAATTATTATACCCCTCCCCCACTGGCCAAAAAACCCGCCAGTGGGGATGGCTGATTGACCAGTGTTTACCTGGTTTAAACGACTCGGCAAGCTATTCGCGTTAAAGTGGCCTCCGATCTGCATGCTGTGGGAACACCAGACCCAGGTCAACTCGGCAATTTACATAATAGCAATGAGCGTAACAAATAGACGTTAACATAACCCGCTTGTCGCATTCTATCCAATATTCGATAAACATCTGGAACTAGTAAGAGGGATTTGGACCAATACCAAAAATAAAGAACACTTTCTACATTCTGGCTTCACTCCATATTGCTCTTCATTGTTTACTTTCCTGATTTCTGTTGCACTGGCAAAATTAATGCTAACTCAGCTCAATGGTGTCAGAAGAAACTCAGCAGTGGGGTGACAGAGGCCATGCAGTTTGCCAGTGGGGGATTAGACCTGCCTTTTTTTTGCAAATGCATTTTGACAATGCGGATTGTTAACAGTTTAACCCATGTTTGAAAAACCCACTAATTTCAGTGGGAAAGAGGCTTTATGTATTCCAAAACTATGGCTAACTAAGGATGTGATTTGTAAATTCCTATATGAAAAATCTAGACAACATAAAGGTTATAGGTGAACATGCAGAAGGTTCAACAAGGGCTTTTTTGGGCTCAATCTTCAACTCTATGGTTGTAGTTGCGGCCTTTGTTGTGTCTGGTTAACAATATGGTCTACATTTCCGTTGGTGTATTTTTTTCAGGGCTTCCTAATGCAACCATAGGGACAGTCCCCACTTTCTTGCTACTCTTTTTGTAATGAAGCAATTTGCCAATGCAGCCTGTGCGGTATTGTTATTCCGCAGAATAAACCTTCACTTCCATTCATGCATTTCCAGTGACCTTCTATCATAGTTTGCTGGTATAATTCTTTCAGTTACTTGATTAAAGGTTTCTTCATGTAACCGAACAAATACCTTTTAACAAGGCAAAAGTTTACATGCCCATATCTACTTAATACAAGCTAAAGCAGAGTTATGATCCACAGTTTATAATTTTGCAAACATATGTATAAATTATGTTACTGTCATGTCAAGCTGATTTTGTGAAAGATTTGACTGAAGGGAAGGTGTCTGCCAAAATAAGTTCACATTATTATAATTCCACCACCACAATGATTGAAAGAAACAATCGATTGCTTATCTTGATGGGATATTATGTATCAAAATAGTACAATACAATCAAATCATAAAGTAGGCTATTATAATAAAATTTTGACCAAAAAGTTGAAATGTTTTAATATAAATAAGATATAGTAAAAAATATACCTTTGGTCTTATAAACAATTCAAAGTAAATGTGACCTCATAGTTCAAAAACCTCTTTACTGTCTAGAGCTGTCAAGATAATGGTATACATCAGACTAAGTTAATTTTCTTGATTCCATTCAGACGTCTGGAAACAGTCACATTTAATGGACAGCACTGTGTTAAAAAGGACATTTGGCTTTCCTGTTTCAGACAGATTCTGTTCTTTTCCGTGCTCCTACTTTTAGTGCACCAAGCCGTAAGCTGCTTGTAGCACAAATCACATTTTAATTAGCTCCATTCCGGCTAACGACCTCCTCCTCTGGGATTACCCGCCAGCATCCGTCTAATCCCCCGTTCTCCGTCTCCTCTCCCCTATTTCTAACCTTTCCCTCCCTTCCTCTCTTCTATCCACCTTCTTCCATGCTTTGCTTCGTTCGCCACCTTCCTCATCCTCCAAGTAAAACCAAGAGGGGGTGGGGGCGGTTAAAACTCTGATACTTCATATTCTGTATACATCCAGACATTTTCAGTGTTTTCACACTCCACAGATTTCATATCTATTCTACGTTTCCCTACTGCACGCGGGTTTACTTCCATTTGCCCGGCTGTTGCGTTTGTCACATAAATAAAGCAGTCGTGCATTTTTCCCCATTTCCTTTCTTCAGACTTTTTCATTCACACATTTACATAAAACGTATCAAAGTAAAATTGTCAGCTAGCTATTTTCCTCCACCTTCAGTCGTTTTGCTTCTATATCTCATCATGTTTTCTGCTGAAAAGTGGCACCTGCTGACTTCTGTGGATGCAAAGAATATCTGAGTAAGTTTGAGAGAGGAGGTAGGTTTGCATCGATTAACTTTAACACCCTGTGTCTACATTTTCCGGTCATTTTGATAACATCCCTCTCAACCAGAGTACAAACAATTACATATTGCGATTTTCTGCATCACTTGTACAAAATGTCATCAACGTGGTAGTGAATATTTCGAATGCAAAAACAGAAAAAAAATCCTCGTCAGCAAACAGTACGTTACTGAAGTAAATGCATAATTGTGGAGGTAAAAATAATGTTTTATTCAAAAACAGGAGTTAAAAACATTTTAGACTGGATCTTAATTTACATTTGCTTTATAGTTTCAACTAACCTCCTTAAGATGAGTGAAAACAGCCTCTCCTGTTAAGATAATAAAGAAACTGTAGCTTATTTCATGTATTAGACCCCCCAAAAAATGAACCAATTCAACCAAATGAGCTTTTGAAACCTGAACTTAACTTTGTGTGTTAATTTCAAGATTATTTCTGACTTTTAGGAAAACTGTTTTTTTGTTTTTGTTTTTTCTCCAGAATCAAACTTTTTAAACTTCTAATGAAGGTTTGCAGCCCTTACTACCACATACATGTTGAACTTGTTGTTCGAGTTAGCATCTCAAACAAGGGGAATTAATTAGTTGTTTTTTTCTTCTGCCCACCATCCTGCTGAGAGAGAGGGAGTATGGAGGAAAAACGTATTAACTTAGGACGGATCATCATGGTATTACCTGCCAAATAAGGGGATTAAAAGAGGGTCAGTGTGGATTAGCCATTGTCTTTTTTTTTTTGTACAATCTTAAAGTCACAATATAATCTAGGAGAATCTTTAAAACATTGATCCAGAACCTCAGGAGGTCCAGACATCATCCTGCTGTGCATTTCTTAGAGTAGCAGCCTGTATTTACTGCAGATTTTCTCTCTGATCCACATACCTTCATTGTCCTCTCAGCCATGACTTCTTTAAAATCTTGCTCCATGGTCCCAAAGAGAGGGTCAGACATTTCTTTTATCTTACTTTTAATTGGATGAAGATTAAGTCACCTTGCAGCATAAATAAAGCCCCATTCTAGTACCAACTGATGTAGTCTGGTTCATTCCAGAAGTCTTAAGATATAGGATGTGCTTTTTTTTTTTTTGTTAGGGACCAGATCTCAAGACTTAAGGAAACATAAGATAGACCTAGTTTTAGAACACAGTAAATAAATCCATTTGCAAGTTAAAAAGTACAACAAAAACAAAAATAAGTGGAAGGTGAATTATGGAATTTTTTAACCTTATCTGGAGGATTTTTTTAGAAGACCCACCCTTTACACTTAATATCCATAAGATAGTGTATACTTGCATTTCCCTGGTACATGCTTAGTCAAAGACAACAATATTTTGCTCTTTAGGCTTATAGTCTAACCCAGGGGTCACCAACATGTTGCCCGCGGGCACCAAGGGGCCCTCAAGGACCACAAGGGGTGCCCTTAGAGTCTTCTGAAAATAGAACAACTCAACAGTGAGCTACGTTTGAAATTTCACTGTATTCTGTTGCTCTTCTTTTTTTAATAGGGTTATAGAATGTTTCGTCATTTAATCATATATGGCATTTAAGCATTTATAGAGATTTCAAAATGAAAATGTCTAAAAGAAAATTTGAAATTTAAAGAAACAATAAAGTTATGTTTATAATGTATGAAGTTTAGGTGAACGTTGACCCTTGCCATTCATAGGTCAGTATTGGTAGCCCTTCCTGTGACTCAGTGCCCCTGAATTAGCCCTCAACTGTAAAAAGGTTGGTGACCGCTGGTCTAACCAATATAAACATATCCCCCCTACAGCCAACGTAAGTGGACTTTAAAGGTAAACAGTAAATTCCACATTGGTAAATATGTAGTGTCAAAGTTCAGTGACTCTTTTAGAGTTATTACAACAAAAACCGGAGTAAGATATACACTATGTAGATAGTTAATTAAAGTGTTATTTTAACACTGCAAAATTAACTGTGTATTAATTTAGGATTTTTGCAAATTTTTTAAAAGACCCACACTCTGAACTTAAAAAAAAATGCACATGCACAACCCTGCACCTGCTCCTGAAATGAAAAGCCTTTTTCAGTTCATGCGAGTTCATGCACGAGGAGAAATGGGCTCTGTTTAAAAGTTGCCGTTTGCATCACTCATGCAAGCTTACTTTCCAAAAGAAGATATGTAATTTTTCCACTATGTCAGACTCACCACCTGTAAGCGAAAATGAGGATGAGCACGTAGGACGGCCTTACATAAACATATCACAAGAATGACGGTCAATTAGCGGGACCGTTTATTTTGAAATGTTTTTGAAACAACATTTAAAAAAAAAGATGGACCACCAGAGAGATCTGTTGCTCTGTGTTTTTATTAAACTAGATTTAGAGTAAAGACTAGAGGTTACTTTATATGTCAGGATATTTAAACCCCTAAAATTGAAATATAGGGTGCACTTATCGTGACTGTGTAATGACATCCCAGTAAAAAGCCTTCGGCCAGTCAGCATCATGGGGTCAAAATCTATATTTACACGTCAGTCAGTGAGCGGATTACGCTCTGCTTTAAAGTACAGTGTCATAAATAACATTTGTGCTGAGGACAGTTGTTAAGCCCTGATTTATTTGACAGCAGTGGCTCAAGTCTATTAAAAACTGATGATGTCCAGTGAGAAGAGTTTTATGAACCTCTTTAACCTCGTAGCCTTCCCCAGAGTCACCTTAAGCATAAATGCACGATATAGACAAGCAATATTCAAACTTTCATTTAAACTCAGATGGTGCAGCAGCATAAAGCCTGGAGATGAGTGTATAAAGTTAAAATATTTTTAGATTTCTAAGTAATTTTGGTTAGAGCAGTGTTGCAATTATTTGTTTGGACTGAAGACCGTAATATTAATTAGAAACATCATTTTCATCAAAAGTATAGAGATATTAATCACCTCTCTGTTCATAAAATCTTTGAAAGATGTTTTCTTTTGTTTTCTGTGGATTTTCAATCAACATTGATCTCATCATGTATATATATATATATATATATATATATATATATATATATATATATATATATATATATAAGCAAATATGCTTTTAACATTTATTTTGAAGGACAAATTCTTAGTTTCTACCCCAACCTTTTTCATTTAGCTTAAGTAGTTTAAGTCAGACTGAGCAGCACCATTCATCAATCAAGAGAAATGTTGAGCGACGGCTTGGAAACTGCTCCAGCATGTTCCTTGTTCCTCCGTTAATAGGAAACAATATGGAGAGCCGGTTCAGTGTGTGATTTGCCTCTAAGCTGCTCATTAATTACGGAGAGCATTAATATGAGGAACCTAATAGGTGATCGGGGGGCTGTAACACTCACCTTCAGCTCTATGTGCTCAGTGCCCACCTCTACCTGCCTGATACCGATTGAGATGTTTTTACTTAGGCGGCTAATGGACTGAACCCCATCACAGAGATGTGGGCTGGAACGTAGCGGTGAACATCTACTTTAATGTGGCGATTAAATTTGTGTTTGAACTGGGCACGTTAAACCTGCTGCTACTACTTACTTGGTGGATTTTTTTTTTTTTTTATTGACTGAACATTATGCTTTCCTTGCTGTTTTTCTTTCATTGGTGCTAGATCAGAAGATAACTGGTCTTTCTCTTTTGGTAACCAGAGATTGTACAACACTAATCTAAACGATTAACATTGTCCTGAAGTAAGGCTGTTCAGTGTTCATGCAAGTCTAGGTGTTGAGCCACTCGGAGGTACAGTAAGTAGAAGTCATAAGATAATCAATTCTTGATGCAAAAACATACCTTTCAATGGTAAGAATGAGAATTACAGTGCAAACAGCATGTTAGTCTATGTTCTTTAAACTTTTACCAGTTTTTTTCTCCCTTTGACCAAATATACTGAAACAAACTATGTGTAAGATTCTGGTTTAAGTTTTAAAGGCAAACAAACACCTGTTCCCAATTCACACTGTTGTAACATAAAACATCCTGCTTTCTTGTTTTTTCAAAAGGCTTCTTCAGTTCTTATGATGGGCTGGAAGTAAGTTTGTATTTTTTTTTATCCTTTTTTAAAAGGTTCTTTTATATTCGGTTGTGTTTCTTACCTTGAAATTAACATTGAATTATTAACGTCTATTCATGTTCTGGCTTGTGGTTTTCTGTGAACATTCTTGTCTAGAATCATCAGTCGACGATTTGCTGCCAATAACTTGCTGTTTTCTGTTTTTTTTCCTCAGTAGAAACTACTA
This sequence comes from Cyprinodon variegatus, assembly GCF_000732505.1. Lineage (NCBI taxonomy): Eukaryota > Metazoa > Chordata > Actinopteri > Cyprinodontiformes > Cyprinodontidae > Cyprinodon > Cyprinodon variegatus. The sequence goes on from NW_015150463.1 coordinate 1,295,874, forward strand.
TTGACCCAATGGCTATGTTTAAATGTTTCTTTTATTATGACAGAGCCACTGAAGGAGCTGTAATTCATTTTTAGCACTTTCTTTAAATCTATGGAAAAGTTTACATGGTCAGGTCCTTCTTTTCTATATAGAGCCACTGATGAGGCACTTGCTGAAATCAATACTGGTTTATTCTCATAGAAAATATTCCTGTTGTAGTGATTCTGTGTTTAAACCTCTGTTTACTGGAACATGTGAGGAATGACTGCAGTCTATGTGCAACCTTTCCAACCTTAATCTTGTCAGAGACACTTCCAAACTGCATCCTTTCTTTGATTTGATATCTTCCTGCTTGGTTTAAAGTATTTCATCACATTTATTTCAAGCCTCAGAACTGAAAGAAGGGGAGATGAAATAGAAAAACAGCTTTTATGCACCGAAAAGCGTCTTACTTTCTATTAAAGTTGTTTTTATGAGATTTCTGTGATACAGAATAGAACCTAAAATCAAAACTTTTTCCTAAAGTCTTTATATTGTTCACGTTGAGTCTTACAGTCCCAATGCTTCCCCCTATATGATCCACTTTGTGTTTGCTGACACAAACACCTGCTGACGTTTTATTCTGAGAAGGTAATTTGAAAAGTTTATTACTGTTGTGTCTGCTTGATGCAACAATAACAATGTGTGTATAAAGCAGAGAAGGGATGGCCGGCTCAACGCACCAGTGCCTGTCTCCCAGTTGCCATGGTGATTCATCCCTGCAGAGGGTCTCAGCAGGACATCAGGAAAATACAGTGAGACACACCGGGGAGCCTGCACAGTGTGTGCACCTGTTTACCTGACGCACTCTGCTCCATTAGCCCTCTGACATCCCCTCACCACACAAACACACTTGTACACACCTCCAACCAGCCTCTCCTCATTAGTTCCCATGATGCAACACTAACCTGGCAACCAGACTTATGGCTACCTCCCCTGCTGCTTCTACGTCCTCATTGGATAAGTTCCCGGGGGTCACGGCCCATGGCTGCCCAATCACCCCCCCTGCTGACCCACCATCTGTCCTGGAGCTGCCGGCACGGAGCGGCCGCAGCCCACCGGGAACAGCTGCTAGCCCTAACGGAGGTGGCCAACCGGAGCCAGGAAACGGCAGGAGGTGGCTTTAGCAAGAACCGCTTTTAGCTCAAAACTGAAGCAGGCGGTAGCTTCCTGTTCAGAGCTGACAGTCGAGCAGAGACTTTGATCTCTGAGATAATCTGATACAAGTCATCATGATTTAATTAAATTCAGGGGCACTCTGACCATCATTTAGAAATTACATAAAATTATGGAAAAGGATTGATCTTTCATTTTCCTCATGTTAAAATTAAACTTATCTTTTTTTTATTGAAGCTTTTTGTGATAAACTAACATAGTGAAACAAATCTGTAAAATGAAAAAAGAAAAACTAAATTACATTAAGAATACAATAACAACAAAAACTATAGTTATAGTATTTATATAGTTAAAAAATGCTTAAAATCAGAAATCTAAAAAGTGTGGCCTACATCAGTTTTAAGCACCCCTGAAAAACTGTCTTGCAAAACTAATTGTTACAAGGCTTGAGCTTTCAATCTTGCACATATGAAAATATATATGTTCTTATTTATCTCTGCAAATTGATTCAAATCATATATTCTCTGAAACATTACTTTAACATCTTCTAAATAACCTGAAATAAATTTAGGTCTCTACAGTGACTTAGTCATTTTGACACATGAATAAGTTCATATCTGAACCACTGGCATGAAATACCTTGGAAATATGAGAAGCTTTCAGATGTTTAAAGCATGCTAAATGTTTGGAAAAGTATATTTTCAAGATAATCAGAAAAAAACTGAGTAATATAGAAGAAATTCCCTTACAAATCCTTAAATCTTAAAAAAAATTAAAATTCCTATCACAAATGGTCTCCTTCACAGGTCCAACCAATATGCTGGGTTCTTTTTGTTGTTGCTCAATAACAAAGGTCAATTTTAAATTTAGGTGTAAAGAATCTTATGTAAAGGTTTCTCAAAAATTGCAGTAGCGGTCCCTCTAATACACAGATACTACTATGATTACATGCAGTGGAGTTTTATAAAGAATTCATTGAGAAATTATATCTATAATTTTCCACTTTATCATTATGACATACCTTAAAAAAAACAAAAAACAAAAAAAAAAACAGAATCAGAGATTCTTGGATGTTATTTGTCAGGTTAAAAAACTTTCTGAAAACTGTATTTTTTTATAGGTTTGAGGTTTTTGTTTTTCAAAACCTCAGATAATATGTTGCATATCATATAAACTACTTTCTGAGGGCAACCTTTAACACCTGGAGAAGTGAGTCCATGACTCTGTGGGATTTTTCCCTCTTTCAGTCAGCAGGGAGCTGTTTTAGATTTCAAGTGCTTTTATATTTCATGCCAATAACGAAAACTGGAGCTGACAGAGAGGACAGTTTGACAGTTTATTCCAGCAGCAGTTTAAGAGCAGAGAAGCCCAACTCTAAAGAGAATACTGAACAGCCTGCAGCACTGAATATTCATGAAGATAGTAATGCATGTGGCCTCTATTAAAGATATAAAGCTTACATGTCTGGAAATAAACTAATAACAAAGCGGCACTTTTAAAAAGTTCACCTTTAGAAAACATATGTCTAATATTGAGAGTCTCTGTTTAATGTTGTCCAAGTGATTCAGACAGTTATGGTGCACTTAATAAACGAAAAAGGAAATAGAAAACAAACTGTTTTTTATTGGCAGTATTCAGACTGTTGTACTCACAATAAAACCTAAATGAACATCTCTCTCTAATCAAATCACATTTATTCACACCAATCATTTTCTGCTGTTGCCGCTTATCCACCAGGGTCATGTCCATGAGCAAAAGGCCCTGGACAGTCCATTGCAGGCCAACACATAGACGTACAACCACCCATAAAGCAGAAACACATATCTAAGTCATATTAAAGGACACCAGTTAACCTGAAAGTTATGGTTTTGGGCTGTGGGAGGAAGCAGGAGTACCCAGAACAGATCCTCAGAAAGTCAAGCGCTAATGTCTCTTTATTTTTATAATTGATCAAAAAAAAAAGGTAAAAAAAGGGATGGATGGACTGATGCGGGGTTCATCCACTTTAATGAGACTAATGTTCCAGTCTGTTTTTGTAGAGGAAGCCAAGGTGCCTCATTTTATCAGAAGAAATGACATGACCAAAAATATTTGTCAACACTACAAGGTATTTACACTTTAAACTGTGTTAGCAAGCCAGAGTTAAGGAATTCCAACCCAGGTCCTTCGTACTGCAAGGCATCAGTTCTACCAAACTAAGCAGAAAGGGTTTGGGGGGACCTGATCAGGTTGGCTTATGCTTCAGTATTTTTAGGTCTCCAGGAATCAACAGGAGTAAATGGAGGGTGCATGTGCAGTCTTAGGATCCCCCTGCAAAACGGCAATCCTTCGCACTCCCCCACCCAAAAGTGAGTTAAAAGAAAAAGAGGTTAAAAAAAATACATATTTGGACACACGGCTCCATGACTGTACAACTACATGCCAGCAGAGGCACTCTGGCAGCCAAGGAATGTTGACCTGCCTTGTTCATTAACCAAATAGGACTACAGGGTACACAACTCATTTCAGAACAGCTGCTGAGCCAAACAGAGAGGGGAGCCTGATGAGTATGGGGCACAGGGACTGGTAGAAGCACCATGACCCAGACTGAAGTTAGCAGTAAAACCTGAACACTGACCCAAACCCAGAATAGTCTGATCGTAAGTTAGTTATTTATTGATCGACCCTGTAGGAAAAACAAGATGAAGGTTTACTTGAACAAACATCACTAGAGTCATCATGAGAAGCTGAAAGTAGGGAGAGTTGCATCTATGCTCAAAATAAAGAAAAACAAAACCAAGCTTAGCTAAACAAATCAGCCCTTTGGATCAGCGGATTGTTTGTCATTCCTGCAGCCGTCCCAATTCTACAGTACATGTTGACAGAAATTTTTTTTTAATACATTTTCTGGTCTCAGTAAGTAATCTCTTCCATATATGATGTACTAAATCTAAATGTATAGGATTTTGGTTTTTAAAAGGTGCAGTATTAAAAAGAAAAGAACCAAAGCAAATAATCTCTAATATATAAATAATAAATTAAAATTTTGTTATGTTTCAGAACAAGATGTGTTACTGTATATATAATATTATGTAATCTAAACTGGTTAAACAAAGCTACAGTTTTACAAAAAAAATAAAATACAGGTATACTATTTGATGTATAAAACAATAGTAACTGAATTAATAATACAAAGAGAAAAAGATGAAAATATTGAGAAACAATGTGATTGGTGCCCTGCTATATTTTCCACTCCTGAAAAGAGATTTCCTCTGGGGTTTTTTTCCATCTTAGTTTTTGCTTATTGTTTCATAGTTTATGAATAATAAAAAAAATTTAATTGGTATGCTATGCACATGTACAATAAGGATTTAGCAAGACACATTTCACAATATTTAGCCATTATAGCCTGAGATGTTATATTTAATTGGGGGCCACATGGTGGCACAGTTTGTAGCACTGTTGCCTTGCAGCAAGAAGGATCTGGGTTCTATTCCCGGCCTGGGACCTTTCTGCAAGTTCTCCCCTAAAATGTGTGGGTTCTACAGCTCCCTCCCACATTCCAAAAACATGACTCTTTTGTTAACTGGCACCTCTAAAATGTCCTTAGTTGTGTGTGTGTACATGGTTAAAAGTCTCTGTGTGTATCTTTGTGTTGCACTGCAACAAAATGGTGACCTGTCCTGGGTTTACCCCACCCCCAGCATGACCCTGACATAATAAGCGAGAGAAGATGGATGGATATCACATTTGAGTTCCTAAAATAACACATCACCCTCATGGTGCCCCTACAGGTACCACAACTGATTCCATTTGAAAGAGAGAGACATATATTCCAATGATGGCTGTATAAAAGTGATGCACCAATCAGAAAGTGAGTAAAGCTATTGAAATTAAGTCTTTAGACTTCTAGAACCCAGTTTGGGATGCAACCGACTGTCCGGTATTGCTATGTGCTCAACCAGGAGGAGTGAGGTCTGCAAAGTCAATAACGAGATGCCATTTGCTGGATTCCCTTAAATAAAAAGCCTTACCTAAAGGTCTGATTGAATTGGTGATATAATAAGAAAGCTGATTTGATTTGTTCATAAGGTAGCTCAAACTAAAATATCGAGATTAATAAAACCTGTTTATAAACTGAGAAGCACTTCACTGCATTTTATGCTGACATCAATAAAGATCCAGCTAAGATCATTTATAGATGCTCTGATGTAGGAAGGATTTGCTACAACAAATCAAAGAACTTTTAGTAGGCTTTTGATTTTTTCCTACATTTTAAAAGGTCACATTTAAAATTCTTTGATAAGTAAGGTTTACATAAATTAGTTTGAATAAGTTATACTCCTTGCTAAGCAATTCAGGTTGCTTGGTCCAACCTGAAAGACTACAGTAAATCAGTATCAGGAAGACAGAAAATTGTTACTTTTATGGATGGCCGTAAATTTTTTTTCAAAAGTTTCTAAAAGATGGTCTTATGAAACAAAAAACACCTGGAAAAGAAGACATTTCTAGCTATATTTGCAGATTTGCAACCTTGTCAACTTTGCAGCTTCTCAAACCCAGGAAAAACTCTGGCACCTTCAAATTTGACAAAGAAATCCTACATTTAACTTAGAGTACCTTTCACCCACAAATACATGCATGCCCACACTCTCACTATCTATATCTCAGTGCAACAAAATAATCCAATCATGGACCCACAACAGCATCTGTGCGCTGCAGCGCTCAGCTCCAATGCCACTGTACATCAGTCGAATCCTGGCCGAGTTTCGATTTACAGCTACTGCCAAACACACAAAGCACACACGCATACACAAAGACACACACACCTTCTGTTGTGTGCAGCGGCCACCATAGATAAGCTCAAATAAACAACAGAGCTCAAAAAATAAATCCACCTCCCTTCTCTCTTTCTGTCTCCCAGCGGATGGGAGAGGGCATCCAAAGAACACAGCCTGTTACTATAAAGCTTCTTGACATCACATTCACTGACACACACACACACACACACAAACACCGATACAAATAGGAAACAGAGAGGGAGGTATGGTTCCATGGGGACGAATCACCTCTTCTATCTTTCTACAAACTCCTTTTATCTGCTGGTTAATGAGGAGCACACGCACAAACACACACCAACCCGTACTTAAGAAGTCGCCGGCATGCACACACCTCCTCGGGACCGAGGATTCAACAGAGCGTCTCTCAGCGAGTGTCCCACTTCTAAAAGGACCACTGCTTACATCGTTATGTAATGTTTTGGTTAAGTGTAGTGCACGTGTGTAAGTTTGTGTGTGTGCGTTATGCTCAAAAAGCCTTTGAACACTCAGCCTCTTTCCACAGCATGAAGTGTTGTAACACTACAGGCTCTAATGAGTATGTTCATGTAGAGAAGTTGTATATGTGTGTCCAACAGCATCTCTATTATTAGTTAGTAAAGACAGATTTTTTCTGCAAAGCAAGCAGTTGCTAGAAAAGTGAATGAGCTGAATCCAATGAAGGTGCAGAGAACTTTTTGCTTGTTTACACAGAGCTTTAGCATTACCTGAAAATGAAAAATAATATATATAGTAATAGTAATAATATAGTAATATATAGTTATTATCATTAATAGAGACATATCTGTTAATGTATGAATAAGTCTACCCTTACAACAAAAGAGCATTTATAAGCAAAGACTGTATCCTCTACTCCTTCTCCTTGTGTCAAAGGGTAAAAATCTACAAAATCTAAAAAAAATTGTTGTACACTAAAAAAACAAGAATGCCACCATTTATGGTATTTACTTAATCATATTTTGTTAACTATTTTATGGCTAGATTAAGTAAATCTCAAAAACTGTGGCATTTTTTTTTTTATCTGTTGATGACTTTTAACCACTAAAACTGTCCAATCGAGAGAGAAAAAAAAAAACTTTTTCAAATAATTCTTTATTTATTTTAGGTCTCTACACTGACTGAGCCTTTTTGACACATTCATAATTTCATATCTGAACTTTGGAAATAAGAATAAGAAGCCTTCAGATGTTTAAAGCAGAGATCAGCTATTGGCTCAATTTAGCCCCACTATAAGCCTCCTTTAACTACCCTACCTTAACATTCTTCTTGCCCTAATGATTAGGGGTCATATCTGCAAGAGAAATGTATTTGCAGAGCAGGAGTCACCAAACAGATTAAAAGCTCAGAACTTCTCCTTCACCCCCTTTGTATTGAGGAAGTCCTTCAGGTTAAGAACAAAATTCTTTCAACTACAAAACTGAAGTCTAGTTGTTTTTGTTATGAACCTTTTTTGAATTCACAATGTCTTGAATGGCTGAGAATTTTCACAGGCATAAATTCTGGGTCTCGTTCAGTGTTTCTTCCCAGTGGGGGCATGCTGGAAACCCTCTAAAGTGAGACATCCAAGAAGCATCATATGCTTGAATCACCTTATCTGCAGAGGAGGGCTGATTTTATTCAGAGCTCCCTACGCATTTTTCAAAGGACTGCCTAGCTGCCCCACAGTGTGAGCTCAATTCAGGTCCTTGTATCCAGAATTTGTTCTTTCAGTCATTACACACGGAATATTCAGCTTGAGGCAGAGAGACATTTCTAATCAAAATGGGATATTTCTACAAGAACATACTAAATTTCCTAATTAAACAATAAAAGAAAATGGTTGAGATGCATTAACTGAAGCCACATTCCCTTGGAGGTTGGACATCTGATCAGAAACACCTACAATCTATATATACTTCCCTTCAACACTAAAATACTTACTATTAATGAAGTGTACAAGCATGACTATACTTAATAAAGAGAACCCTTTCCTGCAGAAATGAAGCATTTCACCTTGGAATTACATTAAACCTTCCTTTTAAAGGGTCTTTACCATTCCTTCCAAAGATTAATTAATAGTTCCTAATGATTCACAAAGATCCCCTGAATTAATTCTCAACAATATAAACCCAAACAAGCCCTAACTTTACAAGAAACCTTCTGAGAAATACTATTTATTGAGCATATTATTACACAAAATTAACTATAACTGATAAAACATTCATTGAGAAAAACAAAAAAAACTTCTGTGAACCCCCTTAACGTAAATCCTAAACCACACGAAGACTGTGCTGAGAGCCAATCTCAAACTGGCTAAAATCACCCTTAAACTCCCTACACATTCCCAAGATTTTATTCTTCACGCACGTACAACCTCATCTTACAACCTCATCCTCCACTGGAACACTAATAGATTTATCCAACCCAGGCTCTACATTTACAAAAGAAAACCTTTTATTTTCATCGTACAACTTTCAAGGACCGTCTGTCTTTCTTTTGAATTCTTTTTTGATACTGTGGGATCTATTAGGATATTTACAGTATTCTCTGGGCTTCATAAATATTTGACATAACAACCATATATCTGTTGGATACAGCACCTGCTGGGAGATGCTGTCTGCTCAGTGCAGTTGGAATTTTCTTCTATTTTGAAAAAAAAAAAAAAGACTTAACAAATGTGGGAAAAAGCTAAAAGTAGCATTCTATTTTCAGTATAAAATGAGTCTGTCCTGGGAGTTTCTAAAAGGATGGAGAAGAACTGTTGACCTCCTATTATTACCCAGTGGAGAGAGGGTAGTAGAAGAACAGCAAAAAAAAGAGAAGGCAAATAGAAAAAGCATGGAATGGGAATCTCAGAGGAAGAATGAGAACAACCAAACCCCCACTTTACAGATGTTAGAGGGAGATGGAGACAGTGGGAGGCGATCTGGCTCACTGGGAAGAATGTTTGACCTCTTGAACCCTTTTCTTGTCCTATTACATTTACAAAGTTTAGAGGGATTGGGGTGTTCTTAGGACTTCATCTTCATACAGTGTTCTTAAGATAATTCATTTTCCTTCTTTTTTGTATGTTTTGCAATTTGTTTTTTTCTGAACATCACAGTTGTGGGAAATATCGAAAACAAAAACTTTACATGTCTTCCGTTTTGGGTCATTTTAATATACATTTTAACTGCATTATACTCCACAAGAACAGAAAAAACTTATGATGTCTAAGTGGCAAGAACAAGAACATTTTATTTTCCCTGAAAGTAATTATAATTTAGCAAGAACAGTTGTTGAAGTTGTGGAATCTTTTTCCCGTTAGAGAGGAAAAAGAAGTTCTGCCCAGTCAAGGTGTAAAGAACAGGCAGTGAGACTGCGAGAATAAAATTTTCATTATTTTGTTCTTGCAGGGAGCACCACGAAAAAGCTACTCTTATAGTATGTAGTGGCCTTTATTTCCATTTAAAACATCTTTGAACTTCCTTATTTAATCCTATAGTACACAACCAGTCATATGTTTGGACAAACCTTCTAATTTAATGGGTTCTTCGTTGTTAGAAGGCCAAGAGCAGTAATCAAAGCTAGGGTGTATTTTGGACAACAAAAAGCAAAATTTGACATTTAACATTTTTAACTCTTTAACATTTTTTTCTCAGAATTCCTTATATTTCTCTTCATAGATCTGATGTTTACAGTTTGTATTTACAATATAGAAGTGTGATACAAAATAAAGAAAAGCAAAAGGTGCATTCTGTGCTATGATAGTTGCTATAAGTTATTAGTTACATTATATGCAATGAAAGCCCAAATTATTTGTAAATTTAGTTCCATCTCTATGTCCACTCTAAAGCTTTGAGCCTGCATGGTCCTGCAGATTTTCAAGGCCTCCAAATAATGGTTCTTCTTTAGACTTAATTTATTAGTTTTATCAAAACCTAACCAGTTCTCTATTAACATTTAGATGTTGGTCTAAATTTTGAGCCTGAAAAACCAAAGTTTGCTGTACCGGATAAAACTACAAGCTCTTTGCTCTTTAGGCTTATAGTCTAACCAATATAAACATGTTCCGCTACAACCAATTTAATTGGACTTTAATCTACCTTTAACAATAGCTAGATGTTCTCAAACATCGCCTCATTAGTAAATGCACTTGGAGAAAATGTGTTAAAATTCAACATGTATTTTTTCTTAAGAAATTGGTGCATGGATATGGAATTGAAAAATACATGATCTGTTGGAAGTATTCATGAGGGCTCTGCATATGTAAGGTTTAAAGATCAAGCCACACAAAAAAAATATTTCTGCCAAAGTCCTAGACTGAAAACTGTCTGACATATTTCCATTGTCCACATTGTTCCCTAACTTTTTGTCATCAGGAGATCGAATGGTTTTACATTTAAAGCAATCCCTCCCTGTCAACAATCCCTCCCTCCTTGTCTAACTTGCAACACATGTGTCAACAGAAGAGAAGCTGGAGCGGCTGACGTCACCCTGCAGGCTGCTCTCATGGCTTTATCAGGAAACCAAACTGGGGGCTGATTAAGAGCTAAGATAGAAAACCTTACTGATGTTCTGTGTCTCTCATTTGAGTGTGCTCGGCTGAGTTTGCAGCGGTTTCCACAGCTCTTAGTCTGATGCAATCAGCAGATAAAAAGCCTACATGTGTGTGTGCAAGTGAATGTAACTGCACACACATTTCATAAGGCGGCTTGTTATAGAGCAGCTTCTCCTCCCTTTTCGGATCCTTCAATTCTGAATCTATCCACATTCTTTTTTATCTTTTCCTCCAATTTCTGAGGGAAAAAAAAAAAAAGACACACATGCAATCAAATCCCACACACCTCCCCATTTTTTTCCTCCCTCGCATTTTGTTTTTTCTCCTTTTCCCATCTGTCTATCCCTGACAGGAAGTGGGTGCATTAGCAGAGCAAAACTGGCTGATGGAATTAACTTCCATTATCTGACCATTTGCAGAATGGAGAGTAGGATAAATAAGGGATGCAATAGGAGGTCTGGAGCGATAGTGATCTATCACCTCTGCAGAACAAACCACTAAATGTATTTTTTCATGTTTGAGCTGAGTTTTTTGGTGTCACTGCGGCCGATTTGGTCAGACACTAAAATCTTCTGCATCTGCTCCTCTTCTATTCCTTGAAGTCTCGAATCCTTTTTGAGACAACAAATCTCATTTAAAGACCTAAACCTGTCGGTCGGTACTTTACAACACTGGCTGTTGCTGTCAGCTCTGAGCCGTACGGTTCTTGCTGAAGATGTAAAACTTTCAAAGAAAGAAAGGAAGGCTCAGTGATTTTTTTTGAAACAGCTGAACACTGTGGTTTTTAATCAGGCTTAAGGGCTGCGGATTGATTCTGGAGAGAATAAAAAAAAAGGATTACTACAAATGTGAATGTGGAACAGGGTCAAAATTAATACGATTATCATTTTAACATTTTTAAAAGGTAATACAATGCAATGTGACAAGCATACAAGGATAAACATTTTATTTAGATGAACATTTTCACATTATTAGTCTCTATCAGGCTTAAGGAGAAAGAAAATTTACATAACAGTTTCTGCTTCTAATTTATTCCACTGTTACATTAAGAGATGCATAATATTTGCATCTATCTATCCATCCATTCTTTAGACATGCAAACTGCCCATCCACTACTTATGCCAACTCTTGTAAGCTTTGTCGTTTAAATTCTGGTCTGAATATGGGGGAAAGAATGGCCAAGATCCAAAGTGATGGATTAAAGATGCTGCTTATGTATTGATCAACTCCTTTTTGGTGTCATACACTTTTATGTCCCATTGGTTCTGTGTAAACTTGTGTATCCATGTTTTCCTTCATTAGTCTATTTCTCTCAGACCTTTATCCTTAAGCCATCATCTGATCACATTTAATCAAAATTTACCCTTTCCAACCTGGTTGTCTTATCTTTGCAGTGTACCTGCTGTCCAAATTAGCATCACAAGATTAACAAAGCTAGTAACAGACAATTGGCAGGTATTTATTTAGACTGAATTGCGCCAAAAGGTCTGATTTTAAAGGATGGTTTTATACCAGGCTGCACAGCGGCCCAGTGGGTAGCACTGCTGGTTCTTGGTTCGATCCCCGGCCCAGGTTCTTTCTACATGGAGTTTGCATGTTCCCCCTATGCTTGAGTGGGTTCTCTCTGGGTACTCCAGCTCCCCACAGTCCAAAAACATGACTGTTATTTTAATTGGGTTCTCTAAATTCGCCTTAGGCGTTAGAGTGCGTGTGAATAGGTATTTGTCCTGTTTGTCCTGCAATGGACTGGCGACCTGTCCAGGGTGTACCTCGCCTCTCGCCCGTAGACAGCTACAGATAGAAACCAGCACCCCTCGCGACTTCAGCCGGGATAAGCATGACAGAAAGTGGATGTATGGATGGATTTTATATCAACATGTGTAACCTCTTTCTGTCATCCAACTCAAGCATGTCAGTATTGCAACCTGGCAAGCTGAACACTTACACTTCAAAAAATGTTTCTGCACATACTTTATAAAAAGAAAAACTTATCATGTATTATAATACTTATAAAGTATTATGATGTTCCTTTTTTTTTTCAGCCAGCGAGGGAAGGGGTAAAACATATAACATATCACATATGACATAGCCCACCTGTGTGTTATGCCTATAAACACGACCTGGGGAGTTAGAATCGATCTGCTCCAGAGAAAGTCTAAGTGACCATGATGGGCAAACATCCAGGAATCTATAGACCATATTTAATGCACAGAGATGAGTTTTAGGCTTGGATATTCCAGTGGAACGCTTGTGATACTGCTTGTGCGTCAGAATTAAGGGTGTACAAGTAACAATGAATAAAAAGGTTCCTACTCGGAACTTTAGTACTGTACATTTAAAAAAAAATGCTATTAAGAAAAGGTTAAGACTGTGTTTGGAAAGCATTGAAGAGTGTATAACTAGACAGTACAAGATATGGATAGAAGAGCAAGGCCTTGTAAATGGAGAGAATTCTCCATTTGAAAGGTCATGTGACGATTAAGAGCCAAGTTACCTGTTTTAGATGTGAGTTTCAGAACATATGATGAAAAAGCGAAAAGGTTAAGATAGCACTTAGAATAACTGTTGGACAGAATACAATTTTCCAAGACTTCTGTGCTGAGCAGGAGGACATTTAGGATAGTAGCAGTTTCTAGGGTGGAGAGGAATCATCTGATGGCATTCTGATGACACCCAATTGGGTATCAGATTCGCTCTTCCAAGGTTATAAGGAACTCTAAAGTTGTGCAACAAACTTGCCAGTTGAACTTGTACTGTATAGCATATTCTTCTTCTATGAAAGTTTGTAGGCAACCTCCGTTTCCTTGGCACATCAAAGATCCGTGTAAAATTAAATGACAAAATGGTTAAAACCTCATTCCGCAACTTTGTGGTTTTTAATAGATTATTCCAACAAACACCCAGTAAGGATCTTAATAATCCTAGCTCCAATAATGAGCCACACTTCTGCGGAGAGCCTCTTTACTTTCTTCAGATTGGACATTCTTTGCTGCACTGAACTGCCTACACTGAGGTAAAGCACTAATTTGAATCAATGTTTTTTTTTTTTCTTTCTTTTTTTGTTGCCTATTCTGGATAACTGAGGATCCTCATCAGCATATTGGGATGTGGTCAATCAGTAATCAGTCACAAAAACGGATATTTACTAAAGTCTGCAACTGACGAGAACTTGGAGCCACAACAAACCTGACATCCAGAAACTATACATATAAATTAAAGTTGCATAAACCCAACTATGCTGTAGCTATTTTATCGGAGTTTTAAATTCCTTGGAACAAACTGTTTTTACTTTAGATTCTAGAAAACCAAAGATGTTCTTAGGGTTTGCGGGCTGTGATTCACCTGTTACAAGACTAATAGAATGTAAATAAAATTATCAGAAATAATTTTTGTTCATTAAATTTATGTAATGATTGATAACAAGCTAAATTAAGTGTAGTCAATATAAGCATTAAGTTGCAACAAAGAGAAATAGGAATATGGGAAATAGTCTGTAAATGGCATCATGAGGAAGTTGGAGTGATAGGGAGTAAAGTGTATCAGTGGCACTGCGTTAATCCTCGGAATACAGGCTGTAATCTGTTGACCTCTCTGCTCGTAAACTAGACACACACTTCCTTTGGAAGAAAAAAACACCTCAAGCCGAAACATGTTAAACCATCAAAGCGCAAGACAGAAACAACATCATCCACTCCAAAGCTGACCTTAATCCACTGCTTATGAGGAGCCAGCCTCTTCTTCTGCTCCCATAACTGTCCCCCTCCAACCCCACCCCATACACACACAAACAAATGGAGGGTGGCGTTAGCCTGTGGGTGTGCAAGCAGCTGTGAATAATTGTGTTTACAGATGGTATATGTGCGACCTGTGGGTTCAGAGACACTTCTCACCCCCTCGAATAAAGACAGGAGACAGCTGTGACATTTAAAGTGAATGGCTCTCCTCCTCTCCCTCCTTCCCTCACCCTCTAACCCACCTTCTTTTATTCCTCTGCCCGCTTCAACTTGTTCACCTCACTTAGTTTAATTGGCATAAGTGTTAACGAGGCATTATGAGCCAAAGCAGAACAATAAATAGTGACATAAGTAAGAAAAGATGGGCGAATTGCTACTTAGAAGTTTAATTTGGCTTCATGATGTAGGTAAATTAGCTGCTTTATTTATACTTCAGGGAATCTTGTTGCTGGCACTAAAAGCCACCTATTAGTGGGCATAATTATCAAAATGTAAAGTTATGCTGCAGAACATACAAGTAGCTCTTCTTGCCTTGTTCTGATTCATCCACCTGCATTACGCTGGTTATTCAGATTCAATTCATGCACAAGATCTTACGTGCTTTAAGGATTTAAATGAGACTCATCCAATATGCAGCAGAGATGAATGGCTCTGGATTGATCAATCATTAGCAGCTCTGAAAGGTTTTATATTTGTGCAGCAGTTGCTGGAAAATGTTGTCCAAAAGATTTGACACAAAAACTGAACAGAGTGGATTTTTAAGCACACACTTCATTTGTTTTTAACTGATCTCGATTGATTTGCTGCCGATTTCGAGCAATCATGTTTCATTGCAACCTTACATGCTGCATGGTTGACTCATAAGTATAAGATAAAGGAATTCTGATTCAAGGCATGCAGTGAAGCAATGTTATTTCCCATTAGCTGATATGCAAAAGAGTAAGAAAACAGAATGCTCCGGTGAAACATAAATTATATACCAGTCAATCAGTGAAGCTCTATTGTAAATCATTTTGAAGCAGAAAAGAGTCATGCAAAGTGCTTTACACTGCTGAATGAAATGAGAAAGAAAATCTTAGGATGCATCAAAATGCTATTGCCTATTTGAAACCATCTTCAAATCTTTCTTTAAATATCTTTATGAAGATGGAGTCATATTTCTTTCTGATGATTTGGTAAAATCATTTATTCCTAAAAACACATCGATAAAATGTATATGTGTTGACAATTTACCAGAATTTGATATTAGGCTCAATATCCTATGTCATTGCCTTTTCACCTCAACGTCTTCTACTACATTTTCTGCAGTTCAGATTTTCAGCAAACCTTCCCTAATTCTGTAAAGATGTTATTCTGAGGGAGTTGGACTTTAATATTTTGAAGTTAAATTGTCAAAGTATAATTTTATTCTTTTTCTGATGTTTCTGTTATTCATCCATTCATTCAGTATTAAGATTAATCGTCAAGATATAATCCTGAAACTTTAAGGCTCTTTCCTCAGTGGAAATTGACCAGACATTTCACTACTGTTGCTTCTTTGAACCAGATTTGACTGATACTGACCGCTGCAGACTGGGAACACTCCAGAAGAGCTGCATTTTTTAATGTTGTGTAACGTGGAAAAATTCTAAACTAGGAAGGTTGGGATGTCTCAATACCTTTTTGAATATATATATATATATATATATATATATATATTGGAGTAGAATAAAAGGGAATTTAGTAGGAAAGAAATAGGTCCAAACTTACATGGTGTACTTAATAGGGTGGGTGGTGAGTGTACAGTAAAGAGAAAATGTATAAAACAAAATGGGCCAAACCAAAAAAGTTGCAATTTCTAGGACCACAATGACAAAAAAGGAAGCTAAGTATAACGTTAGCACCATCATCAAAGGAAAAAGACTGCTATTCTAAATTTTCATTGGATAACTGCAGTTTTGGAATCACATACTCAATGCATGGGATACTATGTTCCTTAAAATAATCAAATTTCATAGTGCTATACTAGGAGACACTCACAAGTGGCAGCATTTCTGCTGTATGGACCTCTTGTGATAAATATGTGACGTAAAAAAACAAGTAGAAATTGGTGAAATCAGGTGGAAAAGCCTTGTTATCTAATTCATTTTGCATCTTAACATTATAATCAAAATGTAAGCTAACAAAAGTTGCTAAAAAATAAAGCAATTTGTTAAGAAAAAGTAAGGAAAACCAATTGTTATCATGTGTATAATGAGTTCTTTTTTCTCAAATGTGTTTTTTTCCCCCGTTTTCTGCTTTAAAAGCCTAAAAACGTATTTGTACCTGCTCACATGCAGCATCATAGAACTTTAAAATGTATCAGTAAACTGTATAAGATTAATACCTTCTCAGCCTGTTGGCTGCATAAACACATTCCCACTTGTGTTCCCAGGTAGGATGATGACAGGCCGAGGAAGTGCTTACCCATAAAATGCAGGAGCCATAAGGGTTGTTTTAGCATGTTTCCCGTTAGCCACCCTCTATGGCTCTGTAAGTGGAGCTGATGGAGGGTTGAACTAAGTATGATTTACATAATTGGGATGTTAATTAGTTAAGCCGTGGGAGCTGATTATGTTGCATATTGATTGTGTCATGCTGCTGTGAGGTCGCACACCTCTTTACCGAAGGTATACAGTGTGCAGCAAAGGGAATTGTGGGAATTTGATTACATGTACAGTGTTAGTTTCCTGCTGACAAGGTGAGTGTGTGATAAAAAGCATGTAAACGCATGCTAATGCCTTTCTAAACCCTTTGATGTGTGTCTGCTCCCCTCATGGCTAATAGATGGATAAAAGAGGTAAGAAGAGGCAAAGACGGACGGGAAAATCCACCTGGTCTTACCGTTCTCCGGGTGTTCCATCTCACCGATGCTGCCATCAGGAGTGGTCCTCTCGTAGTGGTCTTCTGGCAGAGCAAGTGGTCCAATCCGAGGGCCAGATGATGACTTGGAGCTTGGGGTCTCTGACTCCTCCAGGCCGCTGTCGTAGTAGCTGTGCTGAGATACATCCTGCAGATCCTGGGCCTGATTGGAGGTGGAGAAGGTGACTCGGCGGTGGGGCAGCTAAAATAAGCAGAAAAAGGAAAAAAAAACAAAGAGGCATCAGTGCATTGTGGAATATCTGTTGTGTTCTGTTTCTTTTTTTAATCATGGCATGCTCTTGTATCTAACAGACTGATTCAGGTTGGGTTTGGTTCTGCAGCTCAGAGCAGTCACATTTCATCATGATGCATCCATCTCAAGCTAAGTAGGGGTTGCTAATGGACAGCTGAGTAATTGATTGTTTTATTCCATCTCAGCGTTTTGATTTACAAACCAGTCTACTAGAAGCATTGACCTCTGCAACAGATGCTCAGCAACCAGTAAAACTGGACAACTGATAGACTTTTAAACAACTCAAACAATAATTTGCTTCATCCAGACACACAATAATGGTAAGTTAGCTACATAATATTATTTGAAGTCCTTAAGTGGTTGCTTTTAATTGTGTAAACAACTTCAGTGATCTGTTTGTACAAGCATTTATAATAATGTTCTATTTGAAATATCTGTAACTGCAGTTTATTGAAAGTTTTTTTTTGCCAAAAAATTTACTTGTGAATAATTTGGCTTTGGGCTAATTAAAATCCCCTGGTAAATGTGCGTGTATGACTTTTTCCACACAAACTCAAAGTACAGTAAATGGGTCTTTTTTTATGATTGCAAAAGTGCAATCGTAAAAATTATCTCTTGGGTTTACAGAGAACTGTCCAAGGGAGAGAACATATCGAGAGAGCGGGAGGGTGTGGATAAACGGCTCTTAGATGTAAAAGGACAGAGGAGAAAGGTCTGAAGGCAAGAGCAATCGCTTGTTACAACTACAGTACGCAGAATACCATCTCTAAACGCATGACTTAAATCCTCACAGGCTAGTGTCTTGAATTTGGTTTTTCCTCCACTGTATCTCATGATTTCCACCAGGCATCTACCAAAACATCTTTAGGAAGGATTGGAAAGGTTTACTATTGTTATGAATGTGCACAAGACAGATTTACAGACATTGCATGATTTTGTCATCTTAGGAAAGAACAAAGTCTAAATATAATGTGACATTTTACAGTGAACTATGATGCCGAAACATTTTTACAGTATACATTAGAATCTACTTGCACAAAATTCCTTAGAATATTATTGGATATCTTTTGTGGTCTTAAATGAAAAACAAGAAGAACCTGTAATGTATCATTGGGTGATTGTCACCTTGGATATATATATATATATATATATATATATATATATAGTCTACGTCTGCATGTTGAAAGAACAAAGCATTGTCCCAACTTGTTGTTCTTGCTGTGACAGAAAATTGTAATCTCTAGTCTTTGTTGCTGGGTTTACCACCAAATGCAGGGAATTCATGTTATTCATGTTGTTATTGTTTAAGAAATTTCTTAACCTAAAATGTCAAAATGTCATTTTTTGAAAACTGTAAAGTCGTTGCAGCATGCAATCTTCCTAAAGCCAGCCACTGATTTGAAACAAGATAAACTGGCACTGGTGAGTGAGGTGCTGGTAGGCTGTAAAAGAATCCCATCTTCTTTTTTCAAAATCAACCACCCAGTGGAGCAGCTACTGGCTCGGCAAAAGACAACAGGTTTGGAAGCTGCTCACTGATAAGTCAGCCAATGCTCACATCCTTAAGCCAGTTTCATCTGTTTACCAAAAAAAGGCCAAATAAAGCTTGACCATTAAGGGTGGTTTTACTATTTTTTAAAGATGTAAAGCAAGTACTTGTAGCTATATGCTACAGCTAATCTAGTGCAGTGACAGATAGAGAAGTCAATAATCTTCCTAATGCCCCCATCTACCTATAGACTACTTTAGTTGTCAAAGATATCTGAAGATTAAAGTGTTCAATGAGTCATTCACTCAAATGTTCACAACATTTTAACAGTTGGGTTCAGCATTTGACTGTTTAGTCCCTACTGTTCCTAGCTATGCTAAATGGCATGGATGAAAATCACCTGCATACACAGGCATATAGCCATATGAATTGTGTTGAACATTTTTTTAAATATTATGGAATATACTATTTGGCACCCATTAGAAGTATGTCCACATATACAAATATGGACTACATTTCAACCTATTTTGTTTTGTTTTATAAAATATTCAGTTGTTTTGTACCGGTTCAGTACCTGGTTTGATCCCCACAGCCTAAATTCTGGGTTCCTGAGCAAAACCCATAACCCTATACTGCTACGCCACACAATGGCAACCCACTGCTCCCCAAGGGGATGGGTAAAATGCAAATAATTCATTTAGTTGTTTTGTACTTGTGACAGAGTAATGACAATAGTTGAATTCTATTCTATTCATATTTATTAGATGAAGTTATTTCAAATTGTTCCTTTTGGCCATCCGAACATCTCCGTGGTCACTTGAAAAAACTCTGAAAATCGACTTGTGACGCCTTAATTTGTGTCTGAAGAACCATCAGAGGGTTCTAACCATAAAATCTGGAAACCCTCCTATACATGACCAGCACTGGCTCTCTATTGTACAGCTATACAACCAAAACAGTCATTATGTTCTTGCAGCAATGGTTTAGCAGTTCTTTCAGCTTGTTCTTATACTTTGTTGAAAATGCTTGACTTGCATTCTGTCCCAGAAAAGTAAAGTGGTTGTGCTGCTCTGGGAGAAGCATATAAATTCTTCCCAGGAGGTCTGTATTTTAGTTCTAGTGAAATATGAGATGTCTTGGCCAGCGAGAACTATGCACCCACAGCCTTGAGTCAAATCATTTGTTCCTTAGTTCTTGCTGAGCATTTATCTGCCTTTAGACTGATACTTTATCATACTTTATGATACTGTATCAATCTTTTATAGTTCTGTTTCTGTACTATTTAACACATCTCTAATGCAATGTAAAGGAGAATTCTTAGGTAGGAAAGTTTGATATTCGAAAATCCACAAATGCAACTTTTATAGAAGCAAGGTAATACCGGTAGTAGTGTTAGCATGTCAACATTGGCATCTCTTTTTTTTTTTGTCTGGGCCACAGAATGCAA